>NC_088367.1:22785744-22795744 GCF_034508935.2 Berghia stephanieae
CTCTCTTGCTCTCTCTTTCTTTCAAATTGAACCCTTTTTTTCTTCATCTCTTTCTCAAACTCGTCTTCTTCCCCTTACTCCTCCTCCTCCTCCTACCCTCATCCTCCTATTTCTTTTCCGCTTGTGCTTTCTCTTCCTCGTCCTTATCCTCTTCTTCTTCCTTCTTCTTCTTCACCACCACCACCACCACCACCACCACCTCCTCCTCCTCCTCTTTCTTCCTTTTTTCTTTTCTATTTTTCTCCTTGTTATTGTTTCTGTTGTTAAATTGTTCTTTTCTTCTTCTTCTTCTTCTTCTTCTTCTTCTTCTTCTTCTTCTTCTTCTTCTTCTTCTTCTTCTTCTTCTTCTTCTTCTTCTTCTTCTTCTTCTTCTTGTTCTTGTTGTTGTTGTTGTTGTTGTTGTTGTTCTTCATCATCTTCTTCTTCTTCTTCTTCTTCTTCTTCTTCTTCTTCTTCTTCTTCTTCTTCTTCTTCTTCTTCTTCTTCTTCTTCTTCTTTTTCTTCTTCTCCTCCTCTTGAGCCTTTTTCTTCATCCTCTTTTTTACCATAGTAATTCATTCTTAAGGTATAAATCAATCTTTTTCCCCAGATCCTTGCCGCCTCAACAGCTTTATTTGTCCTTCTGTCTATCTGTACTTTCTGTGTGGAGACGCACCCTAATATTAGATATGTCAAGGTAAATATGACGAAGAGCACAGAGAAAGAAACGACAGAGTCGCATTATCAGATTTGAAAGAATATATTTTTCAAAGTTAAATACATAATTTGAAGATATGAGCACTTTTTGAAAAAAAAAACAAGTTTTACAATATAGATAAAATTCTATAATCTAGAAACGCTAACTAATATAACATTTTCTGAAAGATAATTTAAGATATAAATACATTTTCACCTCCACGTCATCCAAAATCCGAACGTGACTCTCCGTTTTTCCCCTCTGCTCTTCAACTTTATATGTGGCTAACCGTGTCAATCATGATCCAAAAGAACAAGACAGAGAGACATTTGACCAACCGTCTAAAAACTTTAGTGCATGACATAATCAGTCGGAAGGTTAAATTTTGGATTTGGATTTTTTGGGGGTATTTTCTGAAAGAATATGCTCACCAGAGCATTTTAATCTTCATTTGAAGTATGTCGCGTCATTTTTCATGAAGTTATGGTCAGATGTATGGGAAAGGTATCCAGTAATTTTTTTCAAATTTCATACTTTTTCAACTTGACTAGTTGTGAAAAATATTTGGAAGTGAAATTACGCTTTGATATTTCCCGAAGATGTACAAAAAGGGTTGATTTAATCATTTATGACGATCTCATTTTGGATTTTAAAAAATTGACCTTCTATCTATACTTGGCAATATCTCAGTTCAAACGTTTTCACCATCCGACTGATTATGCCATTCACTGTACATATGTTGGTATGGAATTCACACAATCATTCTTCTTTGTGCCATCTGGAGTTTGAGGCAACTGCAAGGGATCGCTTAAGTTCTCGGTTTTTTGCTGTATCGATTTCAGTTTTCATTCTCCATGCTAAGGCCCCGGGCTTCCAGTTCTTTCTGCATAGTTCTTCTCCAGGTTTCTTTAAATGAAAACTACAAACAAGATAATGACCATTTAATAGGAATAACTAGACAAACAACGAAATTCACGGATGCAAATAAAAACCCACTCAAAAACACTAAAACACCAATCTGCATATTCAAACGTTTTCAAGTATTCATTTGTATCCCGCATCCATAAAAGACTGGAACACTCTTCCTGAATCACAATAGAAGATTATCAAACTGCCTTAGCTTAAACATCAACAGCGGCTGTCACATTTAACAACTTTATCCGCCCTACTCAGAATTGGGTCGACTTCGAAAAACATTCAGATTCAAATTCAGAAATCTGCCTCGCTTCTATTTTGCTTGTGGAATTCAGCGAGACGCAGTTCTTGGAATACATCCTGCAGACAAGATCGAGCACAATATCCAATTTATGGCCCTATTTGTGTCTAAAAGGGAACTTAGCCCCATCTTTCTGTAAAAGATTCTTAATGGACCAGACATTGTTATGGCATCTATGCTGAAAATGGAATCTAAAGTCAACATCACCTTCATCACAAACTTTTGATAATTGGCAGTTTCTTGAAATAACACTCGATCATTTCAATAAAGCAAAGTAAACTTACTCAAATGTCACAATTTTGTGTTAAAATTTAGTTCTTTGACTTCGACTTCTATTATAAGAATCTAAATCTCCACGGTATAAAACTGTCTTGAGGGTCCCATTTGAATTATAATATTACTGGTAGAAAACTAGAAGAAGAAAACAGTATTTTTTCAGTGGAGGACAACTTGTGCGGCTCGGTGGCTCAACGATATGGCGTCTTGTCTCGTCCTTAAAGTTCATGATCTTGGAAATGTCTGGTCTTGACGTTGTGTCATTGGACAAGGCACTGTGCACACATATATTCCCATTCCCTCATTCGACTCAGGTGTGAATGAGTACCCGACCATAGGCAGTGGCATATATTGTGTAAGAGTGTTATAACAAACATGACGCCTAATAAGTGCCTGGTAGTGAATAAAATGGAAATAGGGTTTCAAATGGCCTTGTGGGGAAGTAACTGAATTATTGTGAAGCGCAATGGGTATAATAAATATGTGTAAACGCCCTATACAAATGTTCAGCAAACTTTTATTCTTCTCATCAGAACAATTCAACTGTTCCTTCGGGTGCCACAGTCAGAGAGATGCAGAGGTTGACGGAACCCTTCCTGTACTTGAGAGTCTTCGAAGGAACATGCATGGCCTATTTCACCATAGACATTGTTGTAAGATTCGTCTTCTGTGCTAGCAAGTACGTCTAAAATCATACTTCTTCCATACTTTTGGATCCCCAACAGAGATAAGAGTTTCAGCTAGAGGTAGTTTACAAATAGAAAAATTAATCAGTTGATCTTTCGATTCTTCCTGTTGCTCAGTCATTAAAACGTCTGCATCTTTTACCTGCACAAACGAAATATCAGCCGATTAATCAATTTAACTTTCTAGATCACTTGAATAATTACTATCGACACTCGAATCCAAAAGTGGACTTGAGATCGATATAGAACTAACCCTTTCAATGAAGCTCATGTCTTCAAGCTCATCATATTTCTTTGTCTTCTTTTTCACCAGAAAAGAGCATCTGTTGAACATTCTGACGCTCCTTGACCTCTTGTCAGTTCTGCCATTTTACATCCGGGAACTCATCAAGGCTATCAACCCTGACCTTCAGACTTCCGACACTGTCTACTTTCTCAATTCTTTGAGGTGAAGTTCATAAAATGATAAGTTTTGTTTTGTTTTGTTTTCTGATTATGCCAGCAGCAACAAGTATCGGAATTAAATGCAATGTTTTCTTCATAATATGGGGCTCGCCGTCTAAATCCGGTAATACTCAGGAATAAACCACAAGTCAAAAAATGAATTTAAAGTCAAAGGGGTGTGAATATTTAATTTTAGATTTTAGCTTTGTAAGATAAGATAAGGTGAACTATATTTATCCACTTCTGGAAAGTTACATTGTGTATAACTATTTTAGATACGTGAAATATCATACAATTTGCAGCTCAGATAACCGGACGCAGTTATGTACTTTAATTGATTTTAAATTGTTATAATAGAGTATATTTTCCGTTAGTTCGAGGGAGTTCCCTTTACACCAAATAGCCCATAACAATTCTAGTTTAATTTCTATTATATTATAAGACACTTCCCCTTTGCTTTGATAATCTCTTAACAGGCTTATCATGGTGTTTCGCATCTTGAAGTTGACCAAACACTTCAGCGGTTTCAAGATCCTGGGCCACACGCTTAAAGCCAGTGCTAAGGAATTGCTACTCATGATTCTAGTGTTGGTCATTGGAGTACTCACGTTTGCTTGTCTCATCTATTACGCCGAACAGGTGGGAAAATACCCGCATCTTAAGGGGCGGTTTGGGTCTTTTCAAAAAAAAAATTTAATTACCAATATTGGGCGGTTTTAATCATTCTGTATCGTCATTATAGGTTAAAAAACAACATTTATGTTGAAAAATTCTAGTTATCTGTGTCGATACCCATTTTGCGACCTAATTTGGGGGTCTGACATCAAAAAATATAACAAACTTGTGGCAAACGTTCCACAAAAACTAATGAAGGAATGACCTCCATATTCTTCCCTCTTGTCAACATTGTACTATAGTGTGTCACCATAGAGAGATTTTACGGCTTTAGCTTATGGAATTTTTATTAGAACATTACGAAGTTGAGAATCAAAATATTATCACAAAATTGATGTTAAAAATTCAGAATTGGGATTATAATTCAAAATTCACATATCTTATCAAAAAAATCTCTCTATGGTGACACAATACATTATCTCTGTGATAACTGTGGAAATTTTCAGACAATTTCATTGAATAGATTCAGAGAAACGTTTGACACAGTATCCCATACCCATAGAAATATGACATTTTGAGAAAATAGCAAAATAGCTTCCCGTTTTTCACACTTTTCTTACTATCTGTACCATTTTCGACTGTGTTTTTCATGCTTTTATAGTCTACTTTAAGAATTTGGACTTCAATTATATTATTTCTAGGGTAATAAAATATCAATTTCCACCAAAATCTCAAAATCAATTTTTCGAAGGATTTTCCTAATAATTAGACCCAAACCGCCCCTTAATCATATCGTATTGAATGAATGACGTCTATTGATGCCACGCAATTATGTAAACTATACACACCATCCGCCAGCCAATATTAACATACCAACACACAAAAAAAACTATGTGTAACCTTAAATGTTCATAATCTGATTGATATAATTTACTGAGAAATTATCACTAGCAGGTTGTCTCAAAACAATAGCAAAGATCTGAAAGACTTCCATTTCGTTCCATCTATAAACAATAACAAAGAACCGAGTGTTATTCATTCTATAAATAGAACGGTATTGACGCCACTCCCTTCTTTGTAATTGTTTTTAGCTAGCCTTTTTTATGAGTAGTTCCCATTAATTTATATCAATCAGACTATTATATTACGTTTAAGGTTACATATAGTTTTGTGTGTTGGTACATTCATTATATCTGGCTGGCGTATGTTATGTGATTTTTTGGGCTAAACGCAATGCATCAATATAATCAAGAATATATGTCTTGCAGAGATCCGAGACTGATATAAAGAGATAGGAAACTTCCAGACTGGCAAAAGGGTTTTAAAGACCATATCAAGTTGGTGAACATCCTCTCACTAATAATATTTATTTGTAGTTGATGCATTGCGTTTATCCAAAATAGACGAAAAGAGAGGGTAATTCAATCATTATTAAGTGAGGAGGCGACATTCAAAGCAAGCTGAGTCGCATCTACATCATAATTTGTGGGGATGTTTGTGTGTCGCTCCAGTTTTCAGGTTCGGCAGTTACGCCTGTCTGGGCTATTTGAGCTTTTCATCTCTGTTCTGCTTTTCTGTTAGGTTCTGTCTGCTTCCTTAGCCTCTGGTCAACCAAAGCTGCTCACAAGGCAGTGGTTGACCTTCAGCTATAAAGATGGCATGACGGGGAATAAGAAGAGGGATAATAATAATAATAATAATAATAATAATAATAATAATAATAATAATAATAATAATAATAATAATAATAATAATAATAATAATAATAAGAAGAAGAAGAAGAAGAAGAAGAAGTTAACACTCTCAAGCAATCTATTGGACACCTATGAATCACCAGAGAAAAGTTGATGTTTCAAAACGTTTAGAGTATTGCTGTATGAAGCAAAATAAATAGATAAATAAATAAATAAATAAAATAAATAAATAAATAAATAAAAATAAAAGAAGACAAGTATTCATCATTTAAAAATCGACACTAGGTAAATAAAGAACAAAAAAAATGCGCTTTTCTCAGAATGATGAAACGGAGACTTAGCATGTTTGAAAAGTCACCTCCTCGTATTATGATTCATTGCCAAGCCCTGTACTAAAATAATCCAAAGAGCTCTACTTCAACATTGAGCTATTAAAATATCCTTAACGTCTCCCTTTCTCTCCTTGACCTAATAATTTCGTTCATACCCTCTCCTCTGCTCTTCGCCATATCATCATTCCCTCACCCAACTCAGGTAGAGGAGGCAAGCGTCAATGACTTTGATAACATCCCGGTGGGATTCTGGTGGGCCGTAGTTACCATGACTACTCTGGGCTACGGTGACCTTTACCCTCGGACGGCCTTGGGATACATCGTCGGGGCAGGCTGCGCCCTGTGTGGTCTTCTCATGTTGGCTCTCCCCGTGCCTGTCATAGTCAACAACTTCACTCTCTACTACTCTCACGCCCAGGCGAGGCTCAAGCTGCCCAAGAAAACCAGGTCAGTTTCCATCATGTCTATAGAATGAATAGATTTGATGTCACTCACATCTTTGTAATTGTTTCCAGACCTGCCCATTATTAATAAAAATTCATAGAATTACAAAATTTTGACTTCACGAACATTTCTAAGTCACTAAAACTTTTTGAAAATGAAAGTTGATGCCAGACAACATAATTTTAAGGATGTTGAAGTGTTATTCAACCCATGTGAGGGTAAATTATTGATATTTAAAGTTAATTATAGCGACTACAATTTTTATCTCCTAAAAACTACGAATTTTTAATTTATCAAGTAGTCAGGCCTGGTATTCCCCTTTCAGACTATTGTCATTTACTACAAAATTTCTAAATAAACTAAAAAATGCAAAATACTTAGGAGCTATATGAGCAAGTAGATCAGAGTCAATGCATTCGTCAGTTTATTGTCAATGTCAGAAATCTATGAAAAGTGAGTAGAAAACAACCCTTACAAATGACATATTGTTAGTAGGTGTTTAAGTAAAATACTTACCAGTTCTGCCCAGCAGATTAATCGTACCAACACACAAAGCTATGTCCAAGAGGATCGTTTTGTTATAACGTTTTTGTTTTTAACAGCACAAATATAATACATGAAAAGAAAACTTAGAATTTCAGCTACGTATCGCACCATTTATATTTCCACATAATTGTCACCACGAGCAACACAGAGCTGCCAACGCCGAACTAGTGACGCATGTCTTCAGCGAAGAATCCTGGTGATTTTGCACGGCACCATCAACGAACATCTGCCACTACCTCCAAATCACTGTTGCTACTGTTTCCTTTCAGATACGTCTTTAGCTGGGGGAACAAGAAAAGGGTCAGATGGGGCAAGATCCGGACTATGTGCAGGGCTAGGGTGCTGTAGGGTCGGGAGTTTGAACCGAATTAATGCATCTTGGGTTTGACGACGAGTGTGTGGTCGCGTATTGTCATGCTGCATTTATATCGAATCGCTAACACTTCTAACCCCTGCTCGTAAAGTTGAAACGTATTATTCAGAGTTCACTGTTTTCCTTTGTTCAAGATATTCCATGTGAACTATGCCTTCCAAATCCCATAAAATGATAAACAAGATCTTCCTCGCAGAAACAATGACTTTGCATTTCATTCGGCTTGGAGACGATTTATGTCTGTACTCCAATGACTGCACTTTGGTTTCCGAGCCATATTCATCACCAGTCACAATTTTCTGCATAAAAGTCCCTTATTCCTTGTCATATCATTTTAAATGTTGGGTACAAATGTCTTTTCTCTGCATTTTCATTTCTGAAGTTAGATGTCTTGGGACACATTTTCTCAACCGCGATATCTTATCAAGGTTGTGACGTCACTCAATTATGAACACAAATACGTCACAGGACTTAGTTGTTGCACATGCGTGTAGACGTATGGTTTGAGAGTGCGTTTGTGAAGTTTCATTATTGTTCCTAAAATATTTTTTGATTTATGGACAAACGGCATTTATACCAGCCCGACCTCGTATGTGTAAAATAATACGTTTTTAATCCATTAAATTTTACTATTGCGCATTATTACATTTTCTTAGACCTGAAACTAAGGTGTTCTAATCCAATTTTCGACCAAAATCAGTAATATATTGACCTTGAAGCAAGACTTCATAGATTCGTCCTCTCGGCTCTCATGTCAATTTCCCGATAACTCTCGATATCGTAAAAAAATCGTATGATATTGATAAATTATATAACTATATATATATATATATATATATATATATATATATATATATATATATATATATATATATATATATATATATATATATACAGGAACACCCTGATTGGAGCTGCAGACGCACTGAAAGCCTCCAGTTCTCCTACCAGTAGTTGTGCTCCCTCCATCAACGGAAGTGTGACGTCACTAACATCCCTAGGCCAGACCAAAACGTTGACCAGCAATGAGGTTGACTTCAAGGAGACTCCTGGAAAGATTGATGAGATGGGAAGTCTCGACAGTGGATATAAAGCAGGTATTTTAATCAACTTAGATTTTGTTCAAACTTTTAAACAGAAAAGACCAGGTCACAAAATTTCCGAAATAGGAGAAACAGACATGTGTGATTGTTATGAAGGAAAAGTAGACGCCAATCATATACTCCAGACTTGGCCAAAATATGCAACAATAAGAGAGGATTTTTGGCCTGGTACCACATCTCTGTAGGCTAAACTATAAGGGCCCCTGACAGAGCTGAGGAAGACAACGGCGTTCCGTCATCACTAGACATTTAAACATAAAGACGATATGAAGGGGAACGAAGAAGAAAAACCCACCGAGCTTCGTGTTGCAGAATTCAAGAAATAGGTTTGGGTCATCTGTTTTTATTCATGATTACTTCTCACGTTTCACTACTATAAAACACATCGAGTACTTGAAGACATGCCCAATAGGTGATTCGGTTGGCTTTACACCAGGGAACAAAAGTTTGATGTACAAAAATGGTTCCAATCTCATAGAAAGTGTATAACCACTCTTGCAAAAGACTAGATACATACACTGTGCAAGTGATCTTCTGAATTCGGTTTCAGAGTGATGCATCTTATTTTCTACCCTAGATTAATGCTGGTCGTCAACAAAGATCATTTATCCTCTCTATTTGATGCCGGAAATCATAAGAATTAGCCAATTCACCCTGCTATTAAAAAATATCCTCTATCGGATTAATGAAATCCCATTTAAAAAAATGAAAAAAAAAGCCCATGAATAAAAGGACTCAGTACCTTTCGGGTACGAAGCAAGGAGCGTACCGCTGAGTGACGATTTCCCTCTCCCTCTCCTCTAGCTACTATGAAACAATCCCAGTCAAAGCAGAAAGAAGAATACAAGAGAAAAATGTAATCACCCCCCTCCCCCCTTACAATCAAGCTGTTTTGGCTGGGGTTCGATCCAAACCGACGTGCACATATTATTTGCAGGTCTGATAGCCGAACTCAATTATAGGTTTGATTTGACATTGGTGTAATGGACAATATTTTGCGTTAGTTCGAGAGTATTGTAGAGAGTAAATTAAAGGGAGTAAATGTGACTCATGTAACAGATTCAACACATAGGCCGAAACGTTGTTTACTTTGTGTTGTATCTTTTATTTGAGTCACATTTTCTCCCGTTATTGTGCTCTCTATTTCATTGGCTCATATAGGCACCTCTAGCTTTTGCGAGTATTTCCATTACAACAGCACGACCATAATAATTTGGGTTATCAGACATGGACATTAGTGCACGTTGTGACGATTCGGGTGCTCTCGGTTAGCCGATAGAGCCATATAACCCGAAACGTCAACAAAAGAAAAGAAAGGGAAAAAACTAGGAGGATAAGAGGGAACTCGTTGACATATTCCCTCGGAGAAGAACATCAGGCCACTGCACTGGGCCTAGCCTGATCTAAGGGAAGAGAAAGAAGGAGAAAGTCCGTGGTCGTGGAAAATTCTAGTCCAGACATTGTGATCTTGGGTAACAGCAGCAGCAACAGCAGAGGAACGAGAGGACTCCTGAGCTTGAGCCCCGCTCTAAGCAGCGCATTGAGTCCTTGGAAAAGGCTCTTTACTCATAATTTCTCATCGTACTCACGTGTAA
>NC_088367.1:22800744-22815744 GCF_034508935.2 Berghia stephanieae
TAGCGACGTTATCCGGTAGAGTGAATAAAGATGACGTCACTCAGTATTTTTTTGACTGGTTTTAGACCGCCAGTTAGGTGATCAGACTATAAATGTTTAAGGTTACACATAGTTTTGCACGTGGGTATAATTGATCTGGCGGATAGAAATGGTGAACATTTTACTGAAACCTACATCATCATCATCATCATCATCATCATCATCATCATCATCATCATCATCATCATCTTCTTCTTCTTCTTCTTCTTCTTCTTCTTCTTCTTCTTCTTCTTCTTCTTCTCTTCTTTTTTATTATTTGTTATTATTATTATTATTATTATTATTATTATTATTATTATTATTATTATTATTATTATTATTATTATTATTATTATTATTATTATTATTATTATTATTATTATTATTATCATTATTATTATTATCATTATTATATTATCTTTTTATTATTATTATTATTATTATTATTATTATTATTATTATTTTATTATTATTATTATTATTATTCTTATTATCATCATCATCATCATTATTAATATTATTATTATTATTATTATCATCATCATCATCATCATCATCATCATCATTATTATTATTATTATTATTATTATTATTATTATTATTATTATTATTATTATTATTATTATTTGGGGTTGGGTAAACCGCTGAGCATTTTACTTAAACACCTACCATCAATAAGACATAAATAGTTTTGTGTGTTGGTACAATTGATCTTGCAGGTAGATAGAAATGGTGAACATTTTACTGAATTGCTCACATTCAAAATTCAATATCGACTAGCGTGTCAAACTTGTTTTATGATGCCTTTGGGTCGGTCACCTTTGATGTCAGCTTTGATATAAAGTTGCACTTCATCCGCCCGACCTGTCGTAAATGTCACAATAGTGCTACAGTTGATCTACAGTTTGTGTGTGGTGGTGTGGCTCAGTGGCTTAGCGGTAAGACGCGTCTCATAATTTTGTCACAGAAGTCAAGCGATGTTAAGCGTGGTCACTCGCCGGATGGGTGACAGTGATCGTGGTAAATTCTTGTCCCGACGTTGTGTGTTTGAGACGGCACTCGAAACACATTATACCTTATTGGACTGGATGATGTGTGGATGAGTATCCGGCTATAAACAGTGAACAATCTTGTAAGAGTGTTAGAATAAATTGACGCCTAACAGGCGACTAGTACTTATGAAATATATATATATATATATATATATATATATATATATATATATATATATATATTATTCTATATGCCCTGCTGGGGGAATAAATGAAATATCGTAAAGCGCATTGAGCATGGTAAATCCGTAGAAATGCGCTTACTAAATGTTCACCGTTTTATTCTTTTAATCTACGTCTATTGAAAAAACAACCTCCCTTTTTCCTTTGATGACTCCAGAAGATAATGTCTCAGCTTTTACATGGTGCAGAATTCACTAAACGGGCTCAAAACGGTTCACAAAGATGCCGAGCAAATAACAACACTTTACATGTAGGACGAGATAGGACGACTGCGAGGCGCTATTAAATTTTTTGTCGACAGAGACAAAGTTATTATACCAGATAGATACTCATTTTGCACCTCTCGATCTCAATCTCTCTCTCTCTCTCTCTATCTCTCTCTCTCTCTCCCCCTCTCTCTCTCCCCATCTCTCTCTCTATCTCTCTCACTCTCTTTCTCACTCTCTCTCAAGCCCTATCTCTCACTCTCATTCTCTCTCTCACCCTCACTCTCTCTCTCACCTCTCATCTCTCAATCTCTTTCTCTCATCATCTCTCTCTTTCTCTCTCTCTCTCTCTCTCTCTCTCTCTCTCTTTCTATCTCCCTATCGTTGTCTTCGATACACCACATTGACATCAAAGGATATTACGTGGTAAGTAAAATATCAAACACCGTATAAATCAATTATTATTATTAACAGCAAATCTATAAGTTTGGCCCCAAACCTGCGTTTGTAGAATACCGCTGTGTGGCCTTGAGCAAGCCATCTCTCCCTAGCTCAATTTTCGGCGCTGCAAGGCTGAAAGGACTTTTTAAGCCAGATTTAACAATCCCAACTACCCTATCACTCTTGGACGGACAGATGTATCAGCATATATTGACTTTACAAAACCGATACCAGCTTCTCAAGGCGTTTATGAGATGAATTTTACCTCTAAACAATTGGTACCAACTTTTTCGGTAGTTGGTAATATATGCAGGGTACTCTTTATCAAATCCCTCCATGTAACGGGAATATTATAAGAATTATACAACAATTTGGATTTTGGACTTTTGTCAGGCAACAGACAACACATACAAATAATGAAGAGATTTTTCAAAACATCGGATGGTCATTAAGTCTTTCCCTGATTTCAAAGACTTATTGTTCTAATGCCATTATAGATACTTACATCTGGTTTTCACCATGCACTAATGAAAAGTTATACATGTATGCCCATTTAATTATCGCCTTCATTACTTCATCAAAGTTAGCAAAATCAACAAAAACTATAAAGACGTCATTTTGGGAAGACTTCTGTAGTTTCACAGCACTTTTATTATATCACTTAATTTTTAGCCATTATGGATTTGCAATTAGTTGTGCGGCTATGTGGTCTAGTGGTATGACACTCGCTTTTGGATCGGAAGGTCCTAGGTTCGAGCCTCGCTCGGCGCATAGTTGAGTCCTTGGAAAAGGATCTTTACTCACATTCTCTCACTGTACTGAGGTGTAAAATAAGTACCTGGTCGTTAACAGCACTGTCTTTGTCTGAAAAATATTGTAAAATCGCCTAACAGGCGTCATGTCTCATCCTACATATTAAGTGTTACTGTTGGCTAGGGACCCCTTATAAAGCGCTTTGAGCACGTTGAGTGGATATTGCGTAATATAAAAAAGCTCAAAGAAAGCTCAATGTCCAATAGATAAAAAATAAACAAAATTCTCTTTGTGTAAAGTCCATGGAACAAAATTGCCAAAAAGTGGCTCAACAACGCTTCATAGCCCAGTATGGTAAACCATTACAGGCCATGAAATTTAAAAAAAAACCAAACAAACATAGAAACGGTTTGTTTTTTTACTTTGCCAGTATTCAAGTGAATTTTTAGTGTTGTCAGATGCACAAAAGAGTTATGGGCCAGTCTTTCGTTAAAATGGAAAAGATGACTGTAAATGTATATATTTAGCTATGCTATAATTTTATGCCGCATCCAGTCTTCTTGAATATCAGCCACATATGAATTTTAAGTTAGACAGTATTCCTCCATCTTGGGAACAGGCCATTCGTGAATTTCTAAACGACACGTCTCCAGGCGATTAGCAGTAGTAGCGTATGACTACACCTCCAAATTAATTTCGCCAACCCAGCTTCGAAAGTTTCATAGCCACCTTCAAGTTTAGTTCCTGGGCAGTGGAGGACGATGTGATCCCTGGTCTCTGGAGCTGCCTGACATTTCCGGCAGGCATCACTGTTCCCAAGTTTCCATCCGCACATGTTTGATCCAGACGGATTGAAAGGGATGGACTCGTTTGCCGGGCCGCCTAGGTCACCGGACATTTCTCCTTATGACTATTTCATCTGGGGCTACATCAGAGACATTGTTCATTCAGCTTCCATACCAGGTGTTGGGAGGCTTACTATAAAAATAGCTGTTATTGGATCACAATAAAACCCAGGGAAAGAACTCGAAAATGGGTTTAATTTGCTTGTAGGTAGCCATGGTAACCATAATGAGGCGCATTGAGTAAATCATAATGGAAAATAAAACGTAAAGCATGTAATTTATGTGTTCATAAGTCCACGTTTATAGTATATTGACCGTAACGTTTTTTTCTGATAAAGATGCTATTAAACATGGAAAGACTTTATGGAAAACCTGCATAAAAAAAATAAATTATAATGAAATAAAATTAATATGAAGGGGGAAAATGTGAAGGGGAAGAGGGGGAGGGGAGGGGGAAGAGGAGGGAGTGGAGAAACTGAAAAAATAGAGGTCTCCCTCTCTCTCTCTCTCTCTCTCTCTTTCTCTCTCTCTCTCTCTCTTTCTCTCTTTCTCTCTCTCTCTCTCTCTCTCTCTCTCTCTCTCTCTCTCTGTGCATCGTCTATCTCACCATATCTTGCGGCTTTGTGGTTTAGTTGTAGGAATCTCACGTTCGGACCAGACGATCCTGGTATCGGGACCTGCTCTGAGCGGCGCATATTTATTGAGACCTTGGAAAAGACTCTTTACTCACGTTCTCCCACCATACTCAGGCGTACTGGCCGGTAACAGCGTTGTCTCTGTCGGTAAAAAAATTGTAATACCGCATAACAGCCAACATTTCTTCCTACATGTTAAGTGTTACTGTTGGCTGGGGACTCATGGCAAAGTGCTTTGAGCACGTTAAGTAGATATTGCGCTAAATTCTTTTTAAAAACGCCCAATCCCCAGATCAATTTTTTGTCCCCCCAGCTATATAAAACGCCAGGTGTTTGTTTTTATAGGACCAGGTATAAAACTGGAAAAAGACGAGACATTTATGGAGATAAGGGGCTGTATTGTTTACCATGATCCACCTGTAAACACGAAGGTGGACCAGCAGATGCACACCCGATACTCCTCACTAACCGTGATTCGTGTTACCTACAAGGGCGACAACAACAACTCAATAACTTAACTATTTACCATAAAGAGATTACAGTTCACGGAAGAGTCAAATTGGCTCTCACTTACCTACTCTTGTCTTTAACGAAAATAAATAAATTTAAAAAAAAAGATAAGAAAGCGAGTACGGGGCTGCAAGAGCTTGTTGGAGTTTTTCGAACAGTCTTCGGATTTCAGTGGGGCATTTTCCAGTTCCAGCCCTGTTGTATGCCCGTGCTGCTCCGGTGACTTCAAGAGTGGATACAATCAACATGGCGTCTTTGTACATATTCGGAGCTTTTCTGTTCGTCCTGGCTGGAGAAAGCATGGCTCTGCATGAAACGTCAAACGGAGGTAAAAAATCATCTTAGTGCGGCTATGTAGTCTAATAGTATGACACTCGCTTTCGGATCGGAAGGTCCTGGGTTCTAGCCTCGCGTTCGGCGCATAGTTAGTCCTTGGAAAAGGCTCTTTACTCACATTCTTTCACCGTACTCAGGTGTAAAATGAGTACCTGGCCGTCAACAGCGTTGTCCGAAAAAATTGCAATATCGCCTAACAGGCGTCACGCCTCGTCCTACATGTTACGTGTTGCTGTTGGTCAGGGACCATTTGTAAAGCGCTTTGAACACGTTTAGTGGGTATTGCCCTATATAAAAGCTCATTTTAAAAATAGGTGACAAACCGACTCACAACGGTAGTATGTAGGCAATTTATAGTTTATAATGAATAACAATGTGGAATTGAATGTAAGCTTCACTTTAAAAACGAAAACATTTAATGTGAACGTTTCTCGTTTCCCCTTTATCAACAAAGTACGATTAATGAAACACTAAAGACGGATGTAGTATTTCATTCATCATATTCTGTTTTCGTTAATTGAAGTAAAGCTTGCATGGCATTCAATTTCACAGTGTTATCTATTCTGACGTTGTTGTTAAAACCACAGTATATGCAATGTTAACCAAATAACACATACTGTGTTCTTTAATAAAACGGCAGTATTTATTTGAGCTCCAAGCAGAGACATTTACATAATCTAAAATATGAAAATAGTCCATCAGAGCCATCAGCCCTATAGAACCGGAGTTGATACCGATTTCTATAGCTCAAAATGGACAATACCAATTGCTTGTTACCCTTTGGATAGGACGCACGTCTATCGTAAAGTACTTTCCACCAGAACTAACAGTAATTTGGTGATAAAACGTGGGTCTATAGCGAATGACCATTAAATGTATGACTTTTCCCAAGAAGATATTGAAAACTAGATGCAAATATCTAAAACGGTTAAAGAATAATGTCTTTGAAACCAGGGAAAGACTTTACGACATCCTGTACAAAGGGTGATTTCCATCCCTCAAGATATTATTTCGTCTGTTTAAACAGAATCTGTCATACATTTCCTCTACTTTACAAATTATTTGTTTATCTGCCGGCCATTTATACAATTTTATCAATGTCTCTAAAGTCACATTTCCTCACTAAACTGCATTAACCAGACTATAAAAGTTTAAGGTTACACATAGTTTTGTGTGTTGGTCATTCAAATTTCCGGATGGCAATGGTGTGAGCTTTTTAGCCAAACACTATCTATAGATAGTATGCGCTTGGCCAAGAAGCTCAAAACATTGCCATCCGGAAGTGCAACGGACCAACACACAAAACGATGCGTAACCTTGAACTTTTATAGTCTGGTCCATACAGTTTAGTGAGAAGTACTCATAAACGTGGATGACAAAAAACAATAACAAAGACTTGAGTGACGTCATCTTCGTTCTATCTATAAGGTTTGCCACTGATTTTGTCCCTTAGTTATCCATAACAAAAAAAATACTGTCACGAGGACAACTTTCTTCAAAACAATACAGTTTGAAATCTTTTCTGCGGGTGAACAGAGCTCACAAATCAGACAACTCAGTAACAGGGCTGCCAATTTGGCAGATTTTCTGCCAAATGTCCTTTTTTGGCAGAATTTGAAGTCGTCTGGCAGAGGCAAATCGGTTTGGCAGTTTGGCAGATATTTGGCAGATTTTATTTTCCGAGGTCTAGGGATGAATGTATAGGTCTACTACACGTTTTCCATGGCAATTTTTATGTATTAGTGATTTTTTTAAACTTGGGAAATGAAAAAAAAATTATGACATCGGCCTTGAGAATTTTTTGTTTAACAAAACTGATGAGTTTTCAAAGGGGGTACTATAAATAGTACTGTTTGGCAGATTTTTGTGGTATTTGGCAGATTTTTAAAATTCAGTGGGCAGAATGCCTGAAATTAATCTGGCAACTCTGCTCAGTAACACAGTATGTCACAACGCTGAGGTAACAGTCCCTTCTCTGTAGATTTTTGTGCGGCTATGTGGTCTAGTGGTATGACACTCGCTTTCGGATCGGAAGGTCCTGGGTTCGAGCCTCGCTCGGCGCATAGTTGAGTCCTTGGAGAAGGCTCTTTACTCACATTCTCTCACCGTACTCAGGTGTAAAACGAGTACCTGGCCGTTAACAGCGTTGTCAATGTCCGAAAAAATTGTAATATCGCCTAACAGGCCTCATGTTCCGTTCTACATGTTAAATGTTGCTGTTGGCCAGGGACTCCTTATAAAGCGCTTTGAACACGTTTAGTGGATATTGCGCTATATAAAAGCTCAATTAAAAAAATATATATTATGTTTAGATTGTTGTAGTAGATTTTTGACCAAGCAAAACGTGGAATTTGTGACACACCTTCACATGAGCTCTCGGACAAACATAATTGGTTGTTTATAAACAATAACGCGAAAGAAATCGACATCTCTGTACAGACGATACAAGTTATTTTGAATTTTATTTTATTTGTTTTCCACTTTTATTTGTGTATTGTTCTGCTGACAAAGGGTTTGTACCCGAAACGGCCATTGTCTGTTTTTGCTCCCATATGAAGCCTCTCCATTTTCACTCTTTCGTTAGTATTTTCACGATCACCGGCTTCAGGCAGCCCCGACCGTTTTCTAGAGGGAAGAATAATATTATATGTACCACTGTCTCAAAATGGTTATAAGTCAGGATTAACCAGATCCCTAAAAGTGAATTTAAGATTTGAATTAACAGGAAATATGATATTCATTTTAAAAAAATAATGTGCAGTAACAAATAGGCTTCAACACTCGTGACGTCACTCCGCTCGTAATGACACATGGTAACTTAGTAACTGGTTCTAAACAATCGGAACAATGGCGGGTGCTCTTATGAAATACTTCTCCGACGAGCATAAAAGTAGGTATATCCAGAGGAGATAAAAAATATAAATCTGATCATGTTTTGACTTTTATACATTCTGATCACATGACATGTGAAAAAGTTCTAGCCAGCATGAAGAATTAAAAAGTACCGATCTTCTTTGTTTAGAACCAAGCAGCTCGTTGCTGGGCGGACGTGACATCAGACTATTGAATCCTATTATATCTGTAACTCTCTACCATAATAAAGGATAGAAACCAACCCTAACTTTCATATTTATTTGTTGCGAAAAATTCTATTGTAAACACCGAGTTTACCCTGATATACTACCGATTTGAGAAGGTCGGTCTCAACTTAAATTTGACTCCCCAACAGTCTAGTTTTTTTGAGGCTATGTAGTGTTGTGGTTTGATATACGCCTTCAGACCGGTAGGTCCCGGGTTCGATTTACGCTCTAAGCGGCGTACAGTTGAATCCCTGAAAAAAAGGTTTTTACTCTTATTCTCTCACAATACTTATGTATAAAATGAGTACTTGACCGTTAACAGCGTTGTCTCCGTACTGAAAATATTGTAAAATCGCCTAACAGGCGTAGTGTCTCGTCGCGTCCGACATGTTAAGGGTTGCTGATGGCTAGCGATCCCGTGTGAAGCTCTTTGAGCACACTTCGTGGACATTGCGCTGTATAAATGCTCAAGTTTTTTAGTTTACAATTTAGTGGTATCTCTAATATAATAAGCGATTTAGTCTTTTGTGCAGAGTTAGTTGTTATTCTAGTCCTAGTCCAGTAATTCATGATGAGATAACCATTCCAATGTTTCATGTGTTATCATGAGTAATGTTTAAATAACAATGTGACATTGAATGTAAGCTTCGATTTAATATACGAAATCAGATAAAATGGACGTTTCGGGTTTCCCCTTTCTCAACAAAACAAGATGAATTAAACACTATAGACGAATGAGATAATGTGGTAGTGGCGTTGTTAAGATTTCATCTTCATGAATATGAATTACTCCCTTGCGAGTGACAGCGTTAGATGCCGTCCCCTAGGCGTTCAATGAAGGAATATAGATGATCCGTCCATTAAACGTCTGATGTCAACAGAAATCGCCCATGTTGTCCAAAGTGGGCAAATTGTGGGTGGGGGGGGGAGGGGAGGGAGGGATAATAATAATCTTGCCCAAGGAAAAAAAACGAGAGTGCCTGAAGTAGGGCTCCAACCCAGGACCACGTGGGTCACAGTATTATGCCTTAACCACTCGGCCATTTCAAAACGCCCCATATATATATTTATATACATACACATAGAAGAGGGTGAGTCAAAAAGTAATGGGACAAGTCTCATACTGAGTTCATTTTCATGTGACGTCATTTTTTTGGGCTCAATTGAACTGACACATGTACTCTTTAAATCAAAAGTTAAAACTTTTAATTCTGTCAAATTTTGACAAAGGTATGACAGTTCAAAATGGCCGCCCCCAAGGATGTCTGTCAGCGACAGGAAGCTGTTATTAAATATTTCTTGTCTTCGAAGAAGAAGACTCGAGAAACATTCTTTAACGCATTGGTAAAGTCTATAAAACTCAGGCAGATTTTAGAGATAGTGTTTTAGGTGGGTTGAGCATGAGTCGAAGAGACAATCATTGGAATGGCGATACTCCTCTTCCCCAAAAGACCAAAAACTTCAATGCTGAGAAATCAGCAGCTGGGAAAATTATGCCAACAGTGTTTTGGGACATTAGATGTGTCATCCTCATGAATTTCCTACTACAGGGAGCCCCTGCCAACTCTGAAGGGTACAAATAGACCATGGAGCAACTAAAAGCAAGAATTCGTCGAGTTAGGCCGGATTTGGGGATGGAATGAGTACTGTATCTTCCACAAACAAGTGCCAGGAAAAGGGAGGTAATCGCATCGTTTTTTATGGAAAACGATGTCTCGCCCCTCCTTATTATACCAAACTTGACACTTTCGGACTTTCATCTTTTTGGTCCACTGGAGGAGGCAATGAAGGAACATCACTTTGAAGATGATTAAGAAGCTAAACAGTAGTGAAAAATTGGCCCAAAGTTCAGTCAACTCAGTTTTACGACAACGGGATACTTGACCTTACAAAAAGGTGGACTGTGGCTATTGAAAGAGACGGAGGCTATATTAAGAAGTAACATTCTACTTGGCTAATGCTAAGCTTTAATTTGAGGTATAATGCATGGTATTGATCAAATTTATCTTAAAGTAATAAGCAGAGTCCGATTACTTTCTGACTCACCCTCGTATAATGTAGTTCTTCAAAGCCATTGGCTGGAGTTTATTCGGGTTTCTATAGCGCGAGATGGACAACAATAACTGATTGCAATTCTTTGGATAGGATGCTAGTCTATTGCAAAGTACTTCCGCCAGATCTAAATGATCCAATTACCTGCTGGATGGACAGGGGGAAAAGCGCTCCAAAAATAATCTCGACATCACCCGGGATCGATCTTGGTCCCTTTGCTTGTGAAGCGAGTGCACAACCAACTGAACTATCGCCCCCCGCCCCCGCCCCCGCCCTTGCACAAACACACATACATTTAAACATAATATAAACGCAAAAATTTTTTTCCAACACATGACTATAACAATGCTATCATTTAATAGTTAAATTATATTTCTCTTTTCAGCTGGAGGGGACTTTTGTGGACCTCGGACTTGTCTTTCAGATGTGGGCTATTGTGACGGAGACAAGTGTAAATGTATAAACCCCTATGTCTACGGGGATGCAACTCTCAACTGCTACAAAAAGAGTGAGACTTAGACAAAGATTTGTACGATCGCAGTCGTTCTTAACTTAAAGCCTGACACTAAGACGTGCATTTTGACGTAATTTTAGGATAGTACATCCATAGCCTTCGTTAACTTATAGCTAGCCTGACTATAGACTTGTATTATGACGACATTTTTAGGTAAATGACCGTAGCCTTTCACAGCTTAACAAGAAGACTTGTATTATGAAGTCATTTATAGTAAGTCCACCCGTAGTCTTCAGACAGCTTGACAATAAGACTTGTATTATGACGTCATTTATAGGTAAGTGCACCTGTAGTCTTTACAAAGCTTGAAATAAGACATATATATTGTCGCCATAAATTCTCAACTTTGTGTTTATACATTTTATCCATGCCACGTCTGTAAACGAATCTCCATTTTTTAAATGAATAAAGTATATTATTATTATTATTATTATTATTATTATTATTATATTATTATTATTATTATTATTATTATTATTATTATATTATTATTATTATTATTATTATTATTATTATTATTATTATTATTATTATTATTATTATTATTATTATATATTATTATTATTATTATTATTATTGTCAGACTTTGAGTTTAAGAAGGCTACGGTATGATGCGAGTCTTCAAGTACATTGCCAAATAATGACATAATGTTTTTTTATTTCAAATTTAGCCACAAAAACTAATACTGGCTTCAAATAGGCTTCAATATTCGTGATGTTACTTCCCTCGTAATGACGCATAGTAACTTAGTAACGGTTCTAAACTATCGCCCGTATGAAATATTTCTCCGATGAACATAAAGATGTATCCAGAGGAGAAAAACATTATAAATTTGATCATGTTTTGACTTTTATACATTCTGATCAAATGACATGTGATAATTTTCTAGCCAGTATGAAGAATAAAAAGTACCGATCCTCTTGGTTTAGAACCAAGCTGCCCGTTGCTTGGCGGAGGTGACATCAGACTATTTAATCCTATTATGTTAATGATTTTTAGGAGATTCTCAATGTGTCAACATGATTGAATCGAACATTCCTTTGATGGTTTAAAATTAAATGTAGGTCGTTCGACAAGCCTGAGGTTTTTACATCACAAAAAAAGATGTACTATAAGAGGAGTATTGGCCATTGATTGAAGAACATCTTTTTAATTCGTCGATAATCTAAGTAATAATATTCTACCCAGAATGAAGAAAAAAAGATAGGTTTGGCAGTTTGATGATGATGCTGAGGATGATGATGATGATGATGATGATGATGATTATGATGATGATGATGATGATGATGATGATGATGATGATAATGATGATAACAGTAATGCTGCTAGTGCTGTTGATGATGATGATGATTATGATGATGATGCTAACGGTGATGATGATAATAATGAAGCTGATAATAATGGCGATGGAACTTTTTTTTTATAACCGATATTTTTTGTTTCTTTTCCAGGCGAGTTCCGTACGGAGGTCACGAACGACCCCCATATCAAGACCTATAACAACATCAGCATTGACCTCCCCGTGCCCTGCCGATACCTCCTGACTCATGTGGTCACCGAGTACAAGGACCGAAAGCGTCAGGTTGTGGGTAGCTGTGAATTTATGGTGAGAATATATGGCCCACAATCACAAAAGGGTACTAATGTTATGGTAGAGCACTCGCTTCACACGCAAAGGGACCGAGACACGATTTGGGGTGTGGTCGAAATTATTTTTTCTGATTCTCCCTGTCTATCCAACAGTGAACGGGTAGTTGGGTCTGTTAGATCTGGTGAAAAGTGCTTTGCGATAGCGTCCACTCACCGGATAGTAAGCAATTGTTATTGTCTATTTCACGCTAAAGAAACCGAGATTAACTCCGGCTCCATGGGCCTAATGGCTCTGAAGGACTTCTTGGATACAAATGTAGGATTTGAAATAGAGACAGCTTGTCAACACAGTTGATATAATTTTCAAAACGTTTTGGGCTGTTAAGCATTTCAGTTTTTTCAGATACTGATATTAAGAAACGACCCTGATAGTTAAAATACCACTTTTTTAAACTAAGCTCGAATTAACTTTTTTATGTAAAAATTTTGCGTTCAAAATTGTGTTATTGTATAGTCTTTAATGCACTGAGCTTTTGTAGATTGTTATAATGAAATAGTTCTGGAAAATTAACAACAATAAAACTGTTGACAATTGATCATTTTTCAATATATACGATTCTTTCCTCTCTTTGTATTTATTAAACGAGTTATTTTTACTAAGAAATGATAGGTTTTTCCAATTTGAGTGGTGGAATAATGTATTTTACATTATTCTGTAATAAAACGTCGTTATGTTTTATAATCCGACAACCTTTTATAATCAAACTCAACATATTTAACATAATTTACCGGATGAACAAAATGATCGATATGAGCTATAAGAATATAAACATAACTTTAATGACTTGCGATGATTAAAATACGATTCTTACACGCTTGCTTTTTGGAATTCCGAAATTGTTCCCAACCACCGCACGAGCCTGCAGCAACTTATAATGGTAATCACACTACTATGTTATGACGATCTATCCAGGATGCAAACTTATTACCGAACTCGTGCACCGTCTTAAGCCCGTCCGGAAGCTTCGGCACAGCGGTGAAATGGAATGGCCACAGTTTTTGGAGTGTTCATCCTCAGATTCCACTTGTCAAAGTAGGATTTGTGTCTGGTGAAGTCCTCACTGAGTACGCTCTCCAGACGGGTCCACACTTTACTTTGAGTAACGAGCGCCCAGTCGTCCGCATATCCCAGGCTCAGGGAGGAGGTGTTCGGCATGTCGCTAATGCAGAGATTAAACAACATTGGCGCCAGAATAGATCCCTAGGGAATCCCATTATTCAGTTTCCTGATTTTACTTGTAGTGTCTCCCAGTGCCATGTGGAATTGTCTTTCCCCTAAGATTGAATAGAAAAAACTTCAAAGTCTTTTTGCACCTTATGACCTTTGCAAGTTGGAGCATTAACCCTTACACCAGATCGTATCGTACGCCGCCGATAGGTCTATAAATACAGCACCAGTTTGCCGTTTCCTTTCGAACCCTGCCTTAATATGCCCTGCAAGGACAATGACCTGCTCCGTGGTCCACCTCCATTCCCTGAAGCCCGCCACTCAGGCGGCAGGGCAGCGTCTAGGACTGACCCCGTCGGTTCAGTATAACACGCTCTAAAAGTTTGTACCAGCAGCTCAGAAGTGATATTATGGGTCTGTAACTGTCGGCCTCCTTCGCCAGTTTCCCTGGCTTCATGATGGCAGCTATATTAGCTCTTTTCTACTCGTGGAAGCTTTCATTTTGCAAGGACGTCAGGCATTGCCTCTGTCAGCCAGGCCCGTGCCCTGGGATCCATATGCATTGGGATACGTATTTCATTTTTATATACAATGACGCATCAATTTGATCTTTCTTTATGTTTTTATGTGTTTATATCTGCAAAAAATAACATAATTGTTAAAGGTCTTTTGAGTTATGTAACCCTTAATGATTCTGAGATTTTAAAACACTGTGCCTATTAAATCGAGTGTCAATTAACTATCTTGAGTTAACTCCTGAGTTAGACATTTTTATTCAAGTTCTCATTCCCGGTGTGAACATAGTTGCAGGTCTGATTACCGAACGCAATTATAGGCTCGTTTTAACATTGTTGTAATGAAGAATATTTTGTGTTCTCTTGAGCGTATTTCCATTACAACAATGAGACCATAACAATTTGGGTCATCAGACCTTCAAATAAGTGCACCTCGTCTCATTTATATCAATACTTATCAAAATGTATTCTTATTGCGATGATTGGTTAACTTGTTGCATTTTGTTTTATTTTCTTAAAATCTAATTCTATCTTTTTCTTTATTTTCTTTATTTTTAATTTCCTTTTTTCTCATATTTTATATCATATTATATTCTTAAAGATAGGACATTATTCACGCCACTCATCTCTTTGTTATTGTTTTTAGACAGCCATTTTAGTGATTAGTTCTCACAAACTTCAATCAATCAGCCTTTAAATGTTTAAACGTCTAAGGTTACGCATAGTTTGGTGTATGGTACGTTTTACCGGCTGTTGGATTTAATGAGTATTTTAAATATACGCATAGCATAATTATCTTTGTTGTTTTATCATAGTTGTTATTTCTTAAATTTATCTTATTTTATCTTTAACTTTTTAAGTGAGTCATGTTCCTATCCCTAAATTATCTCCCCTTCACCCCTTCCTCTCCCCCATCTATTTACCATTATCAGGTACACGCCTTCCACAAGAAGAGATATGGTAAGTTCTATGTGGGCGGCTACGATGTGGCCATTCGAGTAGAGTGCAACAACGGAAGTCGTTACGAATGGACTTTCCGGA
>NC_088367.1:22823244-22827799 GCF_034508935.2 Berghia stephanieae
AGAGTTTTTGCCAAGACAAGAGTCACTTAAACCGATCGATATTTGAAGGACGAGTTTTCTGGCCAATTTTTTAAATACGAGTTTTTCCAGAGTACAGCAGTTAACTGGTTAAAATTGCCTTTTTGTATTGTTTCAACTCCGACATGACGCCACGGCCACAGAAAATGGTTGATTACTTGCCCTGGATAGAAAATGTCAGAGAATTTACATACCTTGGCAGCAAAATTAGTCAGTCGGGTGGAATTGTTGAAGACATCATCTCTAGAATCAAGAAATCCCGCCAAGTCACATAAAATCTTTTTTTTTGTTTTTCTTTTTATTTATTTATTTATTTATTTATTTATTTATTTATTTATTTATTTATTATTATTTTTTAAAAGTCAATATCCATATACCTGTTTATTGTTGTATTTAAAAGATGGAGACAAATCTAAACTGGCAAAGTGACGACAAACATTGGGTGTCTCCCATTCCCGAGGTTAAAAAAAGAAAGCACGCCAGGCCTTTGCAATATTGAGACCATATGGAAAGCGTCCAGCATATCCACAATCACCAAGCTTAAAAGATTTAACACTTATATTAAAGCAGTCCTGCTCTATGGGTCAGAGTCATTATTAGCAAACAACCCTGACCACATCAGCCAAGATACAAACTTTTTTCAATCGCTGTCTTCGACAAATACTCAGGTTGAAATGGTTTGACAAAGTGCCAAATGCTGACCTTTGGACAAGAACAAACCAAGAATAAGAGGATGTCCAGGTCAGACGCAGAAAATGGCGATGGGTTGACTATACCCTGCGGAAAGAGCCCTGTAATATGGTTGCTCTCGAATGGAACGCACAAAGCAAAAGGAAACGGGGTCGTCCAAAACAGACTTGGAGGAGAAGCCCTCAACAAGATTTGTGCGTCTTCAATCTTACCCGGAGTGAGGCATAGGTATTTGCCAACGACAGAAAATGATGGAAGAGTGCTGTTGAGGCCCTATTGTCCGCCAGGAGCTAAGAGGCATACGTCATGTCACTTGTCCTTGATAGAGGTACAAAAGTTGCTATGGGAGACCGAGTGATTGATTTTTATCCCCCCGCCCTGTTGTTTTAATCGGTGTGTAGACTACCTGCTTACCAACCGAAGCAGTCAGCATTCTTTGATCTTTAAAGTAATTTAAAACTCTAGGGATTGAAAAAAAAAACACATGGAGGGTATTGATGCTATGGATTTAGGCAAAATACCCACAACATCCACCAGCCGAATATAACGTACCGACATGCAAATTTGTGTGCAACCTTAAACGTTTTTAGTCAGATTGATAGAATTTAGTAAGATCTAATCATTAACATGGCTGTCTATAAAAACATTAACAAAGGGCTGTGCGACGTCAATTCCGTTTCATCTATAGTCACTCTCACTATCGAGTGTAGCAAGCAACATCTTACGTTTCACAGATATATAAAGCGGGATAAGCTCCGCCCGTCTTTATGCATCTAATGACTCTGAGGGACAACTTTTTTTTTTCCGAGTGCAAAATCTAATTCTGTACTTAATCAATCTAATTCGTCTCTTGTTTTAACTCACTCCATACTAGCCCTTTTCAGAAATTTCCCCAGAACATCACAGCCGTCATCATCAAAATTGACCTTTCTTACTCAAACTCAAACAGAAAAGCAAAAAGTACATTCTATACATAATATTTTTCAGCAAAATGAGCTCTACAACGCGGTGTCCAAGTTTTTATAGCAATAACAAAAACATTCTTTGAATTTTGTGATGTACAAAAGAAATCAGAATGAAAAAAAATGTTGGTTGCATCTTAAGGAACGTGACGATTTTCCTGTTGTTGGAAAGGAGAGGGTCAAAGCTGTTATAATTATTGTTATAAATCAATTCCATGTTTACAACAATCCACAGCTTCTAGGAACAGCTCAGTTTCCACCACAAAACCATAATTATATCAATGCTAACACTGGCGTTGGAATTACATTTACAGCAACAGCAGGATTCTCTATTCCTAACCTTTAAAATAACACAACCTTGATTGTATTTCTTTTTTTTTTTTGGTTTATTTAGTTACATTTCATTAACTCTAAAGGTGATAGGGTCCATTTCACGCAAAAAACAAAAACAAAACCCAAACCAACCAACCAAACAAACAAGCAAACCCAACAAACAAACAACATTTGTCAGAATTTCATTTGTTTCTATTACTTTTTTCAAAAGATTTGTGACCGGTTGGTTGAAAACACACTTCCAATGATTTTTAACCGGAACAGTGGAAAACGTGGCGGCACGAAATTTGCTCTCCATTATCAACATCAGTACCACCCCGAAAAAAACCTGATCTGAATCGAAACGTCACTTGTTTTTTGTTAATAAAAAGTAATTAACAAAAATGAATATAACAGCTTCAAAAATAAAAAGAACAAAATACCAAACACGGAATGTATTGGGCTCAAAACCCCTGTTCAGCCGACAACAAACAAACAAACAAACAAACAATGAAAACAAAATTATATTACTAAAAAACCAGATCGACGACAGAGAAATAATAAAAAAATCTTTTTATTCATCCCTAAGGTGAAATTTTTCTTTGGGATATATTCCAAGAGAAGACTGGAATAACCCAGGCGTCAGCCACAATGTAGCGCCGCAAAGTAAGTTATGCTACGCATGGCGACGATCTAGTCGTGGGGGATTTTCATCTATCGAAATATTTGAAGGACGAGTTTTCTGGCAAAAATCTTTAGATTTAGCGGCTATGTAGTCTTGTAGTATGACACACGCCTTCGGATCGGAATGTCCTGGGTTCGAGGCTCGTTCGGCGCATAGTTGAGTCCTGGGAAGGCTCTTTACTCACATTCTCTCACCGTACTCGGGTGTAAAATGAGTATCTAACCGTTAACAGCGTTGTATCTGTCGTAAAAAAAATAATTGTAATACCTCCTAAGAGGCGTCATGTCTCGTTCTATATGTTACGTGTTGCTGTTTGTCAGGGACCCTTGTAAAGCGAGCACATTTAGTGGATATTGCGCTATATAAAAGCTCAAGTTAGAATGTGTTCGAGGGAATTACTCTTCCAGTAATTTGTCGTGGTCTAGAAAAACACGTCATTAAAATTTTGGATAGAAAGCTCGTCCTTTAAAATATCGACGATTTAGATTTCCTTCGTCTTAGCAAAAGCTCTCAAACCTGGGAGTTTCTTGAAGATTTCACGGAGGTCCCAGGTTTGAGAATTTTTGCCGAAAGACGAGAGTCATTTAAATCGATCGACATTTGAAGAGCGAGTTTTCTGGCTAAATTTTTTAATGTGTGAAATTCAGAATACCCCAGTTAATTGGTAAATTGGGAAATTGTTTTATATCATCTAATTTCTGTAAAGATGGATAAAAGGTATCACTCCACGCGTGGTGCTTGGTGTGCTTGGATTACCTGCTGCGACGTGTCTCTCTCTAGTGATGATTTGCCATTTAGATATAATCGACCCAACTCAGTCAGGCAGTTTTGTGTCTACCACATTATTGTTTCTTTTTACCTCTAAAGCCCATATCAGTTAAGTGATTAATGGGAGCGATCTATATTCAGGATTTTGTCCAACGAACTCATCAATCACATGAGTTATGGCTCTCCGACGATTGGATAGTTCTTAACAAATGTAAACACGCTGCTTTGTTTATGAAAGTTGTAAACATAAACATGTGTCAAGCTGAACAATCGTTATGCTAGATATTTCAAAGCTGTGAACACTTTACAGTCAGTCGATTTGAGCACATATTATTCCAATGTGAACATTGACCTCGATCACATGGAAAGGTAATGTAGACCATCCCCATTGAATGTTAACCCATGGTATCATGTGTAATGATAATGTGGTAATGTTTGATTTTGAAAATTAAAAAAAGCAGGAAAAGACTGCCAATGATATTTTTGTGAAGTTTTAATGATTTCCCCCCTGCCAATTATGTCAAGAGGTTAAATTGTAAATAATACATTTTGTAACACAGTTACAAACAACTTTACTGTTATCAAAATGGGTCGACGATATTTCTTGGTAGAATACATTTATTGTCACAGTACACATTATGCAACTGATCAAAATGGTTGTTCAGTAATTCTCTTGGTTCTGAGGTTAAGTTGGCATGTTTGGTGGTTATGGTCCTGGGGTGGTCCGTCCTTAACAGTAGACGTGGTCAACAAAATCGGTGACAATGGCATAGGGCGGGTCGATTAGATCACATCCGGATGCCACGATCTCCCCAATGACAGCATTGCAATCCCCTATGCCACAGAATATGTCAACACATCTGGAGAGGAATTTTATTTTGGAGAAATGATAAATTGTGCTGATATGTGGCGACATTATATATTATAATAATAATATTGTCTTGTGGTATGGCACTCGCCTTCGGATCTCACGGTCCTGGGTCCGAGCCCAGCACATTCTGTCACCTTGGTCAGATGAAAAATGAATACCTGGCTGTTAACAGCGTTGTTTATATAGGAAAAATTTGTAATACCGCCTAACGGGCGTCATGTTTTCGTCCTATATGTTTAGTGTTGCTGT
>NC_088367.1:22827899-22870399 GCF_034508935.2 Berghia stephanieae
TTTTTTAAAGGGGGATTTTGGGGGTTTTTCCTTGGTTGAACAGAGGGATTTTAAATTTAATTAAAAAATTCGTGTGATTAGGATTCGAATCCCAAAACGAGTTTAATTTTTTGCCCACACAAATTTTGGATTAACATCCCAATTCCCATTGGAAATGGGCTAATTGGCCTTTTTTATTTTGTTTTTGGGGAAATTAAAATTTTTTTTTTAATAATTTCTGTTTAGTTAATGATATTAAGTAATGTTTTAATTTTGTCAAAGGTTTTTAAAAAAAATTTTTTTAGGTTGCATACATCGACG
This sequence comes from Berghia stephanieae, assembly GCF_034508935.2. Classification (NCBI taxonomy): domain Eukaryota; kingdom Metazoa; phylum Mollusca; class Gastropoda; order Nudibranchia; family Aeolidiidae; genus Berghia; species Berghia stephanieae. The sequence goes on from NC_088367.1 coordinate 22,828,200, forward strand.
AAGGCTATTTTTTTTGAACAGGAAGAAACTTTATATTTTTCCCTTTTAATTTTCCCTATAAAACAAAAAAGGAATAAAAAGAGATGTTATTAAAAATGATTTAGAGAAATGTTCGTTTTTCCTTTAACCCATTCAAATAAAAGCCCCGGAAATCACTAAAAAAAAAAAAAAAAGTTCTTTTTTGAGGATTTAAAAAAATTTACTGTTAAAAACCATTAATTTTTCTTTTCCAAAAACATTTCATTATAAAAGTAAATTTGGTATAGGTCATTCGGGCCTTAAACTAATTTGATTTAAAATAAAACATAATGCTAATTTTCCGTCAAAATTATCCATCTAAATGGCCGAATTAAAAAAATTAATTTTCTTTGCAAAATTTTTAGATTTATCATTTGATTAACTTCATAAGAGTTTTGCCAAATTTTTTTTTTTTTCCAAATTAGGATTCTTCCAATTAAAATTTTTATTTTTAAATTTTTTTTTAACCCGTTTATTTTTCAATTTTTTGTTCAAAAATTCTAAGCTCATGCTTAGATAATGGAAAATTTTTATTTAAAAAAAAAGGGGATACACCAACATTATAATTGAACAATAAGAAAACTAGATTTAAAAATATTTTTTTTTGAATTTTTATGTAAGGTACCCCATTTCGGGGGAAATATAATACCTTATCGTATACTGCAATTTTTTTTTTCTTTTAATTTTTAAAAAAAATGTTTTTGGGCCATCCTCCCTTAAAAAAACCCAAAACGTAAATTAATTTTAAAACACTTTACTAAAAAAGGGAAAACCATTTCTTTTTGTCCCCTCATTTGGAAGAACAATTAATTTTTACCCAAAACCAAAAAGCGGGCCCCCAAAACACAAAAAAAAACAAAATTCCTTAAAAAAAGGGCCGTAAAATTTATTCACCTAATATTCATAATTTGGGAAAAATTCTGACCATGGATGAATGACCCACATTGATAAGTTAAAATTCTTTTAGCTTGAATTATCGCATCCATCTGCTCATTTGTACTTGAACAATTAATTGGATTCCCCGTTCAATAATTTTTCCCTTTTAAAAAAAAAGGGGGCCCCCCGGGGAAAAGGGTTTTTTTAAAAGGGGATATTGGAAATGTTCTGTTTTGAATTAGAAGAATTTTTTACAAATTAGTCTTTTTATTTTTTCTCATTTGTTTATGTTCTCTGACCGGGTTATACTACAGAACATTTCTTAATGCTATGTTATGTAGGCAAATGCATTTGTTTATTAGCCGGCAAAGGGCATGAGAAATTGACCACATTAAATTAAAAAATAGAAAAAAAATTTTAATAAATCATTTTCATTAATTTTTTTTAGAATGTTCGTACTCGGATTTCCGATCCAAAAACTAGTTTCATTCGGAATACTAAACCAATTTTTTTATTTTACTTATTTATCCCGTTAATGGTCCTTCCTCTTTTAAAAAAATATAATTTACGGAGACAATAAATTAAAAATAAAAATAAAACCATCATTTTCTCACAATCCAACATTTAAAATTTGTATTATCAAATTTACAAATAATTTTAGGGCGAGGGAATTGCGTATGAAAACATCCCTTATTCCCTAAATATTACTTAAAATTAATACCCTTTAATAAATTCATTAAGGAATTAATTTTTACCCTTTCTTCCAAATTCTTTAACCATTTCTTGAACCACTTAAGTAATTAACTTTGAACAATTTGGGTTGGACAACTATATAGATTTATTTTTTCAATTCCTTTCCAAATTCAGTTTCTCGCATGTAACTGCTAAAAAAATTAAAATTTTTTGGTGGAAATTTCTGTTAATTTAATATGAATTTTTACCTTAAATTTTATCAACAAACTTCACCTTTTCAAATGGTCATCCCCAAATTTTTTTTTTAACCCAATACCAATTCAAACTAAATTCTCCTTGTGTCATTATCTTCTAAAAAGAAGAAATTCCAATTTGTCAAGTCAAAACTTAGTTTATTTACACTGATATCTTATTTCTTCACTAGGCTCTTACATATTTAATATCCTTAAGGATGAATAACAATTGGTAATTATGCCATGTAAACAAAGATAAAATATCATCAGATGTTACTTATCTTTGTACACGTTTATAAATTTAAATTATGTAACAATACACTTAAATTTCCTTTTGTGACCGATTTTTAAAATTTTACTTTTCCAAAGGGGGTTACTTACCTATTGCGTTTTAAAAAAACCTCTTAAGCGGTTCGTTTTTTGAGAATTACAAAATAAATTTCACAATTATATTAATTTATCTTTTATCCCTAAATATTTTAGGACTTTATGTTTTTTAAATTAGATTTTTATAATAATTTGATTCATAATGAATTTAAAGTCTAACTTTGCTCACAAAGAAATTTTTTTTTTAAAAAGGGAAAAGTAAATAGTTGAGTGGTTAGAATAAATTTCTATTGAATTTTAATCAAGGGGATTTTTCGATTGGTGCGTGAAGGAAAATTGGTTTTCGGATTAAGGCCCCAAAAACGATTTTGAAAGTTCTGAAAAGTTGTTTATCTTTATTATTGGGAAAATTGCAAAGATACCACCATTTAGGTAAAGCCATATTTTTCCTTGGAGAAAATTTCAATCATATTTCCTTTTTAATGGGTTTAAACAAAAAAATTATCCTTTAACGTAATACTTCACTTTATTAAAGCTATTGCCGTTTTTTATTCCAAATTTTCAAAGATTAAACAGTTCCTTTTCTTTTTTTTCTTATTTTTCGCCCAAAATTCCCTTTTTTAATGTTTGCAAATTTGGTTTTTTTTGCCCCGACCGGGATTTAAGAACTTTGACTTTGGAGGGAAATTTAGACAATTGATTTGGGGTTTAAGTTGGCAGGGTACAATCTTTTGCCCCGCCCAAAAGCATTAACGAGCCAAAATTTCTCAAAAGGGGTTCTTTGCTTTTGAGGGGTTTTAAAACGAATTTAGGAAAATGGGAAAAGTAAGCCAGGTAATTTCATAACTCCCAATTATATACTAAGGAAAATATTTCTTTACAAACGTTTTGGAAATAATTATATAACTTTTGATAAATTGCCACTACCAAATACAATTTTATTTTGGGGATTAAAGGGGGGGGGTTTTTTTCCCCCGGGCGAAAAATTTTTTTCCCAGGTTTCCCCTTATTTGTTTGTTTAAAGTTTAAGATAGACCCACTTTTTTATAAAATGTAGTGAAAAGGCCGAACTTGATTTGGGGTTTTACATCATTCCTTTTTAAAGGGGGTGTTTGGGACCCAAAATTCCACTACTTTACTACAAAAATTTGATTGGTAAAGGTCTTCCTTTAGAAGGGAGAATTTCTTCTCCAAAATTGAAAGATGACAGCCTTAAGTGCTCATCCTTCCCGTCCCTCCATTATCTTTATTAGAAAATATCCTTTTAAATTTAATCTTCCTTGAAACTACCTATCTAAACCTTAGATTTACGGGCACTGTCCAGTTTAATTCCCCATAAAAAATTGGGTTAAAAACCATCGCCTCAAACGGGATTAAAGGCCGGGATGAGTTAAATAAAGAAAATTGGGAAATTTTCTTTTCAAAAAAAATGAAACGCGGGTTTAAGTTTTGCAAGATTAGGTAAGAATAGGTGAGTTGTTTTCCCTTTCTTCAAGACAAAAACAATGTCAAAAAAATGGGGGCGAGAAAAAACCCCATTGGAAACTATATATTGTATGGGGGTTTGGTAAGAAGCTCACAATAAGGAAACCAAACCGGGGAATTTTAACCGACCCAACAAACAAAATATGTTTTTAACCAAAGAACGTTTTGGTCCCGGGATAATACAGTTAAGTGAGAATTTCTCTTAAAAATGGTTGGAAAAAAAAAAAAACAAAGGCACGAAAGACGTCCAAAATTCATTTAATTGTGTTTTCCCTTTTGTAAAAACCCGGGTGGTTTCTAATTTTAAAATTTAAAAACTAAAAAAAAACAAATTAATGTTAAAATGATACTTTTAAGACACAATGGGTTTGGGGTAGTTCGAAATTTGGGCGTAACATGTTTTGTTATTGCTTTTTTTGCCCTCCCCGTTTTGAGTAATTTCATTTAAATTTTTTTCCAGACTATAAAAAATTCTTTGGAACACAGTTTTTTTGTTTTGGGCCCCTCATAATTCCGGATGGCAATTTTGTGAGTTTCTTTGCCAAGGGCCTCTAACTATATGTCTTCAAAACAATTTTTTATGGGGGTGTATCCAGGGTTCCAATTTTTTTTTATAACCGGGAAACAAAATTCATGGCTTTTAGCGGCTAAAGTTCCCTTGTGGGAAAGACATTCGCTTTCGTACCGAAGTTTTTGATGTTTTAAATCGCTTTTAGCAACTTAGTGGATATTGCGCTAAATAAAAGCTCATTTTGAAAAAAAAGAGATAATTTTAATACTTTGGCACGAATAAGCAAAACTGGAATTAATGATCAATCGTCCAGCCACAAACATTTACGTTTGTAGTGTTGGCTGTTATTGATACAAACTTTAATTGGACATTACTTGTTTGTTGTAAGGCTTTTACGGCGTTTGCAAAAAAGTTCTTGAATTACAATTAAAGCACCCAAGTATAGGTAAGACAAAGTGGAATTGGTTGAAATAAGAAACAGATGTAGATCCCAAGAGCACACTATCAAAGTACTTAGTTTGAGATCACCCGAAAGTCTCACCCAGACACCAGCACAAGATCTCACTAAGAGGAGCACACTCAAATGTTTACAAATCATATGTTAAATATAAAAAATAATAATCCAAAACAGAGATGATTTACAAGGAAAAAAATATCTTCTCTCAAAACTATAACTATACATTCAACAGTTTCCCTCCCAGCCAAGGACTCCGGCCAGGAGTACTAAGTAATTTCATTCCAAGACAAAGACAGAAAACAATTTGGAAAACAGATAATATATGGAGATAGAAGACACAGTGACTGTGACAAACACAGAACAATAAGCATAATGAGCCAGGCCACAAAATATATTAAGAATACTTATGAAAAGAATGAGGATCAAGATCTCTCTAGAGATACGTGTCGAGCAGTTTGGTTTTGTTAAAAAAAAGGGTACGGTAAATGCAATATTTACATTGAAAACAATAATGCAACGGTCAATCGAAAAACAAAAATCACTTTATCTATGCTTCATTGATTATTCCAAAAGCGTTTGATTCAGTGCAGCACGAAACGCTATTCAAAATCTTAGAAAAAATTCGTGTGGATAGTAAAGAACTTCGACTTGTGAAAAATGTTATACTGGAATCAAACAGCGTGTGTCAAACTTGATAATGAAACATCGGACTTCTTTAACCGAGAAGGGAATAAGACAAGGTTGCGTCTTATCAACGGACTTTTTAGACATATATAGTGAAATAATATTCAAAGAAATTGAAGATATGAAAGACGTCGTCGTCGAAGGGCAGAATATGAAAAGCATAAGATAAACAGACGATTGTGTTCGATTGGCTTACTCTCCCCACAAAACGTGCAGAAAATTTTAGATATACTGGTGTGAAAAAGAGAAGAGAAGGTCTGAACTAAATGTTAAGAAAACCGAATGCATGTTGGTCTCAAAGAATGACAACAACAAGATCTTCCACTTGTCAACCAAAGGAGAAACCATCAAGCCAGTACAGAAATTTAAATATGTAGGCACTATCATCACCCATGAAGCGTGACATAGAAGATATAAAACAAATAATAGCAATAGCAAAAAACGTGTTCCATAAAATGTGTGACCAGTTGTGTCAAACAACTAAAAGTTGAAGACCAGGCAGAATGAAAGTAGTAGAAACATATGTGATAAGTAACCTTTTATACGGTTGTGAAACGTGGACGCTTGACAAAGAATGTACGAGGTTAGAGGCACTTGAGATGTGGATGTATAGAAGAATGTTGAGGCTATCATGGACAGACAGGTATACGAACGAGGAAGTGTTGGAGAAGGTGAGAAAGGGAAGAATGTTGATCGATACCATCAGAAAGAGGCAGTTATGGTTTCTGGGACATGTGTGGAGAAAAGACGGAATAGAAAAGTTAATAACATCTGAGCATGAGATGATCGAAGGAAAGAGAGCTAGAGGAAGACAAGAATGACATATTTAAATAACCTAAGAATGACCAAATGTGATTTAAAGGGCAACACAGGTTTCATGCGCACCGCATAGGATCGTGATTCGTGGAACAGGCAACGTGCTCAAGAGCACAAGCCACGATTGATGATGAGAAGACAGTAAGTGCCTCCCTGCCGACTTGGGTAGGTCAGGAACCCCACCCAGAACATTACTTGTAATTAAAGATGAAGTCGTTAATAAATTTAAAATTTAGCACTCCTTTTGGCGTGATGATAATACATTGTGCACGTAAGAGTGCGGCCATTATAAGAAAGTAAAGAAGCAATTAATCGTTCTTACAAACTTTAGCACCACAATTAGATACCTTGAATCAAAAAGGAATCAATTATCTTTACTTTTGCACACTTTGCAGTAGACGTCTATATCTTGTTATACAAATCTCTTTTGTTGTGGCACACAAACACTGCCGGTTTAATCATTTTTTTTGTTTCTTTAAAATGTGACCCACGAATCAAATTGGTATCACTTGTGAATAAACTTAAAGATATTTTAAAAAGTTGGGAGTCAAACAGATCAGAACTTAGAAATATGAGATTTTTTTGTGGAAAATTTCAAGAAACCAAATTTCGGAATGAAAACATTTATTTTAATATAAATTAATCGCCGGTTCTGTGGGCCACACAAAAGGATTACTTTCTATAAGGCTTAGAAATAGTGAATGTTGCTGTTTTATGTCATATTAAAAGTCTAAAACCATATACATGCAGTCCTTTCCTCACGAAACAACGTTCATTTATCATTACTCAATCCCACTATGGACATACACTAAGTAATTATTTATGTCACCATTACGTCTGATACTCTATTGGGACACGTTTCCAAACAATGGGGATGATATAAAATACCTTTCCATGTGCTCGAATTCATTGGTCACATTGCTAAGTGTTCTCAAAATGACCCACATAGTGAAATTATGTGTTCACGGTTGGAGAAATATCTAATATCAGAATTGGTCATTTGCTCAGCATGACTCGTGGGTATGTTTACAACTTTCATTAATGCAGCAGCTTGTTTACATTTATTGAGAAATGTCCAATCGTTGTACAGCAACAAATCATGTGATCGATGTCTTTGTTGGACAAAACCCTGAATAAATAGATCGCTCTCAATGGAAACCTTTTTCGGTATTTTAATGTGGTGTTGCCATACAAAACCAAACATTTTGTTACCTTGAATGTACATGTTTAAAGAGTGGACAGTGTTTTGTGTCAGCTTCGAGTGAAATTTGGTTGTGTTTGTTGTGTACATAAAAACAATAACGATTTTATATAGGGCAATATCTACTAAACGTGCTCAAAACGCAACATTTAACATGAAGGACGGGACATGACGATATTACAATTATTTCGGACAGAGACAACGTTGTTAACGGCCAGGTACTCATTTTGCACCTGAGTACGGTGAGAGAATATGAGTAAAGAGCTTTCTTCAATTACTCAACTATGCGCCGAGCGATGATCGAGCCCAGGAGCTTCCGATCCGAAGGCGAATGCCATACCACTAGACCACATGGCCGCATAGCATCTTATTTATTATTATTATTATTATTATTATTATTATTATTATTATTATTATTATTATTATTATTATATTATTATTATTATTATTATTATTATTATTATTTATTATTAAATATTTAAGAAATTATAGACCACAATCTGATTCTGGCAACTCTCAAATGCATCAAAGAGAAAGAAAAGAAAGTCAAGATAGTGTCTAGGAATACTAAAAGAATAGACATTAGTTCCTTCAAAAACAATCTGTCAGAGGAACTAGGAAGAATGGATATACCATCAGCACAGAAAACGGATGAGGTACTGCGCAACTTCATCAACATGCATACGCCAAAGACAACTAGAATAATAAATTCCAGGAAACCGTCTCCGTGGTTAAACCAGAGTGAAAAAAATGCCAAAAGGGAAAAAAAGGAATGCAGAGGCATCGTGGAGAAAATCGGGCCTTGAGATTGACCTGCTGATATATATATATATATATATATATATATATATATAATTATATATATATAATATATATATATATATATATATTATATATATATATAGCAAAAAAGCATAAGTATAAAACCACCTGCAAAACAGCAAAAAGAAACTATTATAACACGAAACTATCATCAGTGAGGGACACTAAGGAATTTTTCTCTGTTTCAAAGGAACTTTTGGGAAGAAAAGGGCATGTGTCTACCCATTAATATCCCGGTAGAAAAGCAGCCAGATGCATTTTCAGATTTCTTTTCGGGAAAAATATCGAAAATTCGGAACAATTTGGACCTCGTGCAAAATGAAGATATAAATTTCCACCCTTTTTCGGGTTCACAGGGATTCTCTTGTTTTAAAGAAACAACTGAAGAAGAGATTTCTAAAATAATTTGTTCATCTTCTTCGAAGTCATGTGATTTAGATCCTTTACCAACTAATATTTTGAAATTATGTCTTCCTGAATTGATACCGTGCATAACTTATCTTATAAATCAGTCACTTATCTCAGGACAAGTCCCAGATATCTATAAACATGCAATTGTAAAGCCTCTCATAAAAAAGCAAAATCTCGATGTAAATGACCTTAGTAACTGCCGTCCCGTCTCAAATCTGCCATTTCTTGCTAAAATCCTTGAAAAGTTGTACTCAGACGTCTTTCACAACATCTCCATGAAAACAATCTATGGGAAAAATTTCAGTCAGCTTATCGTTCTTACCACAGCACAGAAACTGCTCTGTGCTGTGTTGCGAGTGATTTGCTTGATGTTTTAGATAAAGGTTCTGTTCTGACATTGTTAGACCTTTCGGCGGCGTTTGATACTATTGATCACGGTATTCTCATTAAACGACTTATTATAACTTTTGCGTCTCTGGGACTGTCTTGCAGTGGTTTGAATCTTATTTAGATTGCAGAAAGCAACAGGTTATGATTTTAGATAAACTTTCTCGTCAACATACATTGTCTTTTGGTGTTTCTCAAGGCTCTGTTTTGGGTCCAATTCTCTTTGTTTTGTATACTTCTCCATTATCTAATGTCATCACTGGTCATGGGCTGCGCTGTCATCTCTATGCAGATGATACGCAACTTTATGCTACTGATAAAACTAAAAATCTCGAAAATATTGTGAAACGTGTGGAAGAATGTGTGACGGATGTGAAAGAGTGGATGGATGCAAACAAGTTAAAAATGAATGAGTCAAAAACAGAAGTAATGATTGTGGGAAATAGAGGGCAGTTGAAGGTGAATGATGGTCTTGAGGTGTTGATTGGGGGTGAAAAGATCAAAGTTTCAAAGACTGTGAAAAATTTGGGTGTCTATTTTATTCAGAAATGAGAATGTCAGCCCACATTTCTGCTCTTTGTAAATCTTTATACTTTCAATTGAAGAAAATCAGTTCGATCCGTCAGTATATTGCAATTAGAACATGAAAAACATTGGTTGTTTCCCTCATTTTTTCGAAACTAGACAGTTGTAACTCCCTGCTTGTCAACTTGCCTCAGGCTTCTATTAAACAATTACAACTACTGCAAAACAGTGCAGCAAGATTAGTTTTTGGCCAAAAAAATTTGATCATGCAACCCCTTTGTTGGCCTCTCTCCACTGGTTGCCCATTGAAAAGCGCACATATTACAAAGCAGCGTGTCTTGTTTATAAGTGTTTGACTGGTATAGCACCGGCATATCTCACAAATCACGTGGTCATGTGTAAATTTGAAAATTACACTTTAAGATCTTGTAATGACCGAACGAAAATTTTGGAAAAAAGATCAAGAACAAAATTTGGTGAATAGATCGATTGCTTTTTTCGGCCCCAAGATTTGGAATGAACTACCACGTGGTCTGAAGGAGTGCAGGTCTTTACCTACCTTTAAAAAGAATCTCAAGACACATTTTTACTGTATTTGTTTTTATTGACTCTATGGATCCTTGATTTGGCTATGAATTATTATTTTTTTTTTTCACTTAAAATTGATATTTATATTGTAAAGTGCCTAGAGCTTGTGTTTTACACGAGAATGAGCGCTATATAAATGTGTATTTATTATTATTATTATTATTATTATTATTATTATTATTATTATTATTATTATTATTATTATTATTATTTTATTATAAGATATTCGACAACACAAAGCCTTGTAGTTATTTGGCTTCTATTTTTTTTAAAACAATGACTTGATAAGGGAATCAATTGTTTGTCAAATTGTTTTCTGTGAAAACAATGTGTTGGTACTTCAGATAATATCTCCATTTCCTTTTTTTTAATATGATGTTCTTGTAACTGAAATTATCCAATTTGCACTAATATCTAAATTTTGTAGACTCTGATACCTCGATGTAAATAAATGCAATAGATATAAAAATCTTCTTGTTTCTAGTTCTTTGATCCGGACACATTTCCATTATCTATTTACTCATTTTGTTTTTTTCATCCCAACAAAAAGAACCAAAAAAAAAACAAACAGGATGATGCGTGGTCGTGATTTTACAACCTTAATTTCTTTGATAGCTCCATAAATCTTAACTCAACATATCGAACTTTGAATAACCAGATTTTCCTTTGCTTTTTGCATAAGTTTTAGATTTACCGTCATATCGATGTATCGGAAATCGAGTCTTTAAACTTTAAACATCGGATTGAAATCGATACGGGTAGAATAATATGGTGGTAATTTTGACAGTGTCACTTGCTTGCATGTGATAATATTACACACCTAACAATCATAAAATAATAATTATGACATGCTCACAACCTCAACAATCTTGCTATTTTCATTCCAAAGTTTCGACACGTACTTCGAAAGAACGATGTAGGATATATAAAGAGGCCGGGCTAGGGTTAAGGGCCAAGTCCTGGCGAGGCTGGACTAAAGAACGGAGTCAGCAGTTGATAGATTACTAAAGCCAGGGTGAAATTCCGAGTGTCGTGTGTCGGTTTCATTTCGTCCAACATTTTAGAGTGGGCAAGGCCGCCGCGATGTCTTCTAAACTGTTGGCTCTTGCAGGACTTTCACTGCTGGCCCGATATGCCCTGGCCGTGGTCCATACAACAACTGGAGGTATGTATTTGTCATTCTAAATGCCATGCCATGTAATCTAACGTTTGACCACCGAGTCAAATTGACATTATTATGTCAGCGTTTAGCAGATGACAAGAAGTAGATATAAATTTGGAATATTTCATTTATTCCGCCAGCAGACCATATGGAACCATATTATTATTTCATACTATACCAGTCTCCAATTCAGCGTCCTTTTCTTTCTGACACTCTTACAATATCCGTGATTGTCAGTAACCAGGTATCCATTCACACATGAGTCTAGTGGAACCATTAAAAAGTGCATTACCAATTGTCACAACGTCGTGATCAGAATTTTCTACGGTCACTGTCCTCTACTTTACCGCTGATAACGCGCAACATCGCTTGACTTCTGTTACGAGACGAGACACCGTAACTCCAAGCCACATAACTAAACACTACTCTGGTCGCTATCGTGACTATGCCATTTACTTGAATTGTTATTAAAACTAAATCCTGAAGACCCTTAAGAATTATAAGGCCCATGGAGCTTGCGTTTTTTTTTTTTTGTTTTCTTTTTTTATGTCTATAACGTTATGTAGACATTAGAAATTGCTTGCTACTCTTCGGGTAGGACTCTAGTCCATTGCAAATATTGTCCGCCAGATCTAACAGAGCTTGCTACCCAAATACCGCTGGGTAAATTAATGGGGGGGGGGGAATCTCCACTTCTCCCGGGATCGATTCCGGTATCTTTGCGTGGAAGGCAAGTACTCTACCAACTAAAAACCTAAAAAAAAAAAACAATAAAACATAAATACGTTACTAAAAAATCCCAGATCGTCTGACTGAATATTTAGTCGCCGTCTGTTGTGTTAAAGTAATGTCTTTATGTTTTATTGGTTTTCTGTTGGTGACTGATGAAGGGTTTTGAGCCCGAAACGTTCTGTGTTTGATATTTTGTTCTCTTTTTTAAAACGGTTTTATTCGTTTTTGTTTATTACTTTTTACAAAGCCCATGCAAAGGTAAGACTAAAATCTTTATGCCTTTCCCTTTGTTTTCATTACACAGCTGGTGGTGATACATGTGGACCAGTGGATAGGTTATGTCTTGCGGGAAAGGCGACGTGTAATGCAGTAACAGGAAAATGTGTGTGCAACTCTCCCAAGTATGACTATGGAAACGGATATGTCAATTGTTACAAAAGTAGTAAGTATCCTATCATAGTGACGAATAATATATATATATATATATATATATATATATATATATATAATATATATATATATATATATATATATATTTATTTTGTATTTTTCTCTCTGCTTTAGCACCCAGTCAGGCCGATTTTTGAATGCTTTCTATTTGTTTTTCTGGCACTAATTAATACACACGTTTTTCAGATCTCTATCTTACACCAGTGAGTGCCACCTTCCTAAGTCGTCATTGTTATCGAAAACTTCTTATTTTTGTAACAACTTCACTATATTCGATACTTCCTATATTTGTTACAACGTCATTATGTTCTGATACTCACTATTTTTGTAATAACGTCACAATTACGATAGGATACTTCCTATTTGTAACAACTTCACAACTATGATAAGACACTTCCTATTTTTGTAATAATGTCACAACTATAATAGGATACTGACTATTTTGTAACAACATAACTATGATTGGTCACTTTTTATTTTTGTAACTATATCACTATGTTCTACAATTTTTGTACCAACGTGACAATAACGATAGGGTACTTCCTATTTTGTAAGAACGTTACAACAATAATAGGATACTCACTATTTTTGTAACAACATCACATCAGGATACTTACTATTTTAGTAACAACGTCACTATGTTGTAACATCGTCTCTATGATAGGATACTTCCTATTTTTGTAACAATGCCACTATGATAGGATACTTACTATTTTGTAACATCGTCACTATGATAGGATACTTACTACTTTTGTAACAATTGACATATCCGTTTCCATAGTCATACTTGGGAGAGTTGCACACACATTTTCCTGTTACTGCATTACACGTCGCCTTTCCCGCAAGACATAACCTATCCACTGGTCCACATGTATCACCACCAGCTGTGTAATGAAAACAAAGGGAAAGGCATAAAGATTTTAGTCTTACCTTTGCATGGGCTTTGTAAAAAGTAATAAACAAAAACGAATAAAACCGTTTTAAAAAAGAGAACAAAATATCAAACACAGAACGTTTCGGGCTCAAAACCCTTCATCAGTCACCAACAGAAAACCCAATAAAAACATAAAGACATTACTTTAACACAACAGACGGTGACTAAATATTCAGTCAGTCGATCTGGGGTTTTTTAGTAACGTATTTATGTTTTATTGTTTTTTTTTTAGGTTTTTAGTTGGTAGAGTACTTGCCTTCCACGCAAAGATACCGGAATCGATCCCGGGAGAAGTGGAGATTCCCCCCCCCCATTAATCTACCCAGCGGTATTTGGGTAGCAAGCTCTGTTAGATCTGGCGGACAATATTTGCAATGGACTAGAGTCCTACCCGAAGAGTAGCAAGCAATTTCTAATGTCTACATAACGTTATAGACATAAAAAAAGAAAACAAAAAAAAAACGCAAGCTCCATGGGCCTTATAATTCTTAAGGGCCTTCAGGATTTAGTTTTAATAACAATTCAAGTAAATGGCATAGTCACGATAGCGACCAGAGTAGTGTTTAGTTATGTGGCTTGGAGTTACGGTGTCTCGTCTCGTAACAGAAGTCAAGCGATGTTGCGCGTTATCAGCGGTAAAGTAGAGGACAGTGACCGTAGAAAATTCTGATCACGACGTTGTGACAATTGGTAATGCACTTTTTAAATGGTTCCACTAGACTCATGTGTGAATGGATACCTGGTTACTGACAATCACGGATATTGTAAGAGTGTCAGAAAGAAAAGGACGCTGAATTGGAGACTGGTATAGTATGAAATAATAATATGGTTCCATGTGGTCTGCTGGCGGAATAAATGAAATATTCCAAATTTATATCTACTTCTTGTCATCTGCTAAACGCTGACATAATAATGTCAATTTGACTCGGTGGTCAAACGTTAAATTACATGGCATGGCATTTAGAATGACAAATACATACCTCCAGTTGTTGTATGGACCACGGCCAGGGCATATCGGGCCAGCAGTGAAAGTCCTGCAAGAGCCAACAGTTTAGAAGACATCGCGGCGGCCTTGCCCACTCTAAAATGTTGGACGAAATGAAACCGACACACGACACTCGGAATTTCACCCTGGCTTTAGTAATCTATCAACTGCTGACTCCGTTCTTTAGTCCAGCCTCGCCAGGACTTGGCCCTTAACCCTAGCCCGGCCTCTTTATATATCCTACATCGTTCTTTCGAAGACGTGTCGAAACTTTGGAATGAAAATAGCAAGATTGTTGAGGTTGTGAGCAGTCATAATTATTATTTTATGATTGTTAGGTGTGTAATATTATCACATGCAAGCAAGTGACACTGTCAAAATTACCACCATATTATTCTACCCGTATCGATTTCAATCCGATGTTTAAAGTTTAAAGACTCGATTTCCGATACATCGATATGACGGTAAATCTAAAACTTATGCAAAAAGCAAAGGAAAATCTGGTTATTCAAAGTTCGATATGTTGAGTTAAGATTTATGGAGCTATCTAAGAAATTAAGGTTGTAAAATCACGACCACGCATCATCCTGTTTGTTTTTTTTTTTTTTGGTTCTTTTTGTTGGGATGAAAAAAACAAAATGAGTAAAATAGATAATGGAAATGTGTCCGGATCAAAGAACTCGAAACAAGAAGATTTTTATATCTATTGCATTTATTTACATCGAGGTATCAGAGTCTACAAAATTTAGATATTAGTGCAAATTGGATAATTTCAGTTACAAGAACATCATATTAAAAAAAAAGAAATGGAGATATTATCTGAAGTACCAACACATTGTTTTCACAGAAAACAATTTGACAAACAATTGATTCCCTTATCAAGTCATTGTTTTAAAAAAAATAGAAGCCAAATAACTACAAGGCTTTGTGTTGTCGAATATCTATAATAATAATAATAATAATAATAATAATAATAATAATAATAATAATAATAATAATAATAATAATAATAATACACATTTATATAGCGCTCATTCTCGTGTAAAACACAAGCTCTAGGCACTTTACAATATAAATATCAATTTTAAGTGAAAAAAAAATAATAATAATAATTCATAGCCAAATCAAGGATCCATAGAGTCAATAAAAACAAATACAGTAAAAATGTGTCTTGAGATTCTTTTTAAAGGTAGGTAAAGACCTGCACTCCTTCAGACCACGTGGTAGTTCATTCCAAATCTTGGGGCCGAAAAAAGCAATCGATCTATTACCAAATTTTGTTCTTGATCTTTTTTCCAAAATTTTCGTTCGGTCATTACAAGATCTTAAAGTGTAATTTTCAAATTTACACATGACCACGTGATTTGTGAGATATGCCGGTGCTATACCAGTCAAACACTTATAAACAAGACACGCTGCTTTGTAATATGTGCGCTTTTCAATGGGCAACCAGTGGAGAGAGGCCAACAAAGGGGTTGCATGATCAAATTTTTTTGGCCAAAAACTAATCTTGCTGCACTGTTTTGCAGTAGTTGTAATTGTTTAATAGAAGCCTGAGGCAAGTTGACAAGCAGGGAGTTACAACTGTCTAGTTTCGAAAAAATGAGGGAAACAACCAATGTTTTTCATGTTCTAATTGCAATATACTGACGGATCGAACTGATTTTCTTCAATTGAAAGTATAAAGATTTACAAAGAGCAGAAATGTGGGCTGACATTCTCATTTCTGAATAAAATAGACACCCAAATTTTTCACAGTCTTTGAAACTTTGATCTTTTCACCCCCAATCAACACCTCAAGACCATCATTCACCTTCAACTGCCCTCTATTTCCCACAATCATTACTTCTGTTTTTGACTCATTCATTTTTAACTTGTTTGCATCCATCCACTCTTTCACATCCGTCACACATTCTTCCACACGTTTCACAATATTTTCGAGATTTTTAGTTTTATCAGTAGCATAAAGTTGCGTATCATCTGCATAGAGATGACAGCGCAGCCCATGACCAGTGATGACATTAGATAATGGAGAAGTATACAAAACAAAGAGAATTGGACCCAAAACAGAGCCTTGAGAAACACCAAAAGACAATGTATGTTGACGAGAAAGTTTATCTAAAATCATAACCTGTTGCTTTCTGCAATCTAAATAAGATTCAAACCACTGCAAGACAGTCCCAGAGACGCCAAAAGTTATAATAAGTCGTTTAATGAGAATACCGTGATCAATAGTATCAAACGCCGCCGAAAGGTCTAACAATGTCAGAACAGAACCTTTATCTAAACATCAAGCAAATCACTCGCAACACAGCACAGAGCAGTTTCTGTGCTGTGGTAAGAACGATAAGCTGACTGAAATTTTTCCCATAGATTGTTTTCATGGAGATGTTGTGAAAGACGTCTGAGTACAACTTTTCAAGGATTTTAGCAAGAAATGGCAGATTTGAGACGGGACGGCAGTTACTAAGGTCATTTACATCGAGATTTTGCTTTTTTATGAGAGGCTTTACAATTGCATGTTTATAGATATCTGGACTTGTCCTGAGATAAGTGACTGATTTATAAGATAAGTTATGCACGGTATCAATTCAGGAAGACATAATTTCAAAATATTAGTTGGTAAAGGATCTAAATCACATGACTTCGAAGAAGATGAACAAATTATTTTAGAAATCTCTTCTTCAGTTGTTTCTTTAAAACAAGAGAATCCCTGTGAACCCGAAAAAGGGTGGAAATTTATATCTTCATTTTGCACGAGGTCCAAATTGTTCCGAATTTTCGATATTTTTCCCGAAAAGAAATCTGAAAATGCATCTGGCTGCTTTTCTACCGGGATATTAATGGGTAGACACATGCCCTTTTCTTCCCCAAAAGTTCCTTTGAAACAGAGAAAAATTCCTTAGTGTCCCTCACTGATGATAGTTTCGTGTTATAATAGTTTCTTTTTGCTGTTTTGCAGGTGGTTTTATACTTATGCTTTTTTGCTATATATATATATATATATATATATATATATATATATATATATATATATATATATATATATATATATATATATATATATCAGCAGGTCAATCTCAAGGCCCGATTTTCTCCACGATGCCTCTGCATTCCTTTTTTTCCCTTTTGGCATTTTTTTCACTCTGGTTTAACCACGGAGACGGTTTCCTGGAATTTATTATTCTAGTTGTCTTTGGCGTATGCATGTTGATGAAGTTGCGCAGTACCTCATCCGTTTTCTGTGCTGATGGTATATCCATTCTTCCTAGTTCCTCTGACAGATTGTTTTTGAAGGAACTAATGTCTATTCTTTTAGTATTCCTAGACACTATCTTGACTTTCTTTTCTTTCTCTTTGATGCATTTGAGAGTTGCCAGAATCAGATTGTGGTCTATAATTTCTTAAATATTTAATAATAATAATAATAATAATAATAATAATAATAATAATAATAATAATAATAATAATAATAATAATAATAATAATAATAATAATAATAAATAATAATAATAATAATAATAATAATAATAATAAAGATGCTATGGCGGCCATGTGGTCTAGTGGTATGGCATTCGCCTTCGGATCGGAAGCTCCTGGGCTCGATCATCGCTCGGCGCATAGTTGAGTAATTGAAGAAAGCTCTTTACTCATATTCTCTCACCGTACTCAGGTGCAAAATGAGTACCTGGCCGTTAACAACGTTGTCTCTGTCCGAAATAATTGTAATATCGTCATGTCCCGTCCTTCATGTTAAATGTTGCGTTTTGAGCACGTTTAGTAGATATTGCCCTATATAAAATCGTTATTGTTTTTATGTACACAACAAACACAACCAAATTTCACTCGAAGCTGACACAAAACACTGTCCACTCTTTAAACATGTACATTCAAGGTAACAAAATGTTTGGTTTTGTATGGCAACACCACATTAAAATACCGAAAAAGGTTTCCATTGAGAGCGATCTATTTATTCAGGGTTTTGTCCAACAAAGACATCGATCACATGATTTGTTGCTGTACAACGATTGGACATTTCTCAATAAATGTAAACAAGCTGCTGCATTAATGAAAGTTGTAAACATACCCACGAGTCATGCTGAGCAAATGACCAATTCTGATATTAGATATTTCTCCAACCGTGAACACATAATTTCACTATGTGGGTCATTTTGAGAACACTTAGCAATGTGACCAATGAATTCGAGCACATGGAAAGGTATTTTATATCATCCCCATTGTTTGGAAACGTGTCCCAATAGAGTATCAGACGTAATGGTGACATAAATAATTACTTAGTGTATGTCCATAGTGGGATTGAGTAATGATAAATGAACGTTGTTTCGTGAGGAAAGGACTGCATTTATATGGTTTTAGACTTTTAATATGACATAAAACAGCAACATTCACTATTTCTAAGCCTTATAGAAAGTAATCCTTTTGTGTGGCCCACAGAACCGGCGATTAATTTATATTAAAATAAATGTTTTCATTCCGAAATTTGGTTTCTTGAAATTTTCCACAAAAAAATCTCATATTTCTAAGTTCTGATCTGTTTGACTCCCAACTTTTTAAAATATCTTTAAGTTTATTCACAAGTGATACCAATTTGATTCGTGGGTCACATTTTAAAGAAACAAAAAAAATGATTAAACCGGCAGTGTTTGTGTGCCACAACAAAAGAGATTTGTATAACAAGATATAGACGTCTACTGCAAAGTGTGCAAAAGTAAAGATAATTGATTCCTTTTTGATTCAAGGTATCTAATTGTGGTGCTAAAGTTTGTAAGAACGATTAATTGCTTCTTTACTTTCTTATAATGGCCGCACTCTTACGTGCACAATGTATTATCATCACGCCAAAAGGAGTGCTAAATTTTAAATTTATTAACGACTTCATCTTTAATTACAAGTAATGTTCTGGGTGGGGTTCCTGACCTACCCAAGTCGGCAGGGAGGCACTTACTGTCTTCTCATCATCAATCGTGGCTTGTGCTCTTGAGCACGTTGCCTGTTCCACGAATCACGATCCTATGCGGTGCGCATGAAACCTGTGTTGCCCTTTAAATCACATTTGGTCATTCTTAGGTTATTTAAATATGTCATTCTTTGTCTTCCTCTAGCTCTCTTTCCTTCGATCATCTCATGCTCAGATGTTATTAACTTTTTCTATTCCGTCTTTTCTCCACACATGTCCCAGAAACCATAACTGCCTCTTTCTGATGGTATCGATCAACATTCTTCCCTTTCTCACCTTCTCCAACACTTCCTCGTTCGTATACCTGTCTGTCCATGATAGCCTCAACATTCTTCTATACATCCACATCTCAAGTGCCTCTAACCTCGTACATTCTTTGTCAAGCGTCCACGTTTCACAACCGTATAAAAGGTTACTTATCACATATGTTTCTACTACTTTCATTCTGCCTGGTCTTCAACTTTTAGTTGTTTGACACAACTGGTCACACATTTTATGGAACACGTTTTTTGCTATTGCTATTATTTGTTTTATATCTTCTATGTCACGCTTCATGGGTGATGATAGTGCCTACATATTTAAATTTCTGTACTGGCTTGATGGTTTCTCCTTTGGTTGACAAGTGGAAGATCTTGTTGTTGTCATTCTTTGAGACCAACATGCATTCGGTTTTCTTAACATTTAGTTTCAGACCCTTCTCTTCTCTTTTTCACACCAGTATATCTAAAATTTTCTGCACGTTTTGTGGGAGAGTAAGCCAATCGAACACAATCGTCTGTTTATCTTATGCTTTTCATATTCTGCCCTTCGACGACGACGTCTTTCATATCTTCAATTTCTTTGAATATTATTTCACTATATATGTCTAAAAAGTCCGTTGATAAGACGCAACCTTGTCTTATTCCCTTCTCGGTTAAAGAAGTCCGATGTTTCATTATCAAGTTTGACACACGCTGTTTGATTCCAGTATAACATTTTTCACAAGTCGAAGTTCTTTACTATCCACACGAATTTTTTCTAAGATTTTGAATAGCGTTTCGTGCTGCACTGAATCAAACGCTTTTGGAATAATCAATGAAGCATAGATAAAGTGATTTTTGTTTTTCGATTGACCGTTGCATTATTGTTTTCAATGTAAATATTGCATTTACCGTACCCTTTTTTTTAACAAAACCAAACTGCTCGACACGTATCTCTAGAGAGATCTTGATCCTCATTCTTTTCATAAGTATTCTTAATATATTTTGTGGCCTGGCTCATTATGCTTATTGTTCTGTGTTTGTCACAGTCACTGTGTCTTCTATCTCCATATATTATCTGTTTTCCAAATTGTTTTCTGTCTTTGTCTTGGAATGAAATTACTTAGTACTCCTGGCCGGAGTCCTTGGCTGGGAGGGAAACTGTTGAATGTATAGTTATAGTTTTGAGAGAAGATATTTTTTCCTTGTAAATCATCTCTGTTTTGGATTATTATTTTTTATATTTAACATATGATTTGTAAACATTTGAGTGTGCTCCTCTTAGTGAGATCTTGTGCTGGTGTCTGGGTGAGACTTTCGGGTGATCTCAAACTAAGTACTTTGATAGTGTGCTCTTGGGATCTACATCTGTTTCTTATTTCAACCAATTCCACTTTGTCTTACCTATACTTGGGTGCTTTAATTGTAATTCAAGAACTTTTTTGCAAACGCCGTAAAAGCCTTACAACAAACAAGTAATGTCCAATTAAAGTTTGTATCAATAACAGCCAACACTACAAACGTAAATGTTTGTGGCTGGACGATTGATCATTAATTCCAGTTTTGCTTATTCGTGCCAAAGTATTAAAATTATCTCTTTTTTTCAAAATGAGATTTTATTTAGCGCAATATCCACTAAGTTGCTAAAAGCGCTTTACAAATTTGTCCCCATCTAAAAGCCATACTAACATGTAGGACGAGACATAACGCCTATTAAACGATATTATATTTTTTCCCGACAGAGACAGTTTGGATAGTTGCGGCCATGTCCTCGTTTAAGTCCCGTGTACGGCGAGAGAATGTGAGCAAAGAGAATTTTCCAAGGACTCTACTATACATGAACTTTCGGTACGAAAGCGAATGTCATTCCACAAGGGAACATAGCCGCTCAAGCCATGAAGGTGGTTTACATGTTATAATAAAAAAATTGGAACCCTGGATACATTCCATAATATGTGTTATTGAAGACGATATAGATAGTATGCGCTTGGCTAAGAAACTCACAACATTGCCATCCGGAAGTATGACGGACCAACACATAAAACTGTGTGTAACCATGAACGGTTATAGTCTGGATAATAAAGTTAAGTGAGAATTACTCATAAACGCGGATGGCAAAAATCAATAACAAAGACATGAGTGACGTCAACTTCGAACTATCTATACATTGTGTCTTGAAGTATCACTTAACATTAAGTTTGTTTTATTTTAGTATTAACTTTAAGTTAGAAATCCATCCAGCTTTTTACATAAGCAACACAATTGAATGAAGTTGACGTCATTCGTGTCTTTGTTATTGTTTTTTGCCATCCACTTTTACGAGTAATTCTCACTTAACTGTATTATCCAGACCATAAACGTTCATGGTTACACATAGTTTTGTTTGTTGGTCGGTTCAATTCCGGATGGTCGTATTGTGAGCTTCTTAGCCAACCGCATACAATATATAGTTCCAATGAGGTTTCTCGTCCATTTTTTCTGACATTGTGTTGTCTTGAAGAAATGAAAACAACTCACCTAGTCTTACCTAATCTTGTCAAAACTTCACCCGCGTTTCATTCTTTTGACAGTAAATTCAATTTTCATTATTTAACTCATACGGTCGTAATGCCGTTTGAGGCGATGGTTTACAGATATGTATGGGGATTGATCCTGAGACAGTGCCCGTAAATCTATACGGCAATGTGGTCTCGTGGTATGACCCTCGCCTTTGGACCGGAATGCCCTGGGATCGAGTCCCGCTCTATGCGGCGCATAGTTGACTCCTTGTAAAACGCTCTTTACTCACTTTGCCTCGCTGTACTCATGTGTAAAATGATTACATGGTCGGTAACAGCGTTGTGTCTGTCCCAAAAAAATGTAATATCACCATAACACCAAGCCGGCTCATGTCTCGTCCTAAATGTTAAATGTTGCTGTTGGCCAGGGATCACTTGCAAAGCGCTTTGAGCACGTTTAGTGGATATAACGCTATATAAAAACTTAACCCTTTCCTTACCAACGACAGGAAAATCGTAACATTCGTTACGATACAACCAACCTTTTTCTTATTCGTTTTTATTTTGTACATCATAAAATTTAAAGAAAATGAACAGTGTGTTGTAGAGCATGTTGTGCTAAAGAAACTATGTATCGCAAGAACTTTACTGATATTATGTCTGAGTGATAAAAAATCTATTTTTTTGTGTTAGTAGGGTTTGCAGTCTTGGGGAAAATCCTGAAAATGGCTGGTAAGGAGAGGGTTAATTTATTATTTATGTATGTATGGGGAGTAAAGGGACACTATTTTTGATCGATCCTGAGACTGTAAACCCGTAATTGTCTATACGGCAATGTGGTCTCTTGGTATGACCCTCGCATTTGGATCCCGCTCTGAGCGGCGCATAGTTGACTCCTTGGAAAAGGCTCTTTACTCACATTGTCTCGCTGTACTAGTGTGTATAATGAGTACCTGATCGTTAACAGTGTTGTGTATGTCGACAAGAAAAATATAATATCATGTGTCATGCCTCGTCCTATATGTTAAGTGTTTGCTGTTGACGGGGAACCTCTTGTAAAGCGCTTTGAGCACGATTAGTGGATTTTGCTATATATCGATTGTATACGCTTGGCTAAGAAGCTCAAAACATTGCCATCCGGAAGTATAACGGACCAACACACAAAACCGTGTGTATCCATGAATGTTTATAGTCAGGTTAATACAGTTTAGTGAGCATTACTCATAAACGCGGATGGCAAAAAACAATAACAAAAATCTGAGTGATGTCAACTGAGAACTATCTATACCGTTCAGTAAGCATTAATCAGAAACGCGGATGGCAAAAAACAATAACAAAGACCTGAGTGACGTCATCTTCGAACTATCTATAATATATCGATAATATGCGCTTGGCTAAGAAGCTTGCCAGAAGACAATAGAGAATAAAAATATTTTCGCGGCGGCGATGGGGTTTGAACCTGCGACCTTATTGGTACAACTCCGCCTGGCCAGTGAGAGCGTGACTCTACCGTATGAGCTATCCACGAACACAAAAATATTCGTATCAAACTCAAGTCATTCATAGCAAGAGCTCTCTCTCTCACCGACTACTGGAGACCGCGGGTTCGACACACAACCATCGCGAAGTTACCTGGCCAGCAGTAAAGCTTAATAGCCAATATTCTCAACACAAACATATAACATAGAAACAATTGAGACATGGAGTATGCTCCGGTATATGGGGTGAATTTTTAATTCAGAAAAGTTAGTGGAGCAGGCACTTATGTTGGTAACAACAAGAGATGAAGTGAGTAGAAAAGTGCCAGAAGACAATAGAGAATAAAAAAAAAATTAATTTCCACTCACATTTCTGAGCTAAGAAGCTCACAACATTGCTATTCGAAAGTATAATGGACCAACAAACAAAACTATGTGTAACAATGAACTTGTATAGTCTGGTTAATACAGTTTAGTGACAATTACTCATACACGCGGATGGAAAAAAAAAGAAATAACAAAGACATGAGCTACGTTAGTAAATAACTCGCTTCATACGTAAAGGGACCAAGATCCATCCGGGGTGCAGGCGAATCTTTTTCTTATCCCCCTGTCTACCCAGCAGTGAATGAGTAGCTAGGTCTGTTAGATCTGGCGGAAAGTACTTTGCGATAGGCTAGCGCCCTATCCAAACGAAAGCAAGCTATTGATATTGTCCGTTTTGCGCTCTATAAATCCGGCTCCATGGGCCTGGTGGCTCTGGAGGACTACAACTACTTACAAAAAAGAGAGGAAGATGTTTCTAAATTAATGAAGCTATACAAGTTAAGAAAATATACCACAAAAATCTAGAAAAGAGAATAAGAAGTGGATGGCTAATGAAGTGCTAGGGCTAATGGAAGAAAGATGGCAATATAAATCAGATGTATAAAAACATAAAATCTTAACAAAGAAAATAAAGAAAAAATATAATGAAGCAATAGAGAAATGGATAAATGATCAGTGTCTAGAAATAGAAATAAAACAAAAAAGTGATAGCAAATTTGTACATGAAAAGATAAAAGAAGTCAGTGGCAAAAGAGTATGTTCAAGGACTTGATGCATAAAAGCTAAAGATGGCAACGTTTTGGTGGATGGAACAGATGTGCTGAATAGGTGGTCAGAGTATATAGAGTAACGTTTTATGATGAAAGAGAAAACTAACAATAAACAAAGAGATAGACGGGCCACCAATTTTAAAAGATGAAGTAGAAGCAGCTATTTAAAAAATGAAGTTAGACAAAGCAACATGCCCTAATAATATCCCAGTAGAAATAATCGTAACATTAGAGGATTTAGATTTAAAGATAGTGACAAATCTACGGAATAAGATATACGACAGTGGTAAAATTCCAGATGATTCATTAAAGTCATTGTTTATACCACTTCCAAAGTCACCAGGGGCTACGGAATACGAGTTACATCGAACGAGTAGTCTTATGAGTCACTTCACATAAATTCTCTTAAGAGTACTAATGAGCAGAATGAGGAAAAGTCAGAGATATCAAGAACTCAATTTAGATTTGTCCCTGACAAAGGTACAAGAAATGCTATTTTCACCTTATCTTGATGGAAAGATGTATTGAAGTCCAGAAAGACCTATTTAATTTTTTTATTGATTACTCCAAGTCATGTGATAAGGTTAGACATGGTGAACTGTTTAATATCCTTGAAGGACTAGACATAGATGGAAAAGATCTAAGAATTATTAGAAACTTATATTGGAATCAAAGTGCAACCGTCAAGATTGAAGGAGAATTCAGTAAATATCGACAAATTAAACGAGTCGTTAGACAAGGATGTGTTTTGTCACCAGACCTTCTTAATATCTACAGCGAAACAATTATTAGAACTTTAGGAGATAGTCCAGACATTAAGATCAATGGTGAGAATATCAACAATATAAGATATGTAGATGAGACAGCACTAATTTCAGACTCAAAAGAAAATTTACAATTACTCCGTAATAAAGTAGGTACAGAGAGTGAAAGTATGGGGTTATAATTAAATGTAAAAAAGACAGAATGCATGGTTGTATCAAGGAGAGAAAGAAATCCAACATGCAACTTAATAAGCAAAGGAGAAACTACAAAACAAGTTCAGACATCTTGGATACATAATATCTTCAGAAGGCAGATGTAGCACAGAAATAAAACGAAGAATTGCAATAGCTAAAGATAGTTTTAATAAAATGATTCTAATTTTCAAAAACCACAATATCTCAATGACAACAAAAAATAGGTTTTGAAGGCATATGTATGGTCAGTATTATTACATGGCTGTGAAAGCTGGACAATTACAGAAGACATTAGAAAGAAACTGGAGGCAGCAGAAATATGGTTTCTTAGAATGATCTTAAGAATCTCATGGACAGAGAAGAAAGCTAATGAAGAAGTATTAGAACAAGCTTAAACTAAAAGGTTATTAATTCGTACAATAAGAAAAAGACAAATGCAATTTTAGGGCATCTAAATCGACATAAATGTATTAGCTAGGGGAATTAGGGACACAAAACCACCGAATTGTGCAAATTAGTGATGAAAGCATGAATTTTTTATGAAAAAAAGTTCGTGCTCTAAGATTTAAATTGTGATATAGAACCACTTTCTCATCACTCCAAGAGCTAAGATATCAGCAATTTAAATCGTGTAAAAATTCACGGTGGTGATGAAACTTGCCGCCTTCACAACGACATTTTACTTTGGTGTCAAAAGGTCACAGACTACGTCATCGGTACCAAGTACACATGTACACTGATGCTTAAATCGAAATCGGAAGTATAACTTATCATTTATTCATAACATACAACTTATCAAATTCATTCATTTACCAAGAGAGTAACATAATTTTTTAAAGTATTTTTTTAAATCCAAAAGTATACCAATTTGATTATTTCAAATTTTACCGGCATTGGAACGCGGAACATGAGATTGTGAAATCGAAGATATCAAAGTTTTGGTGGTCGAATACGAATACGAAAAAAAAAAACATGATTTTTTCCCTCTCATATCTTTGGTATATTCCGATAGCTTTCAAAGAGTATAATCTTTATTTTCTTAATGTCTTATTGAATTAGAATTATTTGAAAATAATAGACTCCCGCTCATGTGAAGATATCTATAAACAATGAATCGCATACTGCGGTTGCTAGTTGTGTCGTCCGCTTTCGGGTCGGCGAGGTCACGAAACTGTGTCTACTTGAACTCTGTCGCCTTTTACCCACATCATATAATAATAATAATAATAATAATAATAATAATATAATAATAATAATAATAATAATAATAATAATAATAATAATAATAATAATAATAATATGATGATGATGATGATGATGATGATGATGATGATGATGATGATGATGATGATCATCATCATCATCATCATCATCATCATCATCGTCATCATCATTAGCAGCATACCGAGCACCTAGATATCGCTTAAGCATCAATGTTTATGTGTCACACTAATTCAATACAGTTATATTATTATTGTAGTTTGCGTAATAATATGGTTCAAATCAAATATCAGGTTGAAAATGTCCGTATCATCATCTTCTTTAACATGACCGTCATGAACCGCCTCAGCCCCATCACCAACAATCCCGTGATTAAGTCACTTAACCCATTAAATCATGGCGTTGACAATGTACTAAATCTTGTACTAACTATTAACAATTATATATTGGCAAAGTGCAGTATTGAGATGGATTGGTCAAAATGATTACTTTGTCAAGAGGTAAAAAAAAATGAGAATGCCCGGCTCTGTCAAAGCGGAAATCTTGTGGTCTTGTGGTACGTGACTTTTGTAGCGTCGCGTTCTACCAGCTATGGAGTTAAGACTTTTAACGGATTAGCAAATGATAGTGGCAAGCTAGATTTGTCTGTTGAAGACCGCTCTGAGGATGCACTCGAGGTCCTGAAGCAAAATTATACCAAATGGCACAAATTATGTCGCTCTTGATATACGGCCACAAAAAATCAGAAGGCTTGCTGTGAAAAATGAGAAATCACAAGAAAACTTGTCAAATTATCCCGATCTAGACAATCTCTCATCATCCCACTGTCCAAAGAGGCAGAATATGCGTTTTCCCTCAGATGACGTTATCACAAGAAATAGGACACATTGTATGCTTTGCAACAATAAGATGAAGCTTCCCTCCATTCAATAATGACAAAAGACATGAACGAAAATATCCGCGTGGCTGCAGAAATTATAAACGATGTTTAGATTCTCTCCATATTCTCAAATAGCGATTTGATTGCGCAGGGAGTTCATTATTAGAATATTTGTCATGTCCGTTTTATGAACATCAAAAAATGCTGAATATTACCAAAACAAACAAAGTTCTAGTTTTGCTGTTGCTGAAATTGTTTCTTCTTCTTCCTCTTCCTCTTCAAGCTGAAGCTTACTCGTGGAAGGCTCAGCAGTAGTTTACCCAACTGTTTTACTGGAAGTTATCCAAATTGTTCCTAAGTCGTATAGTTGAGGGCAGAAACGAGAGAAGAGGGTAGTCCACTCTAGATTGTGGCAACATAAATTTGCCAGGTTTCCTCTTGTTCTGTTGGAGGCCGTGTAATGACACCTGACCTGGTTTTTCTGACCTTTGTAAAATACATTTAGTTTATTCTTCTCTCTTCTTTCCTTAAATGGTTCCAAATGGGGTGTCATATATGACTTTGATTTGTTTGAGGATTTTGTTGAACGAATTTTATGGCTTTTTTTAGATTGATGCTATTTACCTAATTTCGGAACCCCATGCCTTACCG
The DNA here is from genome assembly GCF_034508935.2 of Berghia stephanieae. NCBI lineage: Eukaryota > Metazoa > Mollusca > Gastropoda > Nudibranchia > Aeolidiidae > Berghia > Berghia stephanieae. The sequence continues at coordinate 22,856,498 of NC_088367.1, forward strand.
CTTTACTCGAGTGTTGGTCTAACATAAACTTTCTAGCATTTCTCTTTTATGGTTACTTTGTAGCCGAAGAATCCCAGGGTGGAGTTTGCCTTCCTGTGTATGTTTGCAATGTGGTCTTTCCAGGTCAGGCGATTGTTTATCGTTACTCCGAGATATTTTGCATTGGTGACGTCTTCAAGTGTGTTGTTGTGTATTGTGTATTATCTTTCTTTTGTTAGTAATTTTCTGGAACCAAGGTCCCGATGAAGAATTTCTGAATCTTTCTTATGCCTTATTGGTCTGTACAAAAGCCTGTCATCCGGAAATAGTCTCAGTTGAGTTCCTAGCGGCAATCTTTCAGGCAAATCATTGATGTAGATAAGGAACAAGAGGAGACCTAGTACGGTACCTAGGGACATACCTGTAGTACTGGAGCTGAGTCTGACATTGCTCTTTCAGTTGTTTACGATTAGTGAGAAAATCCATTATCCAGTCGTGTGTGTTACTTATGATTCCATACCTCCACAGTTTAATAGCCAAATCTGTTTGGAGTTGTTTTATTCATGTTTTCTGTTAGGTTGTTGCAAGTTGTTATTCGTTGTCTTTCACAAAAGCGCTCCTTTTTGGAGCCATGTTATATATAAAACATTCAAGTATAGAACAGAGCAAAGAGAGAGAGAGAGAGAGAGAGAGAGAGGGGGAGGGAGAGAGAGAGAGAGAGGGAGAGAGAGAGAGAGAGAGAGAGAGAGAGAGAGGGGGGGGGTCCATAAATTGCCAGAATTAATCAAGATGTATAGCAAAGAATGCTGTGAATGAGGTTGCACCCAGTCGTATGTTCAACCAATCAGGTTCAGAGACAGACTCCAGCCGGCCCTACCAGGCTAACCTCAGGAAAGGAAACATTTTTAGCCTCCAATAAGACAACATAATATGGTTTTCTTGAACACACTGCCATGGAAAAAGCTGACAACGAGGTATTGGCTTATCTTGCGCCGTTAAAATAATTCAAAGAGATCAGGATAGACTAGAAAAGGCTGCTGTTGAATTCTCTCAAGCCTACCAAGAAAAATGTGTTCCACAGATTTTTGTTGGATCCTAATCATCTAAAAATGTTAATATACATCACCAAGAAAGTCTTTCATTTTCGAAATTAATAGTTACCAACATCACCATAATCACTACCACTATCACCACCACCACCTCATCATCATCATCATCATCATCATCATCATCATCATCATCATCATCATCATCATCATTATCATCATCGTCGTCGTCGTCATCATCATCATCATCATCATCATCATCATCATCAACAACATCATCGTCATCATCACCGCTACGGCGATCACCACCACCTCATCATCATCCCCACCACCATTATCAATACTACTTTCTCCATAATCACCTCATCATCATCATCATCATCATCATCATCATCATCATCATCATCATCATCACTACCACTACCATCACCACCACCACAACATCATCATCAACATCATCATCATCACTACCAAGATCACCACCACCACCACCTCATCAACATCATCACCACCATCACTACTATTATCACCACAATCACCTCATCATCATCATCATCATCATCATCACCAACATCACTGCCACCATCATCTTCATCACGTTGACGACTAACACACCACAAGTAAAACTAATACCAGCACCATCTCCTCCTCTCCCACCACTCCCCTTCCAATCCTCATAATAAAGTTATACTACCGGCCCAAACGGTCCTATATCACATAAAGTCACATTTTTAACAATGATAATTATTTAAGCCAAAATAATCAACCGCTTACACGGGCTAAAAATAATATATGCGTCGAATCGTCAACAAATATTTCATGGATTACGTCCCTTTGTTTTAATATAGCTCATATAGGCGGATTTTCATCTCCCTATTTTACACTGTTAGAGGAATTTCTCAATGTGGTTCTATATCAACATCGAGTAATAGTGGTCTCAAGTTACTTTGTACCAAATTTGGTGCTTTCATCACTAATTTGCACAATTTTACCCTAATTCCCCTAGCTATATTGAACATCTTGCTCTCACAGGAAAGATAGAAGGTAAAACGAGTAAAGGTAGACCAAGAAAAACTTATTTGAATAGTTTGACAAAGAAAGAGTAGAGTAATATTAGTTTTCAGAGGTTATCTGATAAGAGAGATGAATGGCGTACCATGATCACCGATGTCTGGCACAGACTTGGTACTTGAAGAAGAAGAATTCGCTTGTCGAAGTGAGTCACACCGTAGCCATCGTGAACTTATAGCCTGACAATGACCAAAAAAATGACGTCAAAAGACAAGTCTTTGGCCACAAAAGAAAACAATTTGTGAATTGTGTTCAACAGTTCAACCAGTGCGGCTATGTGGTCTAGTGGTATGACACTCGCTTAGGATCGGAAGGTCCTGGGTTTGATCCTCGCTCGGCGCATGGTTGAGTCCTTGGAAAAGGCTCTTTACTCACATTCTCTCACCGTACTGTTACTCAGGTGTAAAATGAGCACCTGGCCGTTGACAGCGTTGTCTATGTCTGAAAAATTGTAATATCGCCTAACAGTCGTCATGTCTCGTTCTACATGTTACGTGTTGCTTTTGATCAGGGACTCCATGTAAAGCGCTTTGAGCACATTTAGTGGTATTGCGCTATATAAAAGCTCAATTAAAAAAACAAACAATAGAATCACTTCTCTCCCCGAGTTCTAGTAACAACGACTCACTAGACTCACCAAATCTTAACTGGGGCTCTTACCCTAAAGACAAAGTAAATCACCCATCCATAATCATGGGAGACTTCAACAACCACCATTCAGAATGGAGTTACAACAAAAATGACACTCCAGGGAATGAGATCTCACAATGGGCAAGCCTTAATGACCTAACACACATTTACAACCCCAAAGACAAAGGAACTCTAAGATCGGCCCGTCGGTGCAAAGTCTAAATACCAGACCTCGTGTTTGTAACAAAAGTCCCAAATGGAAATTCGCTGAAGTCAACTAGAGAAATTCTGGGAGATTTTCCTCACAGTCAACATCGTCCAGTGCTCGTTAGAACTGGAATCCAAATCCCAATCATGAACACCCTGCCCAATCCAAGGTGGAATTTCCCAAAAGCAAACTGGAAAGCTTTCACTGATGAAATTGACAAACCTGCAAAAGGATCCCCCCAAAATCGGAGAATATAGGGAGATTTAACAAACTTGTCCTAACCTCCGCAAAGAAGAACATACCGAGGGGTTTTAGAAAACAATACATCCCATGCTGGAATGAACGAAGCAAATAATTGCTGAAAAAATATGAGGAGACACACGATGAACAGATTGGAGAAGAACTACTAAACACACTATATGAAAGCCGAAAAGAGAGATGGGTAGAAACTGTTGAAAACTTTGACCTCAGTCACTCCAGCAGCCATGCATGGCAAACCCTCAAAAAGCTAAACCCTGAAGCTCGTCAAAAAAAATTAGTCAGCCAAATTGCAGCTGACGAAATTGCCAAAGAAATTAAACAACGGGGCAACACATACCAAACCATCAATTTGAAAAAGAAATAAGAAAAGAATATCAAAATACCCTGAAAACTCTGCCTGACCATAGCATGTTTTTAAGTGTCCCAATAACGATTGATGAAATGAAAGGAGCTATAAAGAAAATAAAAAATGGAAAAGCTGCTGGCATTGATGGAATATACCCCGACATGATTACTAACTTTGGACCAGAAAAAATAGACTGGCTGGCAAATACTATGACAGACATCATGGTAAATGGCACATACCCACTAATTTGGAAACATGCCAAAGTAATCGCCATATTAAAACCAGGCAAAGCAATGACTGAACCATCCAGCTATAGACCAATATCTCTACTTTGCTGCTTATACAAACTCCTGGAAAGAATCGTGCTAGAGCGAATCACCCCATATATAAATCCCAGCATACGTCCTGAACAAGCGGGCTTTAGACCACAAAGAAACACAAGTGAACAGGCCCTTGCACTGACCTCATATATTGAAGCAGGCTTTGAGAACAAAAAGGGAGGACTGGTGCAGTCCTAATAGATTTGTCTGCAGCTTACGACACTGTTTGGACAAGCGGACTCATGTTAAAGCTCTCCAACATGATTCCTTGTAGAAAAACGCTCAAACTGCTATCTACCATGACTGGCACAAGACAATTTTATGTCATACTGGGAGAACACAAAAGCAAAACATGCAAAAATAAAAATTGGGTACCACAAGGTTCAGTTTTGGCACCAACTTTCTTCAATGTTTATATCTCCGACATGCCAAACTGCGAAGCACTTAAACTTGGATACGCTGATGATGGGCATTAGCCTATCAATCGAAAAACTGGAAAGAGATTGAAGAAGTTTTTAGTAAAGACACCACTCGCCTGAAACAATATTTTGATAGGTGGTACCTAAAAATGAATACCACCAAATCAGTATCCACAAACTTCAACTTGAATAATCGAGAGGCAACAAAAGAACTGAAGATCACAGCCGATAGCTCAATACTACCCCCAGACCCCAACCCTAAATACCTCGGCATTACATTGGACAGACAACTAAATTATCTCAAACACATTGAGGGAACCGCAAATAAAATCGCAAAAAGAAACAGCCTTGTGTGAAAACTCGCAAGTACAACCTGGGGAGCCTCTCCACAGGTACTGAGAACGTCTGCTTTGGCACTGTGCTATAGTGTCGGAGAATACTGTGCCCCTGTTTGGATGAGAAGCCCACATGTAAACCGCATTGACATCCGACTAAGAGAATCAATGAGAATTATACCAGGATGTCTCAAGTCAACTCCAACTCAGTGGCTCCCAACACTGAGCGGCATTGCACCACCAAGTCTTAGACGACAAGAAGCAAACCAAAGGATGCATGCAAGAATTGACGGAGCCACAGACAACATCCTATAAAATCAATAATAAAGCAGGCACCTTCAACAACACGACTCAAATCGAGAAGACCTTTCCACCTAACAAAAATGGCAGACTTCAGTGTGGAGGAAAACTGGAGAGAAATGTGGAACAGGGAAACACCAAGAGGAGGAAACATCATTAAAGATACAACCAAAAGAGTGCCTGCATTCAATAACCCAGGAAATACTGGACTTCCTCAAATCGCCTCTTAACTGGACATGGCAGAACTGCATTAAATCTGTGCAGATGGAAACTTCGAAACAGTGATATCTGCCAGAAATGTCAGGCAGCCCCAGAGACCAGCGGTCACATCCTCCTCCACTGCCCAGTCACTAAACTTGAAGGTGTCTACGAAACCGTCCTTAAGGCGGAGGAATACTTTAGAAGATGGGTTGACGAAATAATTTGAAGGTGTAGCCATACGCTATTACTACTACTACTAGACGCAGCACAAAACTTTAAAATGACGTCAAGCTGTAAGTCCTAGGACTTATATTTTGATGTCATATTTTACGTTTGTGCAATGCCTGATGAGTTGTCGCTAGGCTGAAAACTAGATGCATTTATGTTTCTCTCCGGTCCGTCTTGACTTCCGTTTGACCTTTCTTCTCAGTCGGTCTCTTGTCTTATCAAGCAAAGTGAGTGTAACTCACTCGTTTTTAGCTGCCGAACAGAACAGGAACCGAACGTGAACGTTTTATCTCGAATTAAAAGTTCTTTCAGCGTCTTACCAACAAAGTGAAACAACACACAGTTTCTTTGTTATTGCTTTTAGAACACATGTGGACGATCAGTTCTCAGTAAATAAATGTTGGAAAGTAATATAAACGTTTTAGGTTACACGTAGTTTTGTTTGCTGGTATGTTTTATATGTTTATTGTGAGTCATTTACAGAAATGTATGGATAGCGTGCGCTTGGCTAAGAAACTCACAACGTTGCCATCCGGAACTGTAACGGACCAACACACAAAACTATGTGTCATCTTGGTCGTTTATAGTCTAGTTAACACGGTTTAGTGAGAATTACTCTTAAACGTGGATGGCAAGAAAAATCAATAACAAAGACCTGAGTGACTTCATCTTTATTCTTTCTATAGCGTCTGTACGCAGTGACACACTGATTATTCACGAACAGGAGACGAAAATGAATGAGCTCAATTTACATCCTTTGTCGCGCTCAAGGAAACAAGTGCTCCCATTGGTTGAGCTATGGAATACAACTTACGAATTGTTTTCTTTTGTGGTCAAAAACGATTCCAAAAGACCCACTGGAATCCAGTGTCGCGTTGGTTGTGTCTTGTCTACCCTGTTTACGGCTGTTTTCCTCGCCTGACCCCAAGTAAACCAACCTGAAGCATTTCTTTCTCATTCAACAACATGCCGCCAGGTAGTTTTGTTTGTTTGTTTTTAAGGATTTTACGGCACTTCCGACACGTGTAGGTCATTTAGTAAAAAGGAAGAATCCTAGAATTCCAAGTTTTTCAGCCGAAGAAAAAGTGAGACAAAGAAGACTGGTTCAAATAGGGAACAGATGTAGATTCCAAGAGCACACTATCAGCACATTATCCCAACTTAGTTTGAGATCTCCTAAAAAGCTTATATCGACACCAGCACAGAATCCCACTGAGAAGAATAACAGAATATATCCAAAATATAACTAACAATACATAACAAAGAGATCTCTCAAAACTAATACTAAACATTTGACTGTTTTCATCTCAGCTAAGGACTCCAACTAGAGCCATACCCAACCAAGCAATCCCACTCCATGACAAAGGCAGAAAGTATCTCAGAAAACGGATATAAGGAAATAGAAGACAAAGCAAGTTACCTCCTGTCCACCATGGGAGGTCGATCGACCCAACTCAGCCAGGCAGTTGTGTGTCTACCGGGTTTGTTTTTTTTACCTCTAACGCCCACATCAGTTAGGTAATTAATGGAAGCGATCTATATTCAGGTTTTCATCCAACGAACTCATTAAATCTCATGATTTGTTGCTGTCCAACGATTGGATAGTTCTTAGCAAATGTAAACAAGCTGCTTTGTTTATGAAAGTTGCAAAAATACCCTTGTGTCAAGCTGAACAAAATGACCAATCGTGATGCTAGATATTTCAAAGCTGTGAACACTTTACACTATGTATGTCAGTCGCTTTGAGCCCATATTCCAATGTGAACATTGACCTCGAGCACACGGAAAGGTAATGTAGATCATCCCCATTGATTGTATACCCATGATATGATGTGTAATGATAATGTGGTAATGTTTGATTTTGAAAATTAAAAAAGCAGGAAAAGACTGCCAATGATATTTTTGTGAAGTTTTAATGATTTCCCCTGCCAATTATGTCAAGAGGTTAAATTGTAAATAATACATATTGTAACACAGTTACAAACAACTTTACTGTTATCAAAATGGGTCGACGATATTTCTTTGGAGAACACATTTATTGCCACACTACACATTATGCAACTGATTAAAATAGTTGTTCAGTAGAATATGAGGTTAAGTTGGCATGTTTGGTGCTTATGGTCCTGGGGTGGTCCGTCAAGTACAGTATACGTTGCTAACAAAATCGGTGACAATGGCGTAGGGCGGGTCAATTAGATCACATCCGGATGCCTCGATCTCCCCAATGACAGCATTGCAAATCCCTGTGCCACAGAATATGTCAACACATCTGGAGAGGAATTTTATTTTGGAGAAATGATAAATTGTGCTGCTATGTGGTCTTGTGGTATGACACTTGCCTTCGGATCTCAAGGTCCTAGGTTCGAGACCAGCTCTGAGCGAGCATAGATGAGTCTCTGGAAAAGGCTCTCCACTCACATTCTGTCACCTTGGTCAGGTGCAAAAATGAATACCTGGCTATTAACAGCGTTGTTTATGTCGGAATTCCTCAATGCACTCAGGTGTAAATGACAATTGTTAACAACGTTGTCTCTTTCGGGGAGAAAAATATAATGTTGCCTAATAGGCGTCATGTCTCGTCCTATCTTCTTATTTGTAAAGTGCTGCTGTTGATTTGAGACCATTTGTAAAGCGATCTGATCACGTTTAGTGGATATTATGCAATATAAAAGCTTTTTTAAAAAACAGGACGAGGACCATTTGAAGATCAAGATTATTAACGCCCAATTTGTTCACTTCGGACAACTTGGGTGATTCCTGTTGACATCAAACATCTTGTTTGATGTATTATCTATATTATTCCTTCATGGAATGCCAAGATGATGATGATGATGATGATGATGATGATGATGATGATGATGATGATGACGATGATGATTGTATTCACTTACCTATTAAAAAGCCCCATGATTAGTTCGCCAGAGATGGTTGTATCAAAGCAGCGGATGAATCTGGGAAGTTTTAGAATCCAGAAACAACTGTAGAAGGCCTGGATCAGCTCAATGTCGTTGCAGTTGTCAAGACTGGATCTGGCAATCCAACACTCTTGGTTTGGATACGGGCTGGAGAACGTGGCCCAGGTGAAAATTAGGCCAGGGGATAAAATGGCAATGAGTATTAATACAGAGAAGTGAGTGGTGCAGCACTTATGTTGATAATTACAAGAGATGAAGTGAGTAAAAAAGTGCAAGAAGACAATAGAGATTATAAACTTCGCCGCGATGAGGATTTGAACCTGCAACGCCGCCTGGGCCTCTCTACAATCTACGCCATTTACAACTGGTGGATGGCGTCGATTGTTGAGCGACCCTCTTGTGTGGTAGATGACGTCGTTCCTCTCGAGAACAGGCGGAGATATCGTAACAGGTGGAATGTGTCGATTGTAGAGAGTCCCTCTCGCGGTCAGGCTGAGTTGAAGTGTTGACGTGGTTTCGAACCCCCACCACCGCGAAGTTTTATTCTCTATTGTCTTCTGGCACTTTTCTACTCATTTCATTTCTTGTTCTTATCAAAATGGCAATGATACGTTTAGGTGTCGTTGTTAAAGCATTTAGCAAAAATGGACAAAACTCATTTAACACAGAACGTTCCTGGCTGAAAACCAATCTTCAGCAAACCACGAAACAATTAGAAGTGTAACACCTTATGTAATTTCTAAATAGACGAAAAAGATGTCGTTTCATTCCGACTGAACGTGCAGATATATTTTCTCTTGTCTTATAGATTTTACCCGCAGTATTACCGCTTTTATTGTCTTTTTTAATGCATTGACTGAGGAAGGGCATTGAGTTCGAAACGTACTATATTGTTCTTTTTTTGAAGGTGCTATTTCATTCTCCAGACATTACATGTAGCTTTTGGTGTTTTTATCCGAGTCCAGATATCTTAGTTGGTAGATTTGTTACTCTAATGAACAGAATTGGATATAACAACTTTTTTTAAAAGAACAAAATACCATACACGGACCGTTTTGGGCTCAAAACCCTTCATTAGCCAACAACAAGAAAAAAAAGGAAAAAAATGCATTCCTTAAAAAACAGATTGACGTTGACTTAAGTGACTTCACGGAAAAACGGTATTTGTCACCGCAAACGAGTTCAACCCATTATTCAACAATTACGTATTTATACTAATACATTATAGTTTTCTAAAATACTTTATTTACTTATCCGTGGTCTGCGCTTGTATGCACGTTGCCTATCATAATATGCCTTCACAATCTGTCATCGGCCTTCCTCATGTACTAGGAGTTTGTAGGGATGTTAATTCTTGATAACCTCAAATTGGTCAAATACGTCGACCTCTAACGAGCACGTGCTCTTTTTCCCTCTATGTAGCCGATGAGTGTTAGGCTTTCAATTTGCCCTCGTCGCCACACATGGCCAAGAAAGCTCATTTGCCTTTTTCTGGTGATGCTCACAATATGGATGGGTTTTCATATTCTTTTTATATCTGTCCATTTGATGTTTATGAATCTTTTTTTTTTTGTACAACCTCATTTCGAAAGATTCTAGGTGGTTTTGGCATTCCTTGTCCAGGTTTCACATGGGTAGAGGAGGGACAAGAGAACAAATGTTTGGATAACCTTCAGTTTCGTGTTTGATTTTATATTGGTGCAGAGATGACTGGTCCTAGGTTGTGAAAGGTGTTTTTAGCGATCGATATTCTTTGTTTTATTTCTAAAAAATATCTAGCGTCTTTTGTGTTGCACCGAGATATTTAAACTTTAAAACTTTTTTTGATGGTTTTCCCTTTGCTTTTGATGTGAAAAGATAGATCTTGCTTTTGTTTGTTAACGACCATGCACTCGGTTTTCTTGAGGGTCAGCAAAGTTCCCTTTGTCTTGCTACCAGCCACTAATTTGTCACGCATGATCTGAAGGTTTTCTGGTGTGTAAAAGCCATAAGAACTGAATCGTCTGCATACCTCAAGTTCGTCAACACAGATGCCTGGTACTTCTTTAGTTTTTCGGAAGATTATTTCAGTGTACATGTTGAAAAATTCTGGCGATAAAACACAACCTTGTTTTACTCCTTTCATTGTCTGATCTTACACATGCTGTTTAGTTCCAGACATGGCCGACTAGAGTACTATAGTTACAGCATGGTTCCAGAACAAATTTTTCACAAGGCGGAGTTCACAATGCTATATTCCAATGGATGTGAGTATTTCAAAAAGATCTGTATCTTTAACCTAGTCGACGGCTTTTGGATAGTTCACGAAGCAGACGTACGGTTTGTTTGTTTGTTTTGGTTTTTTTTTGGTTTGTTTGTTTATTTTGGTTTGTTTTTTTTTTTGTTTTTCAATAGACCTTAGGAAAAAAAATAATTTCTACTCAACAGGGGATTACTTTGCTTGTAGATGGAGTGTTTTAACAACTGAACTCATGGTTGAGGAAACATAAACAGGCACCATGTCCTTTAAATGTCCGAACAGTCAATATTCAGTAAACAATGACCGTGATTAATAACCTAAGCGAACAATACTCATTTTACACATGCGTATTTTGAGAGAATGTGAGAAATGAACCTATTCCAGGGACTCAAACTTGCACCTCCCAGAGCGGAACTCAAAGCAGGGACTAACATTGTTCGATGGCGATTTTCAAGACCATTTTTCTTTTTAAATTGAGCTTTTATATTGCGCAATATTCACTAAACGTGCTAAAAAGCGCTTTACAAAGGGTCCCTGACCAACAGCAACACATAACACTTAGAAGGAGGCATGACGCCTGTTATGCGATATTACACATTTTTCTGACATAGACAACCCTGTTGACGGCCAGGTACAACTTTTACACTTGAGTACGGTGAGAGAATTGATTAAGGAGCCTTTTCCAAGGACTCAACTATGCGCCGAGCGAGGCTCGAACCCAGTATCTTCCGATCCGAAAGAGAGTGTCATACCACAAGACCACAAAGCGCATGTACTAAATTAAGCTATTTAGAAGAGCCCTCCTTCCCAAACACTTACAAAATAATATCCACCGCCGGCTGTTCCATTTTTCCTGATACTCATAAGCACCTCTCTACCGTCGTCATAGGTAACGTTGATGGCTACGTCATATCCGCCCACGTAGAACTTACCCCTAGATTTCTGGTGGAAGGCATAGGCCTGATCAGTGGGGGTGTATTGGAGAAAAGAATGAGGAGGGAGGGAGGCGGGGATGGGGAAAAGAGAGAGAAAAAATAATGAATTTCTGAATATTAAAATTTGAATTTAAGAAATGATAAACATTTTTGTTTGTTTGGTAGGCAGCATTTAAAAAAAATCAATATATGTAAAAGAGTTGGTGGGGCTGCTCTTTCATTCTGTAAAATAGTGCCACCACTGTCATGCGCAGAGCCATTTTCCTCTAATAGAGAGCATTGGGTCCAAGACCATATTAAAATTACGAGATCCTCAACGAAGCCCGTATGTTTCTGGGAAGATCATCTGGTTTCACAGTGTCACCGGAAGTAAATCTTTTTGTCGAGAGAACACACAAACCAGGCTCTTTGAACATATTTTCTCGAGTTTGTATTCAGAATTAATCAATGTTTTTAGCAAATATTTCGTAAAGAATTGTTAATACATTCAACATTCTACTTGTTAATATTTTTTTCTAATGAGATAATTGACCAATGAATTGCTGAGGTCTAAGTTTTCATCAAAAATGTAAAGTAGTCCTTCAAAGCCATTCGACCCATGGAGCCGAGTTTATCTAACAGACTCAGCTGCCCATTCGCTGCTGGGTGGACCGGGAGTCACGACAAAATATATCGACTGCACCCGAGATCGATTAAAATTACCATCATCTTGCAAAACAAAAGCAAAAAAATACAAACAAAACAACAAAAAAAACCTCTCAAACCTGGGAGAAGCAAAAAGAGACGTAGCAAACGCAAAGTCTGAGGCATTCAAAGGAATATATCAGCGATTAGATAGTAATGAAGGATAGAAGAATATATTCAGAATGGCGAAACAGAGGGACAAGAATAGGGGCGATATACAACATATTAAGATGAGCAAAGATGAGAATGGAAGAGATTGGCCAAAGATGAAGAGATTCGAGCACGATGGAAAACATGCAACAAACAACTCATGAATGAATGAAGAGAATGACAGGGAGAGGATAAGTGCAGTTATACAACCTAAAGAGAAGATAGTAGATGTGATTAACAAGAACGAAGTGCGGAATACAATACGCAAGATGAAAAGGGGAAAATCATTTGGATCAGACGAGATACCAGCAAAAGTCTAGAAATCCATTGGAGGCGAAGGGTTAAATTTCTTGGTATCGTTATTCAACGATATCTTACAGAAAGAAAAAATGCCAGAGGAGTAATAGAGTAATATATCAAAGTTATCCAAGATATGTATGAAGGTAAAAAGACAGTGGTAAGAACATCTCATGGCTCAACTGAACCATTTAATGAAATCATAGGACTACAGTAAGGATCTGCACTCAACCCATAGCTGTATGCAATAGTAGTGGACGTTCTCATAGAACAGATTCGGCGTAAGGCACCATGAACGTGATGCATGCAGATAACATGGTAATTTTGAATGATACCAAAGCTGAGGCGGAAAAGGAGCTGGAGGGCTGGAGACGGGTGTTGGAAAGTGGGTGCTTAACGTAAGCAGATCGAAGACATAGTATTTGTGCATAGGACAACAGGCAGTAGGACCACTAATAGGAGAAGAGATAAAAATGACCCTCTTATATTGTCAAATAATTTTAAGCCTGGGACTTTAAAAATTGAATTCTTCAAGGAGAGTTTTTGACAAGATGAGAATCATTTTATTTGTTTGGTATTTGAAGGACGAGTTTTCTGGTCATTTTTTTTTCTTCAGGGTACAGGTGATAGCTTTGATATGAATGTTAATTTAAGCATCTGAACCAACTCGATATCATACCATTTTAGGCCTAAAGTACCAAAATGTGCTATAGCGGGAAGATAAATATAGTAAATATTGGATTTATGGCCAGAAATGTGAGATTTGTGCGAAGATTTTTAATGTTTCGTTAAGAATAAAGAATATATATATATATATATATATATATATATATATATATATATATATATATATATATATATATATTGCTAAATAGCAAGAAGTAATAAGGTCATATCTTTTCTAGTTTAAACTGCAAATTCTCTGTCCGTTATTTGGGTTGTGGAGACTTAATACCAGATGTGGTTTGTGGGTTACAAAAGTGACGCAACATCAAAGAAATATTAAGTCAGGATGAATTGGATCCAGAAAAGTAGATTCATGATTAGAATGACAAGAAATGCGAACTTCGCGGTTTTTGCAAAGCAACAAATTATATCCTTATCTATTCTCTATCATAACAAATAAAAATTAACCTCAAGTTTCATATTTGTGGTCAAAAATTCATCAATTTTCATCTCTAAGTTCATGTTTGAGACATGGGTCTCAATAAATAATTACCGATCACCAACACTGCTGTACTCTGGAAAACACCATATTTGAAAATTTGGATTGAAAAATCGTCCTTCAAATTAATATCGATCGATTTAAATGACCCTCATCTTGGCAAAAACTCTCAA
>NC_088367.1:22875399-23007899 GCF_034508935.2 Berghia stephanieae
AAAATCCTCAATCATGTGTAGTCTGGCACTAGCTTTCATTTTCAATACGCTTTAAAGACTTAAAAACGATCATGAAGTTATGAAATTGGAGCCAATATTTCGTAATTATGCAAGTATATCATAAAAATAGACTAGTCTGGTTAAGTTAATGTGTGTCACTAAGTAGAATAAATGTTTTGTTGTGTGCTTAAGCTGAAGGTCGAATGATTTTTATCATTTAAAATTTATATTTACTTCTTGACATCTGCTTAACGCTGACATAATAATATCAGTTTAACTCGGTAGTCACAAATTACATGGCATGGCATTTAGAATCACAAATACATACCTCCATTTGTTTCATGGGTGGCGGCCAGGGCATATCCGGCCAGCAGTGAAAGCCCTGCGAGAGCCAACAGTTTAGAAGTCATCGCGGCGGCCTTGCCAACTCTAAAATGTTGGACGAAATGAAACTGACACTTGACACTCGAAATTTCACCCTGGCTTTAGTAATCTATCAACTGCTGACACTCCGTTCTTTACTCCAGCCTCACCAGGGACTTGTCGCTTGGCCCTCAACCCTAGCCTGGCCTCTTTATATATCCTACAGTGTTCTTTCGAGGACGTGTCGAAACTTTGGAATGAAAAAAGCAAGATTGCTGATTGTTGTGAGCATAGTCATAATTACTATTTTATGATTGTTAGCTGTGTGATATTATGACATGCAAGCAAGTAACACTGTCAAAATTACCACCATATTATTTTACCCGTATCGATTTCAATCCGATGTTTAACGTTTAACGACTCGATTTCCGATACATCGATATAACAGTAAATCTAAAATTTATGCAAAAAGCAAAGGAAAATCTGGTTATTCAAAGTTCGATATGTTGTGTTGAGATTTATGGAGCTATCAAAGAAATTAAGGTTGTAAAATCACGACCATGCATCATCCTGTTTGTTTTTTGTTGGGATCACAAAAAAAAATGAGTAAAATCGATAATGGAAATTTGTCCGGATCGATGAACTCCAAACAAGAGGATTTTTTATATCCATTACATTTATTTACATCGATATATCAGAGTCTAAAAACTTAAGATATTAGTGCATTTGGTCGAGTTGTCTCGAAAAAGAATAATTTCAGTTACAAGAATATCATATTAAAAAACGAAATGAAGATATTCTCTGAAGTACCAACACATTGTTTTCACAAAAAACAATTTGATAAACAATTGATTCCCTTCGTAAGTCATTGTTTAAAAAAATAGAAGCCAAATAACTACAAGGTTTTGTGTTTTTCAATGTCTATAATAATAATAATAATAATAATAATAATAATAATAATAATAATAATAATAATAATAATAATAATAATAATAATAATAATGATAATAACAACAATATATCTTCATAGTCCTCAAAATTGGTTATACGTGCTATAACGATAAAATGAAGAACATACATATAACATTATATATTGTGCGAGAATTTAAACTGGAAAAAATTACGACGCTATTTCAATATGAATTAGAAACCAAACATATTCGAAAATTTTAAGCAACAGGAACAAAATCTTAAATCAATTCTTGCCAAGCTTAATAAAAAATGCTTTATTGGTTTAGAAACTAGACTGTGTTGTTTACTCATATACAAATCACGATTTCAAAATTCCCAAATTTTAGTCTAGTTTCAGGAGTATAGTGTTACTAGTGTAAGAAACACGCTTCACCAGTCGTAACGTCACTTCCCTCGTAATGACGCATGGTAACTTTGTAACTGGCTCTAAACTATCGGAACAATGGCGGACGCCCTTATGAAATATTTCTCCGACGAGGATAAAAGCGTATCCAGAGGAAAAAAATATTATAAATCTGATCATGTTTTGACTTTTACACATTCTGATCACAAGATATATGAAAAGTTCTAGCCAGCATGAAGAATAAAAAGTACCAATTTTTTTTGTTTAGAACCACGATGGCCGCCGTTGCTGGGCGACGTGACATCAGACTATTGAATGCAATAGATAATTTTCAGACAGAGCAGAAATCATAATATTCGATTTAGTTCCAAAGATAAATAGCCTGCAGTGTCCCCTGACTTTAATCCTCTGAAGATTGGTGGTTTATAAGGGTGTTATAATGTTTTACACAAGAACAGAGTTAAAAGAGTCAATTCAAAACGCATGGGATCGACTCACTATTCAAGACATTGGAAAACCAATGGGATCATTGGAAAAGATGCCACGGATGGGTCATAACGCAAAATGAGGGTTGGAAAGATTACCTCAAAATTTAAGAATTTACGTCCAAAATCTTCGATATGACAATTTTGCGGTGCGCTTATTAAATCACTCGTGGAATTAAATTCTACGATAGGTTTGAAAAATTGTCTAGGTTGAATAATTGGATTTGATTGTGGTAACTTTTCAGACTCGTATAGTTTGTCGGCGGCAGCCTTCTAAACTTTTCCGGGTTTATTTCTCGCAACCGACACACACACGCACACACACACACACACACACATACACACAACACACACACACACACACTCATATATATATATATATATATATATATATATATATATATATATATATATATATATACAAATTATAAAACGAAAACCATGAAATAATAGTGCTCAACTTTGGTATAAAAGGAGCTATTTATAAACATTTAGTATAAAAGGAGCTATTTATAAATATATATATATATATATATATATATATATATATATATATATAAATAATATATATATATATATGTATATATATATATATATATATATATATATATATATATATATATATATATATATATATATATAGGACAAGAAAGAATAATACAAGAAAAAAAAGTATCCTAAAAATCAGTTTACCTCCGGTGTCAACTTATTTTTTAGGATGTTTTTTGTTCTTGCAGTTTTCTTTCTTGCATATTCTGGCACCTTTCATACACACTTGTTCAGCGGGAAAATTTGTGTCATCACTGTGCAATCCCGGAAATATAGTCATTTACAATAAGAAACCAGACATCGGAAGGTCTTGGGTTCGACCCTCGCCCGGCGCATAGTTGATTCCCTTGGTAAAGGTTCTTTACTAACATTCTCTCACCGTACTCAGGCGTAAAATGATTACCTGACCGGTAAAAGCGTTGTCTCTGTCGGAAAGAAAATTGTAATATTGCCTGACAGGCGTCATGTCTCTTCCTACATGTTAAGTGTTGCCGTTGGTCTTTGAGCTCAGTGAGCGTTGTTTGAAATGACAAAAACCCGTAATTCAGACCAAGGACCGCTTTCATGAACACGGACTAGCGCTTAGTCTCTGACTATCTCTGATTTTATTAGTCAATGACTTGAAAAAATTGGATTTCATGTAAGCTGACTAAGCAAGTCCGGGACTAAAATCACGGCACCTTCGGACTAAGTTTGGCCAAGTTTTAGTCATTTGCCGTAGCAAGACTTCATGCTTTAGTCTGAGACTAGTTACTAGGAAACGTCATAGCGTAAACAAGATAGCAGCTATTTTTGGATTGAGTGGGCTTCGATTCGGAAAGAAAATACGTCGGTTATGAATGACAGAGGCAAAAAGTGTCCTGTTGCCATTGACACGGGCTTTAAAAAAACTATAAGATAAGTGCAGATCGTCGAAAGTACATATTTTGTGAGTAAAAACTAAAAAAGACTGTATCTATCGGCTCGGAGTTGAGACTGAACGAGAGACCCCGCGTTAAAGAACAACTCAAAAAAATGTGATTAGAAAGTATAGTGGAGACAATAGATATTCTGTTGACATTGCAATTGACTTAAATAATGTGATTAATCAGAACACACTTTCTCTTTTGTATAAGTGTTTTTTGTTTTTGATTTTTTTTTTTTTTTTTTTTGTTTTAGTTCTTTGGATTTCAATCTCGGTGTTCGTTGTCTCAATGAAACTGCCATTGGCC
Organism: Berghia stephanieae; assembly: GCF_034508935.2. Lineage (NCBI taxonomy): Eukaryota > Metazoa > Mollusca > Gastropoda > Nudibranchia > Aeolidiidae > Berghia > Berghia stephanieae. The sequence goes on from NC_088367.1 coordinate 22,879,323, forward strand.
TAAATATAGAATTGACAGTCGACGATGGGCATCATTGTAGTCTATATCAGTCAAAATCAATATCACGTGTGTTGCTAATTTCCTCTTTGGAAATATTTTGCGTTGTAAGTATGAAGGGTTGTGTATCTTTCCTGCCTTCGTGTAGTAGAGAGGTGATGTTACCCGCACAAAATAGTCGAATTAGTCACCGTCCTTACAACGCCCGCTTCTAGGCAAATGACTAGCTAGTCCGAGACTAGAAAGCGTTCATGAAATTCGATTTTTTAGACACTTGCTTCACTTGGGCTTAAGACTTGCTAGGCATTTACTAGACTAGTAAATTACTAAATCTAATCATCGTTCATGAATACGGGTCCAAAGCTGACACATTTTAACAAAGTTTCTCGACTGAGATGGGAACATGAACCCCATGACTTGGATCGGAATATATGAGACGCATTTTGTTAACAGACGAATCACTTTTTGAATATGATTCCTGTAACAAACCAACTCCGTGCTATCGTCGAGGTGAATGTTTCAATGACGAAACTATTGATGAAATGACACATTGAGAATATGAATCTGTAATGGTGTTGGGAGTGATAATTGGTGGCAGAAAAACTGAGCTAATACGAATCAACCAATGACTCAGCTCAGACCTATACATCAGCGATATTCGTGAACCAATTATCGACCCGTTTATTCGAAATAGGAATAATCAAATGGGAATATTTCAGTTTAACAACGCCTCAGCACATCATCATCATCATCATTGCCTTTTTCACCCTGTGTCAGGGTATAGGCCACAGACAAACAGTTTCCATCCGTCTCTATCCTCAGCACATGGAGTTCGACAAATATCTGCTTTCCTAAATGATTCAAATGTAAGGGTGATGAACCCGAGGCCAGCTGTGTCACCTGACATAAATCCCATTGAATATATGTGGAACTTTTTGAAACGAAAGCTTTAAAAAACTCCAAAGAAAACAAGAAATTTGAACAAAATTCGACGAACTGTTCGACAAAATAAATGCAATGTAGGAAGATAAACCAGCAGAAGCAGTCAATCAGCTAACATTATCAATGAGGCAAAGAATTCAGGCATTGATCAAATCTAACATTGGACATACAAAATACTCGGCTTGTCTGAAAAGTCTGGACGTTTAGTGAATATTTCCGAGTATTGAGCTCACCAGTATTAATTATACATTGAAATGTGCGTAATTTATTCTACTATTATCTAGGTCACCAAAATTAGTTTAGATACTATTTCTTGATGATTTTGATTTATCTTATTTGAAAGAACCCTAATTCCAATATGTCGGTCGAAGATATCACACCGAAAATGAATGCAATACAAAGAGTGTTGTGAATGAGTTCCTTACTGCAGAGAGGTGTGCAACCGTAAATATTGATAAATGACTGAAACGTGTTTATGGTGACTCTTGTGTTGGTATTTGAACAGCTCAAATGTGGGTTAAGTGCTTTACTAGTACCTGGTGCTGTCCCCACCACCATTAATGAGCAGACTCGCAGTGGTCGTCCACAAACTGCATCGAGCGATGTAAATCGAGAAACGCAATCGAGCCAATCCTGGGATAACACAATTGGATATTTCGCAAAGGCTTGGAATTTCATAGAGAAGAATTGAATATATTATCGTTTGAGAAATCCTAGGTTCTTGAAACGTATGTGCCTGTTGGATACCAAAAATGCATGATCACATTAAAGGAGGAAGTTTTCTTGAAGTCGTAGAACATCCCTCTAACAGTTCCGATTTAGATCCAAGTGACTTTGTCCTTTTCTTAAGACTTAAGAACACACATTCTAGGGGGCCGATTTTGGCAGTGATAGCAAGATGCAGGCAAATGTGACTCGGTTGTATTGAAGTGTGCCATGTGAATTTCTCTTCGAAGCGATGCAATAATTGGTGCTTTGTTGACGGCTCTGTGTGGAAGGGAACAGTGACTATATCGAAATTTAAAATGATAAACAGAAATGACTTAAACTAAGCTTTGTTTTGATACCTTTGTCAATTTCGTATCTATTATAGTTTTGAAAATACATGAGCAGAGTCAAGCCTTTCGGTGTACCCTTGTACTTCAGTGCGTTATTCATGCTGATTTAAATTGAGTGCTCGATTTTTCAAAATCGATTTTTAATGACTGGATTTAAATATCTGCAATTTTTCAACACTTTCCACAATTCAATGGATTAATCTACAAAAAACTAGATTTGTCTAATTTCCAAATATGAATGTGTCATTGTATTTGTATCAACTAGTATCCTAACTATTAGCGGAAGCGGTCTAGTTTCTTTTGTAAAAGACTATAAAAACAGTCCTACCGAACTAAGCGCCTTATCCCGGTCCTTACACACCGAGTAAAGAAGATTTTGATGAAGAATTAAGTCATTCCTCAAGCTGATAAGGGCACTCAGAGGTCTTTCTCTCAACTGAAATTGGTCGTGTAGCATATAGAAACTTAAAGGATGTGTTTGTATGTAGCAGTCTTAAACTGTCACAGGATAATAGGCCGACAGCTCGTATAAGCATGACATATGAGCACCTTTATCAGAAAAGGACCACTGCTTTTGCAAAGAATATTTAGACTATCGTTAGATCATCCACTTGTGCGGACCGCAGCCTTGTATATGTCATTAGATGCGCACATTATAACATCTGTTACGTTGAAAAGTACGGATAAAAGTCTCGGAGATCGCTTGGCATAGTGTGTAGGGACATTGTTAACAAATTAGACCCAGCTGTAGCCCGGCATTTTAACCTATCTGGCCATTATGGGCCTATGACCTCCCACGTCGACGTATTAAAATTCGGCTACAACGACACTATACCTCGCCACACACAATATACACATCACAATAAAACCCTTGGATTTTTAAACCCCCGTGGACTCAACACCAGACTGGATTACTAATCTAAAAGACATACAGCCTCATTTGTCCTCGGTATTTCTAAGGTTTCTAAGGTTTGTGATATTTCCTTCATCTTTTGAGTCGACCTTGTAAAAACCAACATTTTGCATTTATGATCATTTGATCAGTTAGCCCATTTTTATGATAGAACCCTCTAGTGGCAGGTGGGGGGGGGCTGTAACACTCTTGGGATTCACTACCCACCGCCGCTAAAAGTTTTTATTCTCTATTGTCTTCTAGCATTTCTCTACTAATTTCATTTCTTGTTATTATCAACATAAGTACATGCTCCACTCACTTTTTCTGAACCAATATCCACCCAATATCGGAGCTAGTCAATGTCTTTAATCGTCTCTGTGTTATATGTTTGTGTTGAGAATATGGCTCAAAGCTTAAATGCAAGCTCACCAATTAACTTTCGTAGTGTCTGTGTGTTGACCTCATGACCTCAAGAACTCTAGAGAGGGACTCAAGATAGTTACTACGTTTGATACCACTTTTTTGAGCGGAAGATGAAGTCGATTGTAGAGCATCCCTGTCAGGGGCAGGTGGAGGTGTCGTAACAGTCGAGTCATGAGCTCAACTCCCCATTCTCTATCACCTGGACTGCGTTGACACCTTTTTTTTATTCAATTCGTCAATTTCATCACGGATCAAATTGTGTCAATTACATAGTAATTCACTCAATTCCGCACTTTATACCAATCGAATACTTCTATTTGTTTACCGTACTTGGTGACAAGATGTGCCAACCACTTTCCTGCAGCTTGTCTCTATTTTAAGTAATGTATTCATGTTTTTACTGTTTTTGTTATTGGCTGAATAAGGGGTTTGATCCCAAAACGTTTACCTAACCTTAGATAAGATGCTACTGATTTGAAAAAGACACTTTGTGCCTGATTTGAACAAGAAATTTCGATTGTAATCGGGATCAATGTGGTACCTTTGCTGAAATAGCTACTGCTCAACCAGCTAAGCTATCGTAGATCTAGAATATATAGCAATAAAATTTCGACGAAGCGTTACTATCTTGAAATAGTCATTTCAATTGATGTCATCTCTTTTATTCACACTCCCAAATATGGCATACCGCCAGAAATAGTATTCTGTTGTACTCTGAAAAAAAACCCAACCTAAACACGTTTTTAAAATAAAAATTTGGCCAATATAATTGTTTTTCAAATTTCGATCGATTAAAATTGCCCTACATCTTAGGGCAAGGAGAAACGGGGTCGTCCAAAACAGACCTAGAGGAGGAGCCTTCACCAAGACTTGGGCGTCTCCAATCTTATTTTGAGTGAGACAAAAGTCTATGCCAAGGACAGAAGAAGATCGAAGAGTGCTGTTGAGTAAGGAAGTAAGAAAGTAACATCTTGATAAAAACTCTCAAACCTGGAAATAAAGTCTCATCCCAAGGTTTGATATTTTTGACAAGATGATGGCCATTTTATTCAATCGATATTTGAAGGACGAGTCTTCCAGCCAAAGTTTTTTAGTTTTTATTTAAACCTGTTTTTTTCTCTCCAGAGTCCGGCTATATTTTGTCTGGGGGATATAGGGGGTAAACATTGAATTTATGGTTTAAAAAATATAAGATTGACCTAATTTAATATCTAAAATTATACAAAACAGACGTAGGTTATCAATGTGAAAAAAGAACTAGTGATGTGATTACCCGCCTAACATTATATGACCCTAGTAATAGTCGATCCGCCTCCAGGACATAAGGGCACTCCTGGGTACCCGTTAGAACTGGGGCGGGAATTGGTTTATAAGGGTCTTGCGAATACCAAGTTTTTTTTATGGAAAGGTCTTTCGAACTCCAAACCGCTCGGTTTTGGTTTGCTGTCGTGGCACAAACGAAACCTAGAAGAATCGTTTTGTGACCTAGATAAATCATTTTGTGCGTGCAAGTCATGCGGTTAAGTACAGCGCTTGCCAGTCAAAAAAAAAAGAAAGAAAGAACGAAGCTGCATTTGAAAAATAAACGAACAATAACCCCAACAACTTAACCTTTCAAAGGCGAAGTTCAATCTTACTTGGAGCTAAAAGAAGATCTTACTGTTTTCATCAAAAGACAAATAACAGCAAAGCAATTATAGTTTTAATCGAAGCCTGGGTGGCTATTGTGGAAACGGCTTATTTTGGACTTTAAATAATGTAAAGGGAAACTATTATTTGAAAACAAAAAATCTGTGTCACTGGCAAAGAGTTAATTGAACACACCGTCCAGCATCCCGTGACGCTCCAAGTAAATAGTAATCAGCAACACTGAGTTGAAAAAAAAAGAAGAAATAGGGGAGGGAGAGAGAGAGAGAGAGAGAGAGAGAGAGAGAGAGAGAGAGAGAGAGAGAGTAAAGACAAAATTCGTTCTTATTTTGACACAACACCAGATCTTCCCGTTTTCATCAAAAGACAACGAAGGGCAAAGCGATTATAGATAATTGAAGTCCGAGTCGCGATTGACTGTTCTCTTAGTGGAAACGCTTTATTCTCCATTAACAGTAATAAAGATAAAAAGAAACTATTATCTGAAAACAAAAAATCAGCTTCACTGTTAAGGTAGTTAAAAGACTTGCACGGCAAAGCATCCCTGACACTCCCATGTACTACGTCATCCGGCGACCGGTCTCTCTATCACCTTCCCCCATGCCCCCTCTCCTCACTCCTTATCTCTCCAATCTCGGAATTTCTTCTGGGTGTGAATTCTTTTCAACAGTCGTAACGTCACTTCCTTCCTAATGACGCATGGTAACTTAGTAACACTGGCTCTAAACTATCGGAACAATGGCGGACGCCCGTATGAAATATTTCTCCGGCGAGCATAAAGGGTATCCAGAGGAAAAAAAAAACACATACATTTGATCATGTTTTGACTTTTACACATTCTGATCACAAGACATATGAAAAGTTCTAGCCAGCATGAAAAATAAAAAGTAATGATTTTCTTTGTTTAGAACCAAGATGGCCGCCGTTGCCAGGCTGCGTGACTTAAGACTATTTAATCGTATTGTTTTCTCTCTCGTTCAATTGAAACCAAGACATCGGGTAGCTTGTTTTCAAACTGGATGTGAATTGGTGTGAAAGCGATACAGTTCCAAGTTCCGATTCAATGTTCGATGAATCACTTTATTTACCGCAAGGGTCTTGCGGTCATCGAGCTGTTCCGATGTCCCGCCACAGTTCTTCTTCAGACCACGTAGGCCTTTTTCCTCAGAAGCATACGACAATTTTATTTCATGCGGCGCGTTAACTACCCTACTCTGGAAAAATCGTATATTAAAAGTTGGCCAGAAAACTCGTTCTTCAAATATCGATTGAGTGAAATGAACCTCATCTTGGCAAAAACTCTCAAACCTGGAACTCGTCGGTCTGTGTTTATGGCCATTTAAAATGCACTCAAACTTTTTAACATAAATGTAGTAAATAATTTTAAAATGCATTACGATCCCTTTAAATGAAAAAGGGCAAACAAATACCACTCAAAAAATTTAATTGGGTCTAATGTGATTTGACAATTCAACAGTTAAAACAAAATAATGGCCAGAAAACTATTCCTTCAAATATCGATCTGGTTCTGTCAAAATCTTTCTAACTTTCTCCCTTAAAGACTTTCTTGAAGTCCCAGATTTGATAGATTTGACAAGATGAGGGTCATAAAAATCAATCGATATTTAAAGGACGAGTTTTCTGACCATATTTTTATTTTTTTCCCCGTAAGACTGGCCGAATGGGGATTAATTTACTTATCTTTCTGTATATTACGAAAGATATGCTTCTTTGTCAATAACATTTGAGGGTTGGGGGTGGGGTGGTGGGGGGGGGTGAGTAGGTTTCGTGTGCATTTCATAGAAAAACAATCTTGTCATAGAACTAAGCGACTTGAGCTTGATCGAATATTAGAATGGTGACAAAGTTGATGTTGGCTGTGATTGTGGTGGTGATAGTTGTGGTTGTGGTGGTTGTGGCTGTGGTGTGTTGATTTTAATGTTGGTGGTGGCGATATTGGTGTTGGTGATGGTGGTGGTCGTGGTGTTTATGTTAGTTATTGTGGTTGTGGTGGTTGTGGTGGTTTTGGTTGTGGTGTGTTGGTTTTAGTGTTGGTTTTGGTGATCGTGATGTTATTCGTGTTGGTGATGGTTGTGGTGGTATTTTTGCCGATGTAGATGAAGTTAGTTGTGATAATGATGTTGGTGGTGGTGGTTATTGTGGTATTGGAATTGATGGTGGTTGTGGTGGTGTTGGTACGAGTATTGGTGCTGGTTGTGGTGGTGAGGATGTGAGTAGGTGATGTTGTGAGTATTTGTTTGTGTTAGTGGTTATTGCAGTGGTGATGATGGGAATGGTGTGTGATATTAATGATGATAATGATAATGATGACGATGTTGATAATGATGATGATGATCATGATGATAATGATGATGATGATGATGATGATGATGATGATGATGGTGATGATGATGATGATGATGATGATAATGACGGTGATGATGATGATGATGATGATGATGATGATGATGATGATGATGATGATGATGATGATGGTTGTGGTGGTGGTGGTGGTGGTGGTGGTGGTGGTGATGATGATGATGATGATGATGATGATGATGGTTGTGGTGGTGGTGGTGGTGGTGGTGGTGGTGGTGGTGATGATGATGATGATGATGATGATGATGATGATGGTGGTGGTGGTGGTTGTGGTGATGATGATGATGATGATGATGATGATGATGATGATGATGATGATGATGATGATGATGATGATGATAACAATGATAAAAACTACTTTGTCTTCATCATTTTCTATCTCGTACACAGTACTACCTAATAAAAACCGATTAAGCTTGACACAGACAATAATATCAGTGATAAAACTTTAAGCGATAAACCAGTACTCATCTACAAGAAGTCATACACACAGCATACCAAGTCCAGCCCAAGCAACACGCCAAGTGATAGATTTAGGACGTCATAAAACAACTCACGCCTGTTAAAGATATCCCCAAGGTGAAAACATATTGACTTAAAAAAAACAGCAGTGTTTTAAACAAGATGACCCAAATTATGAGACCTGTGATAAATAAATCATTCATCACAGTGTTAAAATATTGAACGGTTTTGGGATAATGCGCAGATGTTTATGGGCCTTGTAAATTAGTCAACACTCTGATTTTATTACATAATGGTCTCGAATTATTAAAGTGTTTTAACGTTATTATGCCTATCATTTTTTGTTTGTTCTTGTGAGCAAGGGAATGAGTGACATTTGGTAGAAATCTCTTCTTCTCAGTCTCAATACAAATTTATATTTTCTCAAGGGATAACCGATCCGAACTCTGGTGCTAGAACTAAGTAAAATTTCAGCTATCTAAGGATGATTTAATATTGCAATTATCATCAATCATAATTTAAGTGATAAATCAAGGATTGTAAACTGATATGTACATATATGTAGGTCTGACATACGAGCCCACTTATGGGCCTAGTTTAACATTGTTTTAATGGACAATTTTTGCGTCATTTTTTTTAGATTTCCATTACAACATGGAGTCCAAAAGAAATTGGATTATCAGACCTGCAAATAAGTGCACGTCGATTTTAACTCATGGGGGAAAGACCTCACAAAGCATTTGGAAAAAGTATCCACGACAAGGCGGCCACCTGATATTTTACCAGTAGAGTTTCCGAGACGATAATATTATATAATTATAAAGCAAGAGCGGTTATCTTTATCTCAAGACCGAACACAAAGGTAGGTGACTCTACAGATGTGGAACAATACAACCAATCAAGATTTTGGTAAAATTATCCACGACAGGCGACTTGATAACTTACCAGTTGTTTCAGGGAGGATATTGTAAAGATGAAGCAAGAGCAATTAATCCTCTAAAGAGCGAACAAGGGGAGGTAACTTTAAATCTTTAGAACTATACAACAATAATTAGTTATGCTTTTGGTATAGTTATCCACGACCTGATATTTTACCAGTTGAGTTTCCAAGAGCAGTTATCTTCTAAAGAGCAAAAAAGAGGAGAGTGGAGAGTGGGGAGGCGCGGAGTCGTAACTCTACAACTGTGGAGCAATTGCAATTCAATTCAAAATGCATTTACAAATAATTTCAAATCAATACTGGTAAAAGGCAACTACCAAAGTAATTAAATAGAGAAATAAATAAATTAATATGAAAATAATCAATGTATAGACATTTTAAAAATAGATAAATAAGTGAATAGATAAATAAATAACCATAACTTGACCATACTATATAAACATATGCAAGTCATTTGTCAGCTAACAAAATAAATAACATATATAAAAATAAGTCAACGGTCACTAACATTGAAAAATAAGTCATCGATCACAGACAGTAACAGAAAAACATTTCTAGTAAAAAGAAAAGATAAATAAATGAATAAATATATTGTTTTAAAATCCATGTTCAAAATGTACGAGTAAGTCAACGTATTATGGTGAATACATTGTTGTTGTTTTGTTGGTTTGTTTGTTCGTTTTGTTTTTGTTTTTTTTTTGTTGTTTTTTTTTTGCTGTTTTGTTTTTTGTTGGTTTTTTTGGGTGTTTTTTTGTTGTTATTGTTGTTGTTTTTTTCATCACGTCCTAATATATATAGATAGTTCGAAATTGACGTCACTCAGGTCTTTGTTATTGTTTTTTGCCATCCGCGTTTATGAGTAATTCTCACTAAACTGTATTAACCAGACTATAAAATTTCATGGTTACACATAGTATTGTGTGTTGGTCCGTTATACTTCCGGATGGCAATGTTGTGATATTCTTAGCCAAGCGCATAATACCTATAAGAGCGCTTTTGAACGTTTTGAGGTATTTGCATGCAGTCCGAATGATAGAGGGTAGCGGTGAGCGATCGGAATGGATTGATCTATAATATTATACTTTTTTTGTCCAACCAATTCATTGATCACATGAATTGTTGTTGTACATCGTTTGGATATTTCTTTATAATTTTAAACAAGCTGCATTGTCGATAAAAGTTGTAAACATACCCATGGGTCAAACTGTACAAAACAACATATTGTGACATTGGAGATTTCGAAGTATGTGAACTTTTGCAATGTGACCAATGAGACAAGCACATGGACAACATAATATAGATCATCCCCATTGTATAGACATGTTTAGATGAAGCTAATGTGTTGCAACGTAGCCACAATGTAGCAATGACTATGAAAAATGTTGTTTTCTCTTTTTGAGGAAAATTTTTGTCTAAAATCAAAGCCCTATCTCCACTGAATAAAAATGTTTCTGAATTTTGAAAATCCATTCATAAATAAACAAGTTATGCAGTTTCAAAGGTGTCATTTATTTGGATGACCCGCAAAGAGGAAAAAAACGCGAAAATATGGGACGCTTTTTCGGCATTTTTTTTCGACCTTTGGTTGTATCTTGGGTAATAAGTGGATTAAAAGATTGAAACTTGAAGAGCAAATTAGGATGGTGTTTTGTAAAATACGGGAAAAGTACTCGTCATATTCATATGAAATTTTACAACCAAAAAGAAGAAATGTTCATGTATTACCTTGTCAGCGACAAAACCTCCACGCCCGGTAGTTTTAGAAATATTTTACTCCAAAGAGTAAAAATCTATTTTTAACGGTCTTCTGGTAATCGCACGAGTTTTGTCGCTTGACATAATCTAAAATGAACTTTTTTCTGTGTGCCAACTTTCAGTTATATCCATCAATAAACAGCGTCGTAATTAATTTTTAAAAATAGCCTATACGAAACGGCTTCGTCCCATATTTTGCCGCGAATTCGGGCACTTCGTAAGCGAAAAAGAGGCCCAAAGATTTGTGCGGGATAGTCATTGCTACACAATGCACGGAAAATTGTATTTATTCCAGGGGCTGTGCACGTATGTGATTTGTTGCCAGACATTCTTGGTTGTGTCGAGTTGGCCCAAACCTTAACTTTAAAGTGGTCGAAACATGTCATGCTGTGCAGTAGTAGTAGAAGTAGTATTTGTTGTTGTTGTTGGTGGTGTTGTAATAGTAGTAGTAGTAGTAGTAGTAGTAGTAGTCGTAGTAGTAGTAGTAGTAGTAGTAGTAGTAGTAGTAGTAGTAGTAGTAGTAGTAGTAGTTGAAGTAGTATTTGAGTAGTAGTAGTAGTAGTAGTAAGTAGTAGTAGTAGTAGTAGTAGTAGTAGTAGTAGTAGTAGTATAGTAGTAGTATGTAGTAGTAGTAGTAGTAGTAGTAGTAGTAGTAGTAGTAGTAGTAGTAGTAGTAGCAGTAGTAGTAGTAGTAGTAGTAGTAGTAGTAGTAGTAGTAGTAGTAGTAGTAGTAGTAATAGTAATAGAAGTAGTAGTAGTAGTATTAGTAGTAGCAGTAGTAGTAGTATAAGTAGTAGAGTAGTAGTAGTAGTAGTAGTAGTAGTAGTAGTAGTAGTAGTAGTAGTAGTAGTAGTAGTAGTAGTAGTAGTAGTAGTAGTAGTAGTAGTAGTAGTAAAAGTAGTAGTAGCAGTACCATTATTAGATGTAACCACAACCAGCATCATCATCATTGCGAATGTGATTTTAACATTTTTATTTGATAACAGATTCGCTCTACTGCTTACAGATTGTATACTAAAACAAGGGCTTTCATCAGATGGTGCCGACCAAAGATTGCAGACACAGTTCCTACCGTTCTTGAGATTGAATTGACGTGCGAGATGGATTGGTAAACTACATAAAGGTGAATGCAGCAACGTGTATTGGTGGTAAGGGTTCCGCTTGAGCAGCCCTTCAAACCCTACTACAAGACAAGAGTCAACTGGCCAGTTGAGAATCTACAATTCATCTCTTCAAATCGGTATTACTTCCTGCTGAGGTGTGTTCTTATGGTTGTTTTCTTTTTTCCAGTGCTTATGGCTGTTTCCTTGATCATAGTGTTCTGGCTGTTTTTTTGTTTTTGTTTTGTTTCTAGGTTTGTTCCTGTTTTGTTTTTTTACAGTGTTTTGGCTGTTTTCCATTATTCCGGTGCTTATGTCTGTTTTCCTTTATGGTGAAAATTATAAAATTTGAGTTTTATTGGGGGTCCAGATAGTTCAGTTGGTAAAGCACTCGCTTCACACGCAAAGGGACCGAGATCGATCCCCCCTGTCCACCCAAGTGGATGGGTAGCTGGGTCTATTAGATTTGGCGGAAAGTACTTTGCGATAGACTAGCGTCCTGTCCAAAGGATAGCAAGCAATTGTCAGTTTCACGCTATAATCTGGCTCCATGGCTCTGAAGGACTACTTTTTTACATGCTTTTTTTAAAAACAAGAATGCATTTCTCTTTTTAAAAAAAGAGAGACTAACATTTCATATTTATAATCATTTAATTTTTACGAGAACATCATCTTTTCGGTAACGATCCATTATATTTATAGTTGTTTAATACTTTTTCATAGCCCACTCAACGACAGGCATCGTGGTATTTACTTAATATCTTAGTTACGTATTTATATCGCAGTGTGTGTGTGTGTGTGTGTGTGTGTGTGTGTGTGTGTGATTTCCGTGTTTCTATCGAGTTTGCCTGTTTTTATTGTTTCCAGTGCTTATGACTGTTTTCATTGTTTCCCGTGCTTATGACTGTTTTCAAGTTTCCAGTGCTTACGACTGTTTTCCTTGTTTCCAGTGCTTATGACTGTTTTCCTTGTTTCCAGTGCTCATGGTGCTGATGGCTGTTTCCTTGTTCATTATGATCTGGCTGTGTTCCTTGTTTCAAGTGTGTGTGTGCCTGTTTTTTCACAGTGTTTTCGCTGTTCTCCGTTATTCCAGTGCTTATGACTGTTTTCCTTGTTTCCAGTGTTTATGTCTGTTTTCTTTGTTTCCAGTGCTTTTGACTGTTTTCCTTGTTTCCGGTGCTTATGACTGTTTCCTTGTTTCCAGTGCATATGGCTGTTTTCTTGTTCATTGTGTTCTGGCTGTTTTCCTTGAGTCAAGTGTGTGTGCCTGTTTTTTTACAGTGTTTTCGCTGTTTTCCATTATCCCAGTGCTTATGTCTGTTTTCCTTGTTTCCCCTCTTACTAAAATTAATAACGTCGGTAGGATTTCCCTTATTGGAACAAATTCACACAGCATTGTGCGGATTGGGTAAAAATTTAGGTTGCAATGATCTTAAAACTCATGCACTGGTTCTGTGTTCTTGGCGTACAGGATGAAGCTCTTTTCCGAAATTGCCACACTCAATTCGTGCGTTAATCAGTCCTCAGCCATGGTAAAAGTTTTCCGTCAGAACCATTAGACCCATGGAGCAAGAATTTCTCCCGGTTTCTGTAGCGTTAAACACAATAGAAATTGTTTGTTACTCCTTGAATACTACGCTGGTCTATTGCAAGGTACATTCCGCCAGATCTAACGGACCTAGCTACCCATTCACCACTGGGTGGTCAGTGAGGGCGTCAGAAAATAATCTCGACTGTACCTGGTTATAGCAGGCAGTGGCGAATATTGTAAAATTTTCGTTAAAAATGCACCGAACAGAGACGCGAACTGTATGATGATATTGAAATTTGATTATTGATTTTAAATCGATCTTTATGAAGAGCTTGGTGGATCCATTATCATATAATTAAAAATTTATTTATCTATTTATATATTCTTTTGTTATTACTTATCTGGATTTTTTTTTATTTTACGAGCAACATGACATAGCAGTATATTCTTTGCTTCGTACGCGGAAAGAACGGAGTTTGACTCCCCGCCGCGCTTTGTCGCCTTCAGCTAGTCACTTACTTCGCCCTAACCCATTTTGCGGTGCTGCACTGCGGGGGGGGGGGTGCCCCAAAATTCCCTTGAAATAGACCCCAGAAGACAAATTTCCCCACTCTGGGATGAATAAAGGTGATGTAATGATGTTTTTATGTTTTAAATTCGGATTAAAAGGTCTTATTCTGTTCGAGATCAGGTTATTTGCTTGTGGGATTACAAATCTTCAATCGTTGACCAACTCGGAATAACATGTGAAAGAACTCTCTGATACTAATTTCAAGACCGATAGCTTGCAGCATTGTAACAAGGTCAAGCGATTTTTAGCCTGGTCAAAAATCTTCAAGTGACGCTTATCACAAACCGTGGTCTCTGTGTTCTCTTAGGCCTTTAACTTCTATCACCCAACGCCTCAAAACGATATCAGGTCCAGGCGTTTGAGAGAGTAAACTAAAATTTATGGAATTTTAGTCAAAAGTAGTTTAAAATTGGACTGACTTTACAATGGGGTGCAGTTTCTTGAAGTGACAAAAACTAGAATTCTATATTTCTGATTATTTGTGACCCATCGTCTCCAAACTGTAATACGTCGAGAAGAATCGGAGCCTGAAAAGTGAATTCATAAATAAAATGATAAGAAATACAGAAAAGTGAGTGGATCAGGCACTTATCTTGATAACAACAAGAGATGAAGTGAGTAGGAAAGTGCCAGAAGACAATAGAGAATAAAAAAATTTCGCGGCGGTGATGGGGGTTTGAACCCGCAACCTTCAAACCCCCATCACCGTCGCGAAATTTTTTTATTCTTTATTGTCTTCTGGCACTTTCCTACTCACTTCATCTCTTAATGATAAGAAATACCAACTTTGTGTCTTTTGCAATGAGAGAAATTACATTTATTCTACGCCATAACGAAAAGAAATTAGATCTAGTTCCATTTTTCATATTTGTGGCTATTAATTCAATTAATTCCAACATAATACTGTTTTGTGTCGAAGGGTCACATACGAGGTCCATTCCATAAAAAGTTTCACTCCTCTATAAATCAGAAAGAAATTGACACAGGGTACTGAATCCTGGCACATATAACCTTTATTATAATGCATTCTATTCAACAAAGCAACCGCCATTTTGAATGCACTTCTCCATTCTCTGTAGCCAGTCGTTAAATGCAGCGACTTTGGGCGAGTTGTCCAGCGGTTTGACAGCTTCTTTTGTTGCATTGTTACGATTATTATGTCTTCTTCTGAATCAAATCTTTATCCTGGAATTTTCTTTTTTGTCTTTGGGTCCGAAGAATAAATCCAGTTTTGAACTCCAGTCACGGTTATATCTAAAACATGTTGTACCTACTCTCTTCGTCATCGACGACTGAATTGTCTTGAGAATTTTTTAAAAAGTGGAACCGCTTTCTCAGCTGGTGTCAACAAATGTGAAACTTATTTTGAGAACACTTTTCGATTCTCGAGTATTTCGGTGAATGAGAATCCGATAAACAGACGTTTTTGACTACATGAACAATTCTTTTGCAATCTCAGAGCATGATTTTTTTCTTATCTTCAGCTAGGGATTGCTCAACAACTGACATTCCTGCACTGTTGACATGAATAATTCTTCAGCAATCTCAGAGCATGATTTTTTCTGGTCATCAGCTAGGGATTGCTCAACAACTGACATTCCTGCACTGTGACAAGAACAATTCTTCAGCAATCTCAGAGCATGATTTTTTTTTCTTATCTTCAGCTAGGGATTGCTCAACAACGGACATTCCTGCACTGTTGACATGAATAATTCTTCAGCAATCTCAGAGCATGATTTTTTTCTTATCTTCAGCTAGGGATTGCTCAACAACGGACATTCCTGCAATGTTGACATGAACAATTCTTCAGCAATCTCAGAGCATGATTTTGTTCTTATCTTCAGCTAGGGAACGCTCAACAACAGACTTTCCTGCACCACCACACATTGTCAGGTTTCCCAGGTTGACTTTCATCTTCTCTTTAATGGAAAGCGTGGGTCAGCGGTACGGTATTTTCTTCGTATCCAAAAGGTAACGAGTTCGATCACCCGCCGCTGCGCTGTGTGGTCTTGAGCAAGTCAGCTCGCCCTAGCTCACTTTGGGGTTATTCCAGTCTTCCCTGGGAATAGACCCTAAAGACAAATTTCCCCTTGGGGATGAATAAAGGAAATTTTATTTTTATTATTTATTATATCCATTTAAGTCTAGAAAGACCTATTTATTTGTTTTATTGATTACTCCAAGGCATTCAATAAGGTTAGACATGGTGAACCATTTTGAAGTACTAGACATAGATGGAAAAGAAATAAGAATTATTAGAAACTTATATTGGAATCAAAGTGCAACCGTCAAGATTGAAGGAGAATTCAGTAAATATAAACAAATTTAACGAGGTGTTAGACAAGGATGTGTTTTGTCACCAGACCTTTTTAATATCTACAGCGAAACAATTATTAGAACTTTAGGAGATAGTCCAGACATTAAGATCAATGGTGAGAATATCAACAATATAAGATATGCAGATGACACAGCACTAATTTCAGACTCAAAAGAAAATTTACAATTAATCCTTAATAAAGTAGTTACAGAGAGTGAACGCATGGGGTTATATTTAAATGTCAAAAAGACAGAAGGCATGGGTGTATCAAGGAGAGAAAGAAATCCAACATGAAACTTTATGAGCAAAGAAGAAACTATAAAACAAGTTCAGACATTTAAATATCTTGGATACATAATAACTTCAGATGGCAGATGGAGCACATAAATAAAACGAAGAATTGCAATAGCTAAAGATAGTTTGAATAAAATGAGTCTAATTTTCAAAAACCACAATATCTCAATGACAACAAAACATAGAGTTTTGGAGGCCTATGTATGGGCAATATTATTATATGGCTGTGAAAGCTGGACAATTACAGAAGACATTAGAAAGAAAGTGGAGGCAACAGAAATGTGGTTTCTTAGAAGGATGTTAAGAATCTCATGGACAGAGAAGAAAACCAATAAAGAAGTATTAGAGCAAGCTGAAACTTAAAGGTTATTTATTCGTACAATAAGAAAAAGACAAATGCAATTTTAGGGCACCTAAATCAACATAAATATATTGAACATCTTGCTCTCACGGGTAAGATAGAAGGCAAAAAGAGTAAAGGTAGACCGAGAAAAACATATTTGAATAGTTTGAACAGCTGGGTGACAAAGAAGGAGAAGAGTAATATTAGTTTTCTGAGGTTATCTGATCAGAGAGAGGAATGGCGTACCATGATCACCTATGTCTGGCACAGACTTGGTACTTGAAGAAGAATATCCATTCGCCCATCAGAAATCGCTCGAATCCACTTTCTAGTCGTTTTTATGGAAGGTGGATTGGCTTCAAAAGCAGTTACTAGACCCCTGTGTATGTTTGGAGTAGACTTACTGAGTAAAAGTGAAAACAGTATTATTACTCGAACGTCATACCTTGAGAAAGCTCCCCTAATTCCCTGAGCGTTTATTATGCCGACAATCATGACTATCAAAAGAACAAAGGAAAATAGAGTTCTAGCCAATCAACACTGGTGATTAAAATTTTGTTTAACACCTACAGAAAGGTAATTAAGGAGTTGTGTCAACTTTCATTATTCTGCCTCAAGTTGTTTTGAAATTATTAGTGAGGAAAGCGTGTAAATGGAATGGACGTCGTATTTATGATAACTTAGGCTTTATAATCACTTTTCAACATCCGTTTCAACAAGACATGATACCGGTTTGAGGCGGTTAGTCACAAGTGTCTCAGTTTGACTGACCGAAAATGATGAGGCGAATATATATATATATATATATATATATATATATATATATATATATATATATATATATATATATATATATAATTGAATCGTGTTTGAGACAAATATGGTACGAAAAGTGCTCGACATGTAGTAATGGAGCGAATTATTATTTTTTTAAATATTTACCACAATGTTTGAGACAGTCTACATTAATGTTTCAGGCTTGATTTGCCATCGTCAGGACTGAATTGTTTTGTTGACTGTTGTTGTTTCTTGAAGTGGTTCCGGTTTAAAGTTAATTAACAAGAACTTCCGGCGATGTGGACACGTACCGTACATCTCACTTTTCGTGTTGAGTGTGGCTTCATGAGGGTGTTTGATTATAGTATATTTCTCTTCCAGGCATAAGCTACATTGTTTTGATGTTGGTGTGTAGCTAGCATATTTGGAAATTAAAAGACAACAAACTAGACCACAACATTTCATGGAAAATTTTATCTAAAACAACAGGATACACACCAACATCAAAACAATGTAGCTTATGCCTGGAAGAGAAATATACTATAATCAAACACCCTCATGAAGCCACACTCAACACGAAAAGTGAGATGTACGGTACGTGTCCACATCGCCGGAAGTTCTTGTTAATTAACTTTAAACCGGAACCACTTCAAGAAACAACAACAGTCAACAAAACAACTCAGTCCTGACGATGGCAAATTAAGCCTGAAACATTAATGTAGACTGTCTCAAACATTGTGGTAAATATTTTTTAAAATAATATATATATATATGTATATATATATATATATATATATATATATATATATATATATATATATATATAATATTGTTTTCTTGAATATACAGGCATCATCACTAGGAAAGTCAATATTGTACGATTTTTGACCCATATCAGGAATAAATAACGTGCTCAGAGCTGAGAGACCGAATTTACAATGTCTTTATTCCAGGTCAATAAGTTGCCGATTTTGGTTTAAAATTCTTTCATAAAACCTTATTCTCATATCTAAGAAAATTATAGAATACAAAACGCTAAAATCTAATAGAATATAACACTATAAATTATTTGCTTTACACCACATAATAAATCGGTATTATATCCCTATTAATCTGACACGTACTTTATTACTCCAGCAAACAAAGATATGAAAGGAACTCTGCTATCGGCTACGCCACTCCCGAATGAATACACACAGTCAGTCCGTTATTTTTTTTTCAAAATAATAGTAAGATGGGGTTTTTTTTTTAAATCACACTTTAGCTACTGAATAGTGAAACTGCCGAGGCGTCCCAGTCGGTTGATTAGAAGGCGGGCAGCAATATGTCATGTAAGTCATGTATATTGATTGGAACAAAGAAGAATTGGGGGGGGGGTGTCATAAAATGTTTAAATTTCTATCAGATTAACTGCATTTTGTTGTAAACAGAACTCCCGATTATCCAATTAGGCATTTTCGAGACACATCGATCCTTTCCAACAGATTAATGGTAAGTGGTAGTCATTCAGTGGTAGCCCATGGGGTCGGAGTTTATCCCGGTTTCTATAGCGTGGAACAGAGAATAGCAACTGCTTGCTATCCTTTGGATAAGACGCTAGTCTACATCCAAGTACCTTCCACCAGATCTAACACACTTCACTTTTGGGTAGGCAGAGGGATCAAGAAAAAAATCTCGACTTCACCCGAGATCGATCTTGGTCCCTTTGCGTGTGGAGCGAGTGCTCTACCAACTGAGCTGTGTGACTCCCCGAATCTCGGATGGTGACTGCACCCAAATCAATAGCCCATATCTCGGATGGTGACTGCACCCAAATCAATAGCCCATATCTCCGCCCAAACATCCTCTTCGTGTCATTATGGATCAGACGTAAATGACAATCATTAAAACATTCAAAGTTCAACATTGATTTCTTGACTGAGTAAAAGATCGTGTAACTACTGTTTTCTATTTAGATTTTATTTGTGTGTGTGTGTGGGGGGGGGGGGGGGGGAGGTGTGTTCTTTCTGCTTCCAGTCCCCCTCCCTACCTCTCTCTCTCTCTCTCTCTCTCTCTCTCTCTCTCTCTCTCTCTCTCACTCACTCTCTCCACACACACACATAAACACACACTCACACACACACCTACACACACATATGTATATATATATATATATATATATATATATATATATATATATATATTATTATATATATATACATATGATATATATATCACTCGCTTTTTCCCTGTGCCACTATATTCCTTTCTTTCTCTGTCTTTCTTTTAATTCCTATCTTCGCATGCGTGTCTCTTTCTCCCTCTTTCTAGATTAGAGTAATGAGCATAAAATAGTGAATCCTATCCAATCAGATATTGCCCAGATCAGAGTTCTCCAATCGTTGTCGTCATGAACTGTAGCGTCGTTATCTTGTAGCCTGACACTAGAACCCACAAGGACTTATTGTTTGACGTCATTTTCTAGAAATTTGCACCACCTAGTGAGTTGTCGTTAACCCTCTTCCGCACTAGGACAGGACTGTCCCGGGACAGTCCTGTCCCAAATCTGTAAGATATAGAATTTAGAGAAATCTTCCGCACCTATTGGGACGGGACAAAACAGTCCCGTTGTGTCCCAAGCCGTTGTGAAATGCTACAAAATCAACGGGACAGGACTGTCCCAGTCCCGTGTTCATATCGTTTGTGATAGTAGAAAAATATAGCAGACTTCCGCACTAGGACAAAAAAGTCCCAGACTTGGCGGCGCCGTGTCAAAATTGAAATGCCTGTCTTTATTTTCTGCATCCCTACTACTACTACTACTACTACTACTACTACTACTACTACTACTACTACTACTACTACTACTACTACTACTACTACTGTTGCTTCTGCTGCTGCTAATGCCACTAATATATTAATACCTACATCCCTTACATTTTGTATTTATTTCCAATTCCATTGTATTTATTTTCCAACAATAGTCCACACTTTATTTTAGTTCACTGTCTTATATACTGCATTACACAGTTCCTCCCCGCCTCCCTTCTTTTGACATAATTAAGTACGCACCTTTTATAAATTTCTATTGCTCTGTTTTAATTCGCGCTTCCTCACAAAGTAGCATACAATTTCCTGCCCATCAATGTTTTTGTTTATGCATCTTAACAACGCCACTACCACATTATCTCATTCGTCTGTAGTTTTTAATTCATCACGTGTTGTTGATGAAGGGGAAACCCGAAACGTCCATTTTATCTGTTTTCGTATATCAAACTGAAGCTTACATTCAATGTCACAGTTATGATTTATTTATTTATTTCAATTCTGAATATAAAAAAGCAAGAACAATTCAAAAAATAATTCTATGTGATGAAACCACGTACAGAAGGCATTGCAACACAAACATTTTCGGCAATTTAAAAACGTATGTTTATAAATATAATTTAAGAAGTGTCACACTTTGTGACACGCAGTAACGTGTCTAAAACCGGTTGCACATCTATTCGGTACCTTATGGGATCAATTATCTTTATCGTTATTTATTTCGGGAATTTTCAATGAAAATATTTTAAGTAAGTCCTTCTGAGCCACTTGGACTCATTGTAAGACAAATTAACTCCTTTAGAGCCTTGTAGCCAATGGTGCAGGAGTTATTCCGGTTTCAATAGCGTGAAGCGGACAATTAACGTATTTGTTTGAAAACCTTTGAACAGGACGCTAGTCTATCGCAGATTACTATCCCAGCTTGACAGGTACCCTTTTACACCTGAATGGAGTGAGTGATTGGAGTAAATTTTCTTGCTCTAGAAAGTACAAATTGGCTTCGGTCGGAATCGAACACAGAACCTCTGAGTCCAGAGTACAACGCGCTAACCATGGGCCATCTTGCCTCCTAAGCTTATAAATCCGGAACTTATCCATGTTGCTGTAGCGTTGAGCAGACAGATAACAGTTTAAAATTTTAAAAAAAAATTCCCTTTTTCATCCCATAGGGGAAATTTTTCTCGAGGGTCTATTCCAAGGGAAGACTGGAATAACCCAGGCGTCAGCCGCAATGCAGCGCGCAAATTGAGCTAGGGCGAGGTATAACCCATGCGTTAGCCGCAGTGTAGCGCCGCAAATTGAGCTAGGCGAGGTGACTTATTCAAGGCAACACAGCGCATCAGCGGGTGATCGAACTGATGCCTTTCGGGTACGAAGCAAAGACCGTACCACCGAGCCATGCTGACTTTCTATTATCCTCTTGAATGATGCTAGTCCGTCAAAGATTACTTTCATCAGCAAACTGGTACTCATTTGCACCTGGGTAAAATGAGGTGATTCCAAGAAAGTCATTTTAAGATAAGATCGGAGATCACCATAGAGTCTACGGAATTGACCCTTGAGCAATCTTTGGGTCATTAAAGGATGCAACCAATATTGTTTTCTCTTTCAATTTGTCTTTTTTTTTTCCACGTAGTAAAGCACAGAAATATGCAACCTCTATTTCATCCATTACTACTAGTAGTAGTAGTAGTAGTAGTAGTAGTAGTAGTAGTAGTAGTAGTAGTAGTAGTAGTTGTTGTTGTTGTTGTTGTTGTTGTTGTTGTAGATGTAGTAGTCGTAATAGTAGAAGTAGTGGTAGTAGTAGTAGTAGTAGTAGTAGTAGTAGTAGTAGTAGTAGTAGTAGTAGTAGTAGTAGTAGTAGTAGTAGTAGTAGTGTAGTAGTAGTAGTAGTGGTAGTAGTAGTAGTAGTAGTAGTAGTAGTAGTAGTAGTAGTAGTAGTAGTAGTAGTAATAGTAGTAGTAGTAGTAGTAGTAGTAGTAGTAGTGGTAGTGGTAGTAGTAGAAGTAGTAGTCGTAGTAGTAGTAGTAGTAGTAGTAGTAGTAGTAGTAGTAGTAGTAGTAGTAGTAGTAGTAGTAGTAGTAGTAGTAGTAGTAGTTGTTGTTGTAGCAGCAATAATATTACGCTTGCTATAAGAATATTTCATGATTATATAAATCTTATGTAAACAAATCCCATTGTACAGTGTAAAAAAATCATTATCGTCATGTCGTATCTTATGTTGATTCATAAAATGTGAATTATTAGAGTTGCACCAAGGACTTATTTTTTACATTATTAATTTATAATTCAAACTATTAAATAACTAATCTATTAATTAGAAGATTTTACATTATTATTATCACCATTATAATTATCATTATCATTATTATTATTATTATTATTATTATTATTATTATTATTATTATTATTATTATTATTATTATTATTATTATCATTACTATTATTATCATTATTACTATCATTGTTTGCCTTGCTTTTTTATTGATTTTATTTACTTGATTTGTTGATGAAAATATTATATTCTTGTATGAGTTATATTGACAATTGCCTACAATAAATTTTTGAATCTTGTAAAAAAAAAAAAAAAATTATGCATTCGCGCAGGTGTTTCCCGGGACAGTCCTGTCCTAGTGCGGAACCCCTTTTGAATAGAAGTTTTCTCCAGTAGGACAGGACAAATTTGTCCTGGGACAGTTTTGTCCTAGTGCGGAAGGAGTCTAAGACTAGTGGTGCTCAAGGAAATAAGTGACTACCTTGGTTGAACTACTGAATACAACTCACGATTTGTTTTCCTTTGTGGCCAAAGACTTGTCTTTTGACGTCATTTTTTTGGTCAGTGTCAGGCTATAAGATAACAATGGCTATGCATGAACCCGGTGGTAACTGACCACATTACCATAGCTTGACTCTGTTACAAGCCGGGTGACGTCAATATCGTTCCTTCTTTACACAGATATCACGATGAAACTATGACAATGTCGATAACCTTCGAAGTGCCGTAAACTTTGTTAAAAGTAGTAAACAAAAATGAACATAACAGCTTCAAAAAAAAAAGAACAAAATACCAAACACGGAACGTTTCGGGCTCAAAACTCTTCTTCAGCCAACAACAAAAAACAATAAAGACATAAATACATTACTAAATTCCAGATATTTTGTAGGCCCTCTCTGTAGAAAAATCTTGGAAAGTAAATCACAAAAAAGCATTCGAGTTTGAGCGGAATTTAAAACAACGCATAAAATTTTAGTGCGCAAAAAATAGGGAAATCGCGGGTAGAATAGAAATAAATGTAAGATGTATCCGTACAATAAATCCAAACTAGCGGGGAAAATAATAATCCAGAAGCATGACGAATGCACAGTAATCCTTAAGAAATGGAGTGATCATGAATGTGAACTAGTCTTGACAATATCTACTCAAACGGTGAACGAAATAACATTAACCTGAGAAATTTAGAAGTCAGAAACACCTGAGAGGCGATAGCTTAGTGATAGTCCAGTCTGGTGTTGAGTCCTCATGAGTTTAAACATCCAAGGGGTTTAATCAGGTGTGTATCCTGTTTGCGTCGAGATATTATAGTGTCTTTGTAGCAGCCTTGAGCGGTCTTGGTGCCGGGATGGCCAGCTAGGTTGAAATGTCGGGCCACAGCTGTATCCGATGTGTTGGCAATGGCCTGTAGATGCTGTGCAACACGATTTCACACTCATTTCCCCGTCTCGCCAACGTAACATATGTTCCAATGTGCGCATCTAATGGCATACACAAGGTTGCGATCAGTACAAGTAAAAGATCTTGTGATGGTCCAAACTTTCTCCGGAAATACAATAGTCTTGTCTTCATATAGTTGCTCACACGTCCTACATTTCGGCCTTAAACACTTGTGGGCTGTAGGTCTATTGTCTTGTGGTGGCTCAAGAGGGCAGAATACAAGCAAATCCTTTAAGTTGTGGTATCTTCTCAACGGCAATTGAGAGACAGCCTTCCGTGTGTCCCCATCGGCTTGGAGATGGCCATAATTGTTCATCAAAATTTTCTTGACTTGGTTAGCATGAGGGTGGTGCGTAAGGACCAGGATGGGGCGCTTGTTTTGGCGTGTTTTTTCATCCTTGCGGGGCTGCAAAGCAAACTCTCTTGTAATGCCACGAGTTTTCCTAATAGCCTCTGCTAATACTCGGTCAGGGTAATGGCAATCCCTCAAAAAGTCCAACAAGATGATACGCTTTCTGATGAATTCCTCATTATCCTGACAAAGTCTTCTAAAACGGAGTATCTGGCTAATTGGAATGGAGTTGTTGCATATTTTCGGGTAGGACGATCCATAGATCAATTAGCTATGGCTGTCTGTATGTTTATAATGTACAGTTGTGCAAACGCCAGTGTCAGTGACGGTAGCGGTAATGTCTAAAAAGTTTATCTTCATGGTGGAGATCTCAAAAGTGTATTCTAGCAGCCTAGTATCACTTTAAAATTTGCTACGATCATCGGCTCTGATCTTTGAGAAGCAAGATGAGGCGTCTGGTTTGTGTTGTGATGTGTGTGTGTGTGTGTGTGTGTTTGTGTGTGGGGGGGGGGGCTTGTGTGTGTGTGTGAGTGAGTGAGTATGTTGCAGCCAAAGTAATGTGTGATTTAATGGCTTAGAGTCTGATGTCTCGGGAGTTATAGAGCTACATAAGTTTCCAAAATTAATTTTATTAATGATCTACTTCAGGGGAACGCAAAAAGAAGTATAGGAAGAAGAATTTTCAAGAATTTGATTTTTCCTTCAGATACGTTGTTTGTTTTGTATTGTTCATTTTTATGTAAGTCACATTAACTCACTTTATTTTTCTCTCCATCTTATGCGACCGATGTGGTCTCGTGGTTTAATACTCGCCTTCAGATCGGAAGGTCCGGGGTTCGAGTCTCGCTCTGGGTGGCGCATGGCTGATTCCTAGGAAAAGTCTCTTTACTCACATTCTCTCATCGTACTCAGGTGTAAAATGAGTACCTGGCTATAAACAGCGTTGTCTCTGTCCGAAAAAGTGTAATAACGCCTAACAGACGTCATGTGTCGTCCTTCATGTTAAGTGTTGCTGTTGGTTAGTGACCCCTGTAAAGTGATTTGAGCAACTTTAGTGAATACTGCGCTAGCAATATTATAAAAGTTCAAGTTTTTTTTTTAATTAGCTAATATAGGAACCTCTAGCTTTGGTAGAATGTCGGGATGGTTAGGATGAGTAAAAATGAATGAACTTATAGTTTTAAAAAGTTGAGACTTAAGTTTAGTTTGGCTGTTTTATTGGGGAGAATACAGTGGATATAAGCCTAATTTTTAATAATTATGTAGTCCTTCAAATCCAAAGGTCTGAACAACTGTATATGAAAGGTGCCAGACAAAGCAATAAGGAAAAACACAAGAAAAAAAAACATCCCCAAAAGTTAGTCTACCTTGACTGGGGATCCAACCTCAGACCTTCTGACTGGCACCTTTCATATACACTTGTATCATTATCTTACACCGGTGTCTGCTCCCTAGTTTCTTAATTTGATACCTTCAGAGCCCAAACGGCCCATAGAGGCGGAATTTATCCTAGTTTCTACAACGTGGATTGGACAACAGCAATTGCTTGATACCCTTGATAGGACTCTAGTCTATCGCGAAGTACTTTCGCTAGATCCAATAGACTCAACTATTTCACTGACTTCAATGGAGATTGATCTCGATCTCTTTGTGTGTGAAGCGAGTGCTCCACCAACTGAGCCATCGGGACCCTCGAGTATAAGCCTCTTTGGCTGTCAAATACTAAAACTTCATATTTCTGGTCATTACATTTTTTTCAGAAAATAATATATAAAATTCCCTTTATACATCCCATAGTGGAAATTTGTTTTTAGGGACTATTCCAAGGGAAGACTGGAATAACCCAGGCGTCAGCCGCAGTGCAGTCCCGCAAACTGAGCTATCTCAAATTGACTTGCTCAAGGCCACACAACACAGCGGCGGGTATTCGACATCGGTACTTTTTCGTTACAAAGCAAAGACCGTAGCAATGAGCCACGCTGCCTTATCTTGACTTTAAAAGCACTTTTTTGGGCATCTGGTTAAACCCAACATAAACCCGTTTTGAGACGATGGTTGCATGCAACGTGTACTTATTTGCAGGCCTGATAACCCAAATTGCTATGGGCTCATTGTTGTAATGGAAATACTCTCAAAGTAACGTAAAATATTGTCCATTACAACTCTGTTAAAACAAGTGATCAAACCTGCTGAGATGTGCACATTGGGGAACATACCATATGAAAAATGATGTATCATATATTTATTCATTGTCCGTTCAATCAACATTTCCATCATTATTAAAGATTGCCATGAATGAATAAAGTTTGTTTATAAGTACATGAAGCTATTTGTTATCTCTTCATTTATTTATTTATTTATTTATTTATTTATTTATTTATTTATTTATTTATTTATTTATTTATTTATCTCGGAGTCCCAACAAGGAGAGTACTTGCTTCACACGTAGAGGACCTAGATCAAGAAGAAGAA
This sequence comes from Berghia stephanieae, assembly GCF_034508935.2. Classification (NCBI taxonomy): domain Eukaryota; kingdom Metazoa; phylum Mollusca; class Gastropoda; order Nudibranchia; family Aeolidiidae; genus Berghia; species Berghia stephanieae. Next base: position 22,906,095 of record NC_088367.1, read on the forward strand.
GAAGAAGAAGAAGAAGAAGAAGAAGAAGAAGAAGAAGAAGAAGAAGAAGAAGAAGAAGTAGAACTGGGGAATAATGTTATGTTATTGTTATGTAATGTTTTGTCATGTTATGTTATGTTATGTTTTGTTATCTTATGCTATGTTATGTTAAGTCATGTAATGAAGATAGTAGGACAGAAAAGTCGTGAGGTCACACCTTTTACTTTTCAGGTCCCAAAATCCTTGGAGGTTAATTCCAAGGTACTCATTTCACAACTGAGTACGGTGAGATAATGTGAGTAAACAGTCTTTTCCAAGGACTCAACTATGCGTCGAGTTCAGGACCATCCGATCCGAAAGCGAGTGTCAGATTACTAGATATCATAGACGCTTCAATTTGATTTACGAAGACAGATGATGTAGACGGGTTTCCCCTTGGTCAATAAAACACAATGAATGAAACCCCAAAAAAGAATGAGACGTTTTTGGTTTCCCCTTTGTCAAGAAAACATAATAATGAGTCGCTAAAGACGAATCAGACGTTTCGGGTTTTCCCCTTTGTCAAAAAAAACACGATGAATGAGACACAAAAGAGGAATGAGACGTTTCGAGTTTCCCCTTACACAACAAAACACGATGAATGGGACACTAAAGACGAACAGACGTTTCGGGATTTCCTTTTGTCACCAAATACAATGAATGAGTGGCTAAAGAGGAATGAAACGCTTCGGGTTTCCCCTTATTCAACAAAACACAATGAATGAGACACCAAAGAGGAATGAGACGTTTCGACTTGCCCCTTTTTCAACAAAGCAGGATGCATTAGACACTAGAGACGAATAGACCTTTCGGATTTCCCCTTTACCAACAAAACACGATGAATGAAACAGTAAAGACAAAAATACGTTTCGGATGTCTCTTCTGGCAACGAAACACGATGAATGAGACACTAAAGACGAATAGATTTTTCAGGCTTCTCTTTTGAGAACGAAACATGATGAAGAGACACGGTTTTGGTGACAAAAGGAAAACCTGAAATGTCACATCATCTGTCTTCAATAGTTATAATGAAACTTTTATTTCAACTTATTATCATTGATTAGAATTTGGAAATTTCAGCCTTTATGTGTTTTTAATAAAACCAAAACTTATTCTCCATAATGGAGCAACTTATTTTAACTCAAAGCATACGTTACATATAAATTTCCATTTTAAGCACCGGATTCACTCTGACATAATCCCGAGATAATCCTTGACATAAACAAGAAATTATCATAGCAGTAAGTTCACAACCCCAAAACACGGAGCCAACAAATATAAAATCAGTTTCTTCCCAAGAACCATCAAGGAATGGAACACTCTCCCACCAGAAATCCTAGAGATTACCAACAACAAATTTGGTCAACCATTAAACATTTATCTTTCAACTCAATAACTCAATAATGGAGAAAGTCACAACATAATTGTATGGAATCTGCAGTGATGTGCAATCCGCCTTTTGCGCTCCTAAGAACGTCCGCCTTGGCACTATGCTGTTCCACCGCGGAGTATTGCGCTCCAGTGTGGGGTAGAAGCAGAAACGTTGAGAAGGTGGATGTAAAACTTCGCAAGTCGATGCACATAGTGTCAGGAACGCTAGCAACAACCCCTAGAGAATGGGGCCCGATAATGGCAGCGATCCAGCCCCCCGATGTCCGGAGGGAGACGATTACGGGAAACTGGCTGAGTAAGATCAAAGAGAGAGAGAATGGGGATACCCCTCTCATGCGCATAATGGACGGTGCCCCCGTTTCGAGCCGAAATAAGTCCCGGCAACCCTTGTACGCAGAATCCCTGACTACGGACAGAGCTGCACATACGAGATGGAAGTCGGTTTGGAGGAATTCAATCCCTCGTGGGGGCGGGGACCTACACTCCTCTAAGCTTGGTGAGAAGTTGCCAGGTTTTGATACCAGTAAGAGGAGACATTGGGTGGCTGCGAATCGGCTTCGGTCGAGGAGCTGCCTAACGGCAAGAGCGTTACATAGGTGGGGCCTTACTACCTGTCCAGTATGTCCACGCTGTGGGCAAGAACCCGAGACGGTAGAGCATCTAGTCGAAAGGTGTGTTGTGACGATGCTACCCGGCGGGTTCGCGACGGTGCACGAATGCGGACCGGACTTTGCTGATTGGGTCGATCGTCATAACATAGTAGTGTGAACCATAAGAGGCTGCTGCCTTTTGCAGATAAAGACATTGAACTTGAACCTGAACTTGAGACAATGGGTCACAAATCGGACAGCGTGGCTCAGAGACAACGCTGTTAACGGCAAGGTACTCAATTTACGCCTGAGTACGGTGAGAGAATGTGAGTAAAGTGCCTTTTCCAAGGACTCATTTATGTGCAGAGCGAGACTCAAACCCAGGACCATCCGATCTGAAAGCGAGTGTCATACCACAAGATCACATAGAAGCATGTACTGCATTGCGGCCAACGCCTGGGTTGAATTTTAGTAGGTTTTTTTATTGTTTGGTTTTAATTTTAAGTGTTAAGAAATGGATGAATGAGAACAGACTGAAACTGAATGATGATAAGACCGAGGTGCTGTATGTGGGGAACAGGAAGTGGAAAAATGAAACAGATTTGAAGTTGGGGGATGTCTCCATTCACATTGTTGACAAAACCTTGGCACATTCTTAGACTCTGGACTGTCGATGGAGCATCAGGTTAATAATTTGGTTAGATCTCTCTTTTTCCAACTAAAAAAGATTGCTTCCATTAGACGGTTCATATCTGAGGATGCGACCAAGCACCTGGTTGTGTCCCTCGTACTATCGAAATTGGATTATTGTAATGCTCTGTTGTTTGGCGTTTCGCAATACAATCTGAAACGTCTTCAGATTGTCCAAAACAGCGCTGCCAGACTAGTATTCATGAAGCGTAGGTGCGACTCTGCCGGACCTCTACTTCATGACCTGCATTGGCTGCCTGTTGAGAAAAGGATTAAATTCAAAGCTTGTGTTTTAGTGTATCGTTGTCTTGAAGGTACTGCCCCTTCCTACCTTTCAGAACTAATTGAAAGATATTCAAAACCCCGCCCCTTACGTTCAGCCAGTGATTCCACAAAACTAGTTGTCCCTCGAATTCGGAAAAATGCTGGAATGAGATCCTTTTCTCATTTCGGACCCTCTATTTGGAACGCCTTACCGCAGAGCATTCGTGAAAAAGAATCTTTGTCTATCTTTAAACGTTCGCTTAAAACATATTTGTTTCGATTTTAGTAGATGGTATGAGAAACAAGATAGGTTTGGTTTGTGTTGTGTGTTGTGTTGTGTGTGTATGTGTGTGTGTGTGTGTGCTTGTGTGTGTAAATGAGTATGTTTCAGCCAAAGTAATTTGTTATTTAAGCGCTTAGAATCTGGTGTCTCGGAGTTATAGCGCTATAATAGTTTTCAGCATTATTATTATTATTATTATTATTATTATTATTATTATTATTATTATTATTATTATTATTATTATTATTATTATTATTATTATTATTATTATTAATATTATTATTAATTTTTTATTCTTAAAATGTTAAGAAAATAATATTATTATACTCTAGTGTATCAAATAGACGAGGGGAGAGGGTAGTAATAGATGAGGGGGGGGGGGGCGGGATGAGCGGTGCACTTTGGCCGGACTTCAATAGAAGTGAGGGTCCGAATAGAAAGGCGGGTGGGGAGGGGTGCAATTTCACCAAAGAAGAGGAGATGACCGATCCATAGAAGAGATTGAAGTGGGGGGGGGGTGGGGGGGGGGGAATTGCGCATTTTGGGAGAGGTACAGAGTGACGGACATGATCTTGACTTTGATGATATCAAGATCCAGGCATTGCTATTGTAGGAATTTCACTACGAAGATGACTGTGCTGATGTCTCGATCCCAGAATTGACTCAGCAATTTGACAAATCATGTCAAGAATTACAGTTAAGTCAGGAGACTAATATTAATAATAATAATAATAATAATAATAATAATAATAATAATAATAATAATAATAATAATAATAATAATAATAATAATGATAATAATAACAATAATAATAATAATAATAATAATAATAATAATAATAATAATAATAATAATAATAATAATAATAATAATAATAATAATAATAATAATAATAATAATAATAATACATTTTAAAAACAAAATCATGGACGTGGACAAGAGTCAAACAGTATACATAGGCAGGAAAATGTTGAAACTTTATCTTGACACAAGAATAGAGGAAGATAGCAAGTCACTCACTCACTCAATCCTCTCCGGGCCTGCTGACACTTGAGGCGATGCAAGGGATCTCCATCTGGTCATGTCATCAGCTGCTCTCAAGGCACAGCCCTCTCTGTTTTAGGTCCCTCTCTATGGTACATCTCCAAGTCTCCCTGGGGCTGCCTCGCTTCCTCTTTCCTTGGGGTGTCCATCGCAGAGCCTTTCTTATCAGTGTTTCATCAGGTCTGGGACAGACATGCCCCAACCATTGCCATCTTCTCTCTTTAATGAGACTCTCCAGAGACTCCACGTCAGATCTCGCTCTCAGGTCCTCATTTAAGATTGTGTTTGACCAGAATATCTTGAAGACTCGTCGCGAACATTTGTTAAGAGAGCAAGTCAGGTCCAGATATAAGACGCAGTTCGGCTCTTGCGTCAGTCAAACTAACTGCCATCTCCCCGATCTGGAAGTGTCAGGGAGAGCTAAAGAGAAGAGTCATAGTAACCTGCATTTTCCCTAAAGCAACATATTATGGCTATGAATCATAGTTGAACCCTTGGAAAAGGCTCTTTAATCACATTCTCTCACCGTACTCAGGTGTAAAATGAGTACCTGGTCGACAACAAGTTTTCTCTGTCGGAAAAACAATTGTAATCTGTAATCTGAATGATGAAACACAATTTTATCTGCTAAACATTTTTTTAAAAGTCAATTCCCTATTTCTGGTTATTTCGACTTTTAAATCAATTTCTACATTGTATAGACCAGGTGGACACATTAGCAAAGAAACTTGAGCTTTTATAAAACGCAATATCCACTAAAAAGAGGGTCCCGATAGCTGAGTTGGTAGAGCACTCGCTTGACACTCAAAAGGGACCAAAATCGATCCCGGGTGCAGTCGAGATTTTGTCATACCCCCGCCCCCTGTCCACCCATCAGTGAATCGGTAGCTGATTCTGTTCGATTTGGCGGAAAGTACTTTTCGATAGACTGGCGTCCTATACAAAGGATAGCAAGCAATTGCTATTGTCCCTTTCACGCTATAGAAACCGGGATAAACTCCGGCTCCATGATCCTAATGGTTCTGACGAACTGATAATATCCACTAAACGTGATCAAAGCTCTTTACAGTGGGTCCCTTGCCAAGAGCAAAACTTAACATGTTGGACCAGATATGACGACTGCTAGGCGATATTACAATTTTTTTTAGGACAAAGACAACGCTGTTAATGGTCATGTAGTCATTTTACACCGAAGTACGGTTTTTACCGTACCGAATGTGATTATAATAATAATATAATATACTTATATAGCGCCCCTTAATCCACTGACAAGTGCTTTATGGCGCTTAACAATCACTGACTATATAAACTAGCATTCACACTAACACGCTCACACACATACACCCGTACACCCACATACGAAAACTTCTCCGCGTACACATACGCAAACTCTTTACAAACACATTACTACCCTAAATAAAAAACATAAAACATATTAAGGGGGGGGGGGGGGGAGAGCGACACTAAAGGGTCATTTTTTTTATTAGATGAAGTATCCTAAACTTCTATGCACAGTCATAATGTACTTGTTTGTGAAGGAATATTGTATATAGCTTTTTTCGAGAAAAGTTGCCCGTTGCTATAGAAACGACGCCAAATTTGGAAAATAAACAACAAATGTTAAAAAGTCAAAGGCTTTTTTGTTTATCAAACGATTGTCACAATATTTTGGTCACAGGTAGATAAAAGGAAAATAAAGAGGCTCTAGAAGCCCGATTTTAAATTTTTCAATTAGAAACTTTAAAAATAAAGTTCAAAGTTATTACTCGATTATTTCCCTTGAAAAAGAGTTACATAATTTCAAATTACTCATAATTTTTTTTTTTTTTCAAAATTCCGGCTCCTAGACTACCTGCGTATTTCTATGACACTCATTTGTAGAAAGTTTGAAGAAGATTGGTTGAAAACTGAGGGAGGAGAAAATTGCAGTTTTGAGAAAAACGCATTTAAAAGTCAAAGTAAACGAGTTTAGGGATAAACTCTCCTCTCGCTCTCTGTTTGGATTATGACCACATGACATTATTAAGAACAAAGTGATTGGTCGTTGAAGATAGAAGAGAGTTTTTACTTTTAATTGATATGTTTATGCCTTTACTTTGTTATAAAGACTATTTGATATTCTTTCATGAAATCAGTCCACTAAAACTAAAACTGGGCAGGATTTAACCATACTATGGGTCACAAAATACGTTTTTTTTGAGTCGAAAAAAACAGAAGATGAAGTTCTCATGCAATTTTTTATGCAGACAAATGATCACATGACAACATCCCACCAAAATCTAATTTTAGCAAACTTGGTCAAAATTCATCATTTTTAATGTCGCTCCCCCTTAATTGTCGAAAAACGCTCTTCTAAATAATTCGGTTTTGAATTTCTTTTTCAAGGTTTCTAAATTTTCACTATTCTTAGTATTATAAGAAAGGAAATTCCACAACCTGGGCGCAGTCACTCTGAAGGATTTTTTTTAAACAAAGACTTAGAGGGTACCTCTGTCAGAGGAAGCATATTATTTGATCTTAGCGATCTGCAATGTGTATAATGAGATACAAGATAATTTAGATAGGATGGTGTCAGGTCATGAAAGGAGCTATATCAAAAACATAAAATCTTCAACTCCATTCGCTGCTTCACCGGCAGCCAATGAAGAATTTCCAGAACAGGGGAGATAGGATCGTCACGTTTTGATAACATCAATCTATCCGTCCTGTTCTGAACATTCTGCACTCTTTAAATAGTATACTTGGGACAACCAACGAGCAGCGCGTTGCAGTTTTTAAGTCTACTAAGAATGAAAGAAGCGACAAGCGTTTTAGTGATTTCAGTGTCAATCAAAGACCTAATACGACCACTGTATTTAAGATGGTAGTGACAGCTTTGAATAATTTTGGTGATATGATTATTCATGGACATATTGTTATCAAAAAAAATGCGCCCCGATTGCGAACATGGGAATTAGAAATGGAAACTTTGCAACCTGCTACATCAATTCTATTTATTTTACTACTATCTCTGCACGATTTGTTCTTTATACACAGCACCTCGGTTTTTTCTTCATTCAATTTCAATTTGTTTATATCATCCAATTCTTAATTTCATTGATACAAACTTCAACCTTCAGCGACACACTAACATCATCATCCTCAGATAAAGGTACATAAAGCTGTGTGTCATCGGCATACATATGGAAGTCAACTGAAAAAGAACGAATAATTTTCCCCAGAGGCTGTGTATAAATAGTAAAAAGTAGAGGTCCAAGGACTGATCCTTGCGGAACTCCATATTTCAACTCAATTACACCAGACTGAGTATGATTGAGCATTAGTGTTTGACTCCGTTCGGAGATATATGCCCAAAACCTATTCAGAACATGCCCATTGAATCTAAAAACATTAAGTCGATGCAATAGAATGTCATGATCGATCGTATCAAAAACAGCGCTCAGGTCAAGCAAAATTAGCAATACTGTTTTTTTTTTTTTACTTGGGCATAGTTAACAATATCATTTTGAACTCTAACAAGAGCACTTTCTGTGTTGTAGCTCAGTCCATGTATGCAAATTGCAATTTACAGTAAATCTCTTTTTGTTTTAAGAATGTTTGTACTCTATTGGATACAATTTGTCCAATGATTTTAGAAAGAAAGCATATATTCCAAACGGGGTCTATAATTTTTTAATTGTTCTTTATCTAAATTGAAATTCTTTAATAGTGGATTCACCACTGCTTGCTTAAGACTTTCTGGTTCGACTGATGACGACAAACTATTGTTTACAATAAAAGTTATGTATGTAACCAGATATCTGGCACATGCTTTAACAATCCATGTAGGGAAAGGGTCTAAATAACACATTTTGGTTGGTGAAGAGTTTATAATTAACAAAACTTCCTCATCAGATGCGGGTTCAAAGAAATCGAAAGTTTACAAAATATGGAATATTATTTGTATCATAGTTTTCACAATCTAGAGGATAGTCAGTGTACTGTAGGGATGAATGTCCAAGGGTGTCGAGTTGTTCTCGTATGTTTTTTAAAAAATTTTATCATGAAAATAATCTGAAAAACGACTTGGGAGACCAGTTGGAGAGTTGGTTGACAATTGTTGTTTACAGGGGTTGTTTGGAATAATTGTTCGGGCTTTCTTTTATTTGATATTGTGGTTGATTTTAAATAATTTTCTTTTGTTCTGACTATTAGATCGTTTCTTTTATTTTTGCTCGAAAAACATAACTGACGATGTATTTCTAGTCAAGTTTACCTCCATAGTTTTTCTTTCGATCTCGTACAGTTTTTAAGTTCAATGAGTAAAGAGACGTTCCCCCAAGTATTCATCTATTCGCCGTTCAAAGCGGGACTCACGCTCAGGACCTTCCGATCCGAAGGCGAGTGTCATACCACTAGACCACATAGTCGCATATCAATAGATACATTAACGAATTAACGGTGGTTATTATAGCCTTTACGAGGCTAAAAGGTGACCATTGTCACATTATTATCACAAAACAAAATTTGATAGATCAACATCGGCGGGCGTTCGTCATTCAAAAATCGTAAGCGCTAATTAATTTATCGTGTTGTCTCGATCAGGCGTTATCGAATGGATTTTTAGGTGTTAAACGGACGTCATATATAAGTAGAATGGTCAGGTATGAAATTACAAAGGGTGTGGCCAAAGACCTTCCACAGACAGGTGAGATGTTTTGTTCATTTGTTTTGTTTCTTGATTTTTTTCTTCAAAATGATGGTTAAGATTATGGTCGTTTATGATTTGTAATCATTCAAAGGATTTATTGTTTGTTTGGGTTTATTTTTATTTTATTTTTATTCTCAGTTTTGTTTGGTTTTAGTTGTTGTTGCTGTTGTTATTGTTGTTGTTGTTGTTGTTGTTGTTACTCTTCTTCTTCTTCTTGTTACCAAAAGCTAACAGTGCCTCAATGAGCCAATAACATGGAGAGTAAGATTCTTTTTGATGTGGTCAAAGTTTCTAGAGAGAGAGAGAGAGAGAGAGAGAGAGAGAGAGAGAGAGTGTGTGTGTGTGTGTGTGAGAGAGAGAGATAGAGAGAGAGGAGAAAGAGAAAGAGAAAGAGAGACAGAGGGGGGGAGGGGGGGGGGCAGAGAGGAGTGAAGGTATACAAGGATGAAATGAAAGAGACCAGGGCCGTATTGATGTAATTACTCATAACAGCTGCTCTCAACATTAAACTTACCGACATACAAAACAATGTCTGACCTTAAACGTCTTGAGTTTAATTTATATTAGTGAGACCGAGTAACGGTCCAAAATTAATATCAAAGAATTGAATGAAGTCTACTCCTTTCTTTCTATAGCTAGAACGAAGTTGACGTCACTCAGGTCTTTGTTATTGCTTTTTGCCATCCGCGTTTATGAGTTATTCTCACTAAACTGTATTAACCAGACTATAAACTTTCAACGTTACACATAGTTTTGTGTCTTTGTCCGTTATACTTTCGGATGGCAATGTTGTGAGCTTCTTAGCCAAGCGCATACTATCTATACAATGTATTGACAGGAGGAGAGAGAAAGCAGGTGAATAGAGTTCTTGGATCTGCATTGATGCATGCGTTTAGGTAAAATATTCACAGCATCCACCAGCCAAATTAAAGATAGCAACACACAAAACTGTGTGTAACCTTTAACGCTTATCGTGTGATTTAAATAACTTAGTGAACAGTAATCACTAACAGGCTGTCGATAAATTAATAATAACAAAGAGTTGAGTGAGGTCATATTCGTTCCTTCTGTATATTTGTAATCAGTGTTAAATTTCAACGCATCAAAACAAAATGTTGTGCTTTGAAGGATGTCGGTAGATATTATTGCGATTGAGTATCATTTGATGTGAATCTGCGTATTGTTCACACTCTCCCACTTCCTGTTTAACATGTCGTCGTAAATGTTGGGGTTAGAATAAGATTGATTAAGACATTTTATTATGGCAATTTATTGTGAATCGACTTAAATCGCAAACATCCTGACATCTGGCATCAGACAAATGAAAATGTTATAAAATTGGCTAATTTTCATACCAGATAGTCGTCCGGTTTTTACAGTAGTCGACACACAAACACACACACACACACACACACACACACACACACACACACCCATATATATATATATATATATATATATATATATATATATATATATATATATACATACACAGAGAGAGTGAGTGAGAGAGAGAGAGTTATATATTAATATAATATATATATATATATATATATATATATATATATATATATATATATATATATATATATATATATACAAGAAGAGAGAGAGAGAGAGAGAGAGAGAGAGAGAGAGAGAGAGAGAGAGAGAGAGAGAGAGAGAGGAGACTGGCTATTTCTTTTATTGATATACATTGGTTGAAACAAAAAAATACGGAACATCAATTTCTAAACATGTCTTGTCATGATACTGCCTTATCTTAAAAATGACGGACCTCACTGATCCAGTTTGTTGTGATGGAAATATTCTAAAAACAATGCAAGATATTCTTTTTTGCTATAGTAAGTATGAAGTTGACGTCACTCAGGTCTTTGTTAGTGATTTTTGCCATCCGAGTCTATGACTAATTCTCACTAAACTGTATTATCCAGACTATAAAGTTCAAGGTTACACACATTGTTGTGTGTTGGTCCGTTATACTTCCGGGTGGCAATGTTGTGAGCTTCTTCGCCAAGCGCATGCTATCTATACTACAATGTTAAATCAAGCCAATAATTAACCAGTAGATTTTTTTTTACCAATCTAAAATGGAATTTGTGACACACCTTCAAACGTGCTCGGACAAACATAGTCGGTTGTTTATAAACGTGTGTAAAATCGACCTCTCTCTGATCATTGTTATTGTTTTCATACCACCAAATGTGAATAGTTATCACATGACTTTCTCGACATATCATAAACGTTTAAATTTACATATAGTTTTCTGTGTTGGTTCCATTGATCAAGAAGTAGAACAGTGGGTATTTTTCTTAGACACATGCCATCGATAGTACAACCTCTGTGGTTGGCTGTGTTTACCAATCACTGCAATTGTTTACATTACGATGACTGTCCGAGAGGCGTTGTTATCAGAGTTTCAATTGAGTTCAATTGACAGTCCTGTAAATACGTACCTAAACGTATTTTAACCGCTGTTTTTTTTTTTTAATATCTCGGGTCTGTTTATTTTTCTCCCGCAGAAAATGGCACCGTTTTCTTTGTGGACTCTTGCTGGGCTCGTGTTGCTGATGGTGGCTCAAGTGTTCCCAGACTGTCACATATCTGATGGAAGTAAATAACCATCTTTTAGTTTGCAAATGAGGTTGTGCCAAAAGGTCAATCGTGTATCATTATACATAAAATATCACTGTCACTAAGTTATATTGAAGTTTAAAGATTTCATGATCATAGCTTTCTCTGGTAATTTACGATTACACTTTTCCAAGAAGTTTGGACCCGGAAGAGTTGAATAATACTAATAATAAATTTGTAAAGCGCCAATCTCTACCTCACGTATTCAATGGTGCTTTACAAGACATAGGTGACATGAGAATTTCAGAAACTTAAATGTTACAATTTTAAGGTGATCTATTAAGTTTTGCTGATGCCAATAAAGTATGACGAGCGTGATTTTGGAATATGTGTCAGTGCATGACATAATCATTCGGAAAGTGAAAATTTTGGATTTGCATTTTTTTTTTTTCATTTTCTGAAAGAATGTGCTCCCCAGAGCATTTTAATCTTTATTTGAAGTAAATCGGGTGATTTTTCATTAAGTTATGGTTAGATGTATGGGAAAGGTATCCAGCAACTTTTCTCAAATTTCATACTTTTTCAACTTGACTAGCTGTAAAAAAATATTTAGAAGTGAAATAAAGCTTTGATATTTCCCAAATATGTACAAAAAGGGTTGATTTAATCATTTATGACAAGAACTCATTTTGGATAAAGATTGACCTTCTATTATACTTGGCAGTATTTGATAACCTTTTCACTATCCAACTGATTATGTCCTTCACTGTAACATCTTAAGAAAGGTTAGACATCATGGCTTCTCTGACCTGTTAGACCCTAAAAAACATTGAGCTTTTTATATAGAGCAATATCCACGAAACGTGCTCAAAGGCTTAACAAAGGGTCTTTGATCAACAGCAACAGGTAATATGTTGAACAAAACATGACGCCGTTAGGCGATATTACAATTTTTCCGACATAGACAACGCTGTTCACGGTCCGTTCTCATTTTTCACCTGAGTACGGTGAGATGATGTGAGTAAAGAGCCTTTTCCAAGGACTCAACTATGCGCCAAGCAATTTAGAAAAATAAAATGTGGATTATTTCATTTAAATAAATACATTAAGTTTCTTGCAACGTAAGAAATTATATTTATTCTTTACTATAAATATCAATAATAATAATAATAATAATAATAATAATAATAATAATAATAATAATAATAATAATAATAATAATAATAATAATAACAATAATTAATAATAATAATAATAATAAGAAGAAGAAGAAGAAGAAGAAGAAGAAGAAGAAGAAGAAGAAGAAGAAGAAGAAGAAGAAGAAGAAGAAGAAGAAGAAGAAGAAGAAGAAGAAGAAGAAGAAGAAAAAAGAAGAAGAAAAAGAAGAAGAAGAAGAAGAAGAAGAAGAAGAAGAAGAAGATGAAGAAGAAGAAGAAGAAGAAGAAGAAGAAGAAGAAGACACTAACCCCAAGTTTTATGTTTGTGAAAAATTCAAAGTCAATTAAAAATTTTAAACAGAATTCAATTTCCATCACCTAGTTCATCTCGACATTATACCGCTTTGATAAATGCAGGTCACATATACACGAATTTGTTTTTTGTCTTCCACTTCCACAGAGAGCGGGCCCATCTGCGGTCCTGAAAACCGGGCATGTTTGCTGGGAGAGGCCCTTTGCAATCCATCCACGGGAAGATGTGATTGTAACGATCCTCCTTACGCATATGGTGATGGGTATTTCAACTGTTATAGGGGAAGTAAGTAGCTTCATGAAAATCGCCACCTTTAACGTCATGCATGGCGAGACTAATTAATTATCAAATTGTTAAGTTTTAATTTGCTTTTGTTTTTTTGATTGGAGAGGGTTAACGTCTTGTTATTATTATTATTATTATTATTATTATTATTATTATTATTATTATTATTATTATTATTATTATTATTATTATTATTATTATTATTATTATTATTATTATTATTATTATTATTATTATTATCACCATCATCATTATTATTATTATTATTATTATTATTATTATTATTATTATTATTATTATTATTATCATCATCATCATGAGAATCACACCTTGTCCGTTCCCGTCCTACTATAGATACATTCCGTACTGAGATATCGAATGACCCTAACGTGATGACCTACAACAACATCTCCATCGGCCTTCCCATCCCGTGTCGATACCTGTGGACTCACACCAAGACCTACCTCAAGGACAAGGAAAGGGTTAGGGTGGGATATTGCGAGATGGAGGTATGCAGATGGTTTGCTTTATAATTAATATAGGGAATGAACTTAGCGGAAGAGTAGCGTGCCTTGATTGGACGTCATCGCCGGAGAAGTCATTCGAGAGAGAACGTCATTATGGTTTTGCGCTTCCGGTGAAAGCGGCATGAGACACTTCACCGAAAGCGAGGACGAGAGAGACGCATGCGCCAAACCATGTCGACGTTATCTCTGTGAGGTGACGTCCAATCAAGGGACGCTACTCTTCCGCTAATCTCATTCCCTATAGTGTGTTCGGTAAATACTTTAACTTTATTTGTACATTTTAGTTGAAGTGATTGAGCACATGTAATGTAAGCAGTTTTATCTCCTGGTTAAGAATTTTAAAAGAGGTAAGCCTGTCCTTTCGTTTAATTTATATAAAAGACATTCAGCGATTTCAAAATCTAGAAAAATTCGTCTTTTTGATGGGACTAACGGCTTTCCATACAACAGTTTCGCTTGAATATGTTGTCTTCTGGCACTTTCCTACTCACTTCATTTCTTGATTGTGACGTAGTTCTTGCTTATATCGGAAAAGACAAAATTCATCCCGTTTAGTAGGAAAACAAACGATGACCGCTTTGCGCATCAAAACAATCGCAATCAACATTGGGCGGGTGGTATTTAGGACAATCGGGCCATCCCACAATATTTCAGGAGGGATGACATTGTATTAACACTAAAAATATCAATAATTGCAACCGGCTATCTCAAAACAGTGTTATGGTCAGGGTGATTAGAATCAGGGAAATTGAATTTATGGAACCACAGTGTGATGTCAAAATACTGGTTCCATTCTCCTTCGAAGTGTGAAAACCGTCCTCCTTCTGGTTTAAGAGTAATGGAATCTTATTTTCTAACCTAAATAAACGATGTTCGTCAATAAAGATCATGCATCCTCGCTCGCTATTTTAAGCCCAGTAACCATAAGAATCTGCCTAAAGATAGTATGCGCTTGGCTAAGAAGCTCACAACATTTTGCCATCCGGAAGTATAACGGACCAACACACAAAACTTGTGTAACCATGAACGTTTATAGTCTGGTTAATACAGTTAAGTGAGAATTACTCATAAAGGCGGATGGCAAAAAAAAACAATAACAAAGACTTGAGTGACGTCATCTTCCAACTATCCATACATCCTGCTACTAATATAGTTATGCCACCTTATGAGTCAATATGTAACCTATTCATTATTCAGCGATCCGGATGACAAGTTATACACTTCCAATGAGTTTTGAACCGAAAGAGAGGTAGACCAGACGCCATGACTTCTACTTCCTATTAAAATGATACAAAATACGAACTTTGGTGTCTTTTTGCAACCCAAGAAATTGTATTTATTCTCCTTCAGAAATTAACCCGAAGTTTTGTATTTATGGCCATAAATCGGCGTGTAATTATTTGCAGGTCTGATAATCTAAATTTATTATGGGCTCATTGTTGCAATGGAAAGTATGCCCTCAAACCAACGCAAATAAGTCAGTGTCCATTACAACAATGTTGAAGCAAGCCCCGAATTGCGCTCGGATGTCAGACCTGCATAGACATATCTATGTGAACGTCACTATAAATTCATTTTCCAACAGTTAGTTCATCTCAACAAAATACCGTTTTGGAGTGAGGAAAAAATCATATTTAAAAAAAAAATTATTTGCTTTTTTTGTTTGTTTTGTTTTGTTTTGTTTTGTTTTGTTTTTTTCTTTTTGTATCTTAGATTAGATTACAGATTACAACTCAACGTTTGTTTTCGGCTGTTTGTCAATTCAAACCACAAATCAAAACATAATTACTAATTAATAAAACCAGCATAATCATATTTTTTAAGTAGTCCTTCCGGGCCATTAGTCCCGTGGAGGTGGAGTTTATCTCGGATTCTATAGCGTGAAACAGACAATCATATGACTGTAAGTAAAAAAAAGATTAAATAGAACTGTTGGTGATGATGATGATGATGATGATGATGATGATGATGATGATGATGATGATGATGATGATGATGATGATGGTGATGATGATGATGATGATGATGATGATGACGGTGATGATGATGATGATGAAGGTGATGATGATGATGATGATGATGGTGATGATGATGATGATGATGATGATGATGATGATGATGATGATGATGATGATGATGATGATGATGATGATGATGATGGTGACGTTTTTTAAAACATTTTACTATGGGCTTTGTCTACTTATAATTTATTAAATCATGAACGGTTTTCAACTACATAACTAATATATATATATATATATATATATATATATATATATATATATATATATTTGTTAGTTTGACGTTACATTGCCATTACATATGGAAACTTTTTTTCAAGGCATTCAAAAGATGTGTAAAAATATTAGAATGTCTTTTGCTTAGCTTGGTGCTTTTATAAATTTAAGTAAACTGAACTCTCTCCTCAATGAATGCACGTATTTAAAGGATTAGCTAAAAATTCAACTTTAACATTAATATCCTTTGGAGGAGACGGGTGACAATAATAATATTAAAATGACAACATGGACTAGGTGATGGACATTGAATTGATAGCCACAATAGGCTTCAACAGTCGTGACGTCACGTCCCCCGTAATGACGCATGGTAACTTAGTAATTGGTTCTAAACTATCGGAACAATGGCGGACGCCCTTCTGAAATACTTCTCCGACGAGCATAAACGTGTATCCAGAGGAGATCCGGAGACAAACATTCTAAATCTGATAATCTTTCTACTTTTATTCATTCTGATAACATGACATATGAAAGTGTTCTAGCCAGCATGAAGAATAAAAAGTTCCGATTTTCTTTGTTTAGAACCAAGCTCCTTGTTGCTGGGCGGAAGTTACATCAGACTATTGAATATTATTATGAAACTCGAGGATGAATTAATTTTTTATTGGTTAAGATGGAGAACCCAGTCCTTTATGAGGTGCAACCCAACACCTTGTGAGGCCGGTCACAAGCCCGGATAAATAGGGAGTGTTTGCTCAGGAAGGGCATCCTGGCAGTAAAACTCAAGACACAACTAATGAATGAATGAAACCAAAAATATCTGATGCTCGCTCTGAGCCGAGATGCATGGAAAGAAGAAGAAGAAGATTGAGAATAAATTAAAATTTCTTCCAATTCAAAAGAACTCACATGTCGTATTTCTTATCATTTCTAAAATCGTTTTTCGGAGTCCCATATTATATGAAGACCACAACTCCAACATAGAACTATTATGGAGGAGGATAAACTAAGATCCTATCAACACCCAAATCAGGAGGAGGTAACGGAGATTGGTCGGTCATACATTAAGAAGACTAGGGTGCAATGCCACCCGCCAGTCCCCTGATTGGGATCCCCAAGGGACACGAAAGGTGGGGCGTCCAAAACAGACATAGAACCGCTCACTGTCTAACGAACTGAAAATAGCAGGCCTCACCTGGGAGGCTACCAAAAAGATAGCCAAGAGCAGAGAAGTAGATGGCGGAAGCTTGTAGAGGCCCCATGTTCCACAAGAAGAGAAGACGATTAATTCCAGTGAGGCATACTTCAATTTCAAATACACATGTCGCAGCAATTTCATGCAAGGAGATAAAGATAAAAAGAGTAAATCTGACTCACGAGTAAGGGAACAACACAAAACAAACGACGTTTTGGCCTTTGGCCTTTTACAAGTAAACACAGAATATATATATATACATATATATATATATATATATATATATATATATATATATATATAATATATATATACATATATATATATATACATATATATATATATATATATATATATATATATATATATATATATATATATATATATTAGATTGTCATAATCATATAGGTGTAATTCGCAATTTCATGCAACCGAGGATAATCGCGACTGTGGGTGTGGTGAGGACAGATGGACATGTCCAAGTCGTCATTATGATCTTAACTAATTTTAGGTCAAATAATTGCATTCCTTATAAATAGAACAAAGTTGACATCACTCGGGTCTTTGTTGTTGTTTTAGCCAGCCATTTTTGTGAGTAGTTCTGGCTAAACGATTGAGGTTACACATAGTTTTGTGTGTTGGTACGTCATATCCAGCTGGCAATGTTGTGAACGTTTTGGAAAAACGCAAAACATCAATAGATAGAACAAAGTTGACGTCATCGGGTCTTTGTTATTGTTTTTTTTTTTTTTTTTGTGTGTGTGTTTTTTTGCCAACTATTTTAATGAGTATTTCCCACTAAAATGTATAATCTGACGACAAACGTTAAAGGTTACACATAGTTTGTGTGTGTGTTGGTAGTTATTTCCGGCTGGCGAATGTTGTGCGCTTTTTGACTACGCGCAAAGCATCAAGACCGTGTTGAGGTGTTGGATCACAATTACTTCATGTTATTCTTTCCTATCCTCTAGGCTTACGCCTTTCATGAGAAGTGGAAAGGGAAATTTTATGTCGCCGGATATGACGTGGCGATTAATGTGACGTATGACAGCGGTGACATGATAATGGCCAGCATCAGGAAATATGGAAAGGCAGATAATGGAACCTATACGGTGAGTTATATAAGGCTTAGATTGAGCAGCAGTACGTTGAGTAAATTAAAATCTTTTGGTGATCGCTCAAATATGGAACACCCTACCCAAACCCATTAGAGAAATGGAGAACATCTCAAAGTTTAAATCTGCTTTAAAAAAAAAACACTTTTTCACAATCTATTTTACACCATGCCGACTGAAATGTTTGAATAGTAATATTTTAGTAATATGTATTTTCCTTCATGTTTAATTTTTGATTACCTATGTTCGAAACATAATTCATTTTCTGTAAAACGCTTTGAGATGTTTGCTTCATGGAAAGCGTTCAAAAAGTGTCACTTCTTCTTCTTCTTCTTCTTCTTCTTCTTCTTCTTCTTCTTCTTCTTCTTCTTCTTCTTCTTCTTCTTCTTCTTCTTCTTCTTCTTCTTCTTCTTCTTCTTTTCTTCTTCTTCTTCTTCTTTCTTCTTCTTCTTCTTCTTCTTCTTCTTCTCTTCTTCTTCTTCTTCTTCTTCTTCTTCTTCTTCTTCTTCTTCTTCTTCTTCTTCTTTTCTTCTTCTTCTTCTTCTTCTTCTTCTTCTCTTCTTCTTCTTCTTCTTCTTCTTCTTCTTCTTCTTCTTCTTCTTCTTCTTCTTCTTCTTCTTCTTCTTCTTCTCTTCTTCTTCTTCTTCTTCTTCTTCTTCTTCTCTTCTTCTTCTTCTCTCTTCTTCTTCTTCTTCTTCCTTCTTCTTCTTCCTTCTTCTTTCTTCTTCTTCTTCTTCTCTCTTCTTCTTCTTCTTTCTTCTCTTCTTCTTCTTCTTCTTCTTCTTCTTCCTTCTTCTTCTTCTTCTCTTCTTCTTCTTCTTCTTCTTCTTCTTCTTCTTCTCTTCTTCTTCTTCTTCTTCTTCTTCTTCTTTCTTCTTCTTTCTTCTTCTTCTTCTTCTTCTTCTTCTTCTTCTTCTTCTTCTTCTTCTTCTTCTTCTTCTTCTTCTTCTTCTCTTCCTTCTTCTTCTTCTTCTTCTTCTTCTTCTTCTTTCTTCTTCTCTTCTTCTTCTTCTTCTTCCTTCTTCTTCTTCCTTCTTCTTCTTCTTCTTCTTCTTCTTCTTTCTTCTTCTTCTTCTTCTTCTTCTTCTTCTTCTTCTTCTTTCTTCTTCTTCTCTTCTTCTTCTCTTCTTCTTCTCTTCTTCTTCTTTCTTCTTCTTCTTCTTCTTCTTCTTCTTCTTCTTCTTCTTCTTCTTTCTTCTCTCTTCTTCTTCCTTCTTCTTCTTCTCTTCTTCTCTTCTTCTTCTTTCTTCTTCTTCTTCTTCTTCTTCTTCTTCTTCTTCTTCTTCTTCTTCTTCTTCTTTCTTCTTCTTCTCTTCTTCTTCTTCTTCTTCTTCTTCTTCTTCTTCTTCTTCTTCTTCTTCTTCTCTTCTCTTCTTCTTCTTCTTCTTTCTTCTTCTTCTTCTTCTCTCTTCTCTTCTTCTTCTTCTTCTTTCTCTTCTTCTCTTCTTCTTCTTCTTCTTCTTCTTCTTCTTCTTCTTCCTTCTTCTTCTTCTTCTTCTTCTTCTTCTCTTCTTCTTCTTCTCTTCTTCTTCTTCTTCTTCTTCTTCTTCTTCTTCTCTTCTTTCTTCTTCTTCTTCTTCTTCTTCTTCTTCTTCTTCTTCTTCTTCTTCTTCTTCTTTCTTCTTCTTTCTTCTTCTTCTTCTTCTTCTTCTTCTTCTTCTCTTCTTTCTTCTTCTTCTTCTTCTTCTTCTTCTTCTTCTTCTTCTTCTTCCTTTTCTTCTTCTTCTTCTCTTCTTCTTCTCTTCTTTCTTCTTCTTCTTCTTCTTCTTCTTCTTCTTCTCTTCTTCTTCTTCTTCTTCTTCTTCTTCTCTTCTTCTTCTTCTTCTTCTTCTTCTTCTTCTTTCTCTTCTTTCTTCTTCTTTCTTCTTCTTCTTCTTCTTCTTCTTCTTCTTCTTCTTCTTCTTCTTCTTCTTCTTCTTCTTCTTCTTCTTCTTCTTCTTCTTCTTCTTCTTCTTCTTCTTCTTCTTTGATGGACGAGTTTTCTGGCCAAAATGTTAAATACGTGTCTTTCCAGAACACCGCAGTTCCTGTGTCATTTTATGTATAATCGATGTACTTATGAAAAATATTAGGTAAATTTTAGAAGTGGTTGTAGACTTTAAAAACAAAAAACAAAAAACAAAAAAACAAAAAAACAACTGACACTTATCTATATAATAACATTCCTATCACTCATCCCGTCCTCAGAACTGTATCAATGCAACAGACAATGCGTATCTTCCCCAAGGACCCTGGGGTGACGACGAAGTCAAATATTACGATCCCGTTACCAATCTACTGATTAAATGTCAATACGATGACGACAACAACCTCGCCCTCCTCACCGTGAGTATTGATGCTATGCGTTTTGATAGAATACTCACATCATCCTCCAGCAAATTAAACATGCCAACACACTAAACTGTATGTAACCGTTAACGTCTATAGTAACTTGACTTGAGCTTTTATATAACGCAATATCCACTAACGTGATCAAAGCGCTTTACAAGGGGTCCCTAGCCAACAGCAACACATAACATGTAAGACGTAAAAAGATGCCTGTTATGCGATATTACAATTTTTTTTCGGACAAACAACGCTGTAAACGGTCTAGTACTCATTTTACACTTGAGTACGATGAGAGAATTTGAGTAAAGAGCCCATTCCAGGGACTCAACTATGCGCCGAGCGAGGCTCGAACCCAAGAGCTGCCGTACCGAAAGCGAGTGTCATACCACAAGACCACGCACATGGCCGCACCATAGTCTGATTGATATATTTTTAATGAGAACTTATCATAAGCAGGCTGTCTAAAATAAAACAATGGACTAAATGGCGTCAACTTCGTCCTTCAATATCACGACAGTAGTATTTCCACGGTGCATCGTTAGATTCTGTCGCTAGACATTCCATGAAGAGATATAGATAATCTATCAAACAAGTAAATGTCTGATGTCAACAGGAATCAAGAACGTAGTCCAAAGTGAGCAAACTGGGAGATAATAAACTCGCCAAAGAAAAAAAGCGAAAGTGCTTGAAAAATAATTTTTAAAATAAAATATAATTTCCTTTATTCATTCCATAGGCTGAAATTTTTCTCAGGGTCTATTCCAAGGGGAGACTGGAATAACCCAGGCGTCAGCCGCAGTGCAGCGCCACAAATTGAGCTAGGGCAAGGTGACTTGCTCAAGGCCACGCAACGCAGCGGCGGGTGATCGAACTCGGTACCTTCCGGGTACGAAGCAAAGACCGTGCCGCAGAGCCATGCTGCCCCGAAACGGAGCTCAAATCTTGCCTTAAACGCGAACAAAAACAACTTTAATTTTCCTTTGTGGCACAATTATTGTGACATATGAATATTCGCATACATTTCGTTAAATCTAGCTATAATCAATAGTTGATTCGAATGCATTATGGGGACGTGTGGCTCAGCGGTACGGTCTTAGCTTCGTAGCGGAAAAGTACCGAGTTCGAATACTCACTGCGCTGTGGCCTAGAGCAAGTCATCTCGCCCTAGCTCGGGATGCGGCGCTGTTATTCCAGTTTTCCCTTAGAATAGACCCTAAACCCTAAGGAACAACTTCCCGTATGGGATGAATAAAGGGAATTTTATTTTCTTTATTTTCTTGACATTGTAAAAAACATTTAGGTATGCCCCACCAACTTAACAACCCCTTACAAATGATTGTTTTATCCCGTATCACATGGCAACCAGATGAAAAAGTGTGGTATTGCCATACAGTTCCGTCCTTATGATTGTACTTTGAGGAGGGACCAACCCCAGATTCCCCACGCCGCCTATGAAGTCAACTGTGCTTTCCGTGAGTGATTGATTGATTGATTGATTGATTGATTGATTGAGATGATGATGATGATGATGGTGATGATGACGATGATGGTGGTGGTGGTGGTGATGCTGATGATGATGATGATGATGATGATGATGATGATGATGATGATGATGGTGGTGGTGGTGGTGATGATGATGGTGATGATGAAGACGATGATAAAAATGAAGATGATGATGATGATGATGATGATGATGATGATAACGATGATGACGATGATGATGATGATGATGATGATGACGATGATAATGGTGATGATGAAGTCGTTATATCACTTTTGTTGATTGCTTGTTACAGTCCACAGCTTCTAGCATCATAGTATTCACAGTCTTTACGTTCCAAAATGAATAAGTACAAGGACCGCTTTAAAGGATGTTACCCCAAAGCTTCTATATATAATATGTGAACACCAGTATCAAACAATATCATGTCGGATCGACGTACACTTATTTGCACGTCTGATAACCCAAATTGTTATGGAATCATCGTGCGGCTATGTGGTCTTGTGGTATGACTCTCGCTTTCGGATCGGAAGGTCCTGGGTTCGAGCCTCGCTCGGCGTATAGTTGAGTACTTGGAGAAGACTCTTTACTCACATTCTCTCATCGTACTCAGGTGTAAAATGAGTACTTGGTCGTCAACAACGTTGTCTCTGTCGGACAAATTGTATTATCACCTAACAGGCGTCATGTCTCGTTCTACATGCTACGTGTTGCTGTTGGTCAGGGACCCTTTGTAAAGCACTTTGAACGCAATAAGTGGAT
Organism: Berghia stephanieae; assembly: GCF_034508935.2. Taxonomy (NCBI): domain Eukaryota; kingdom Metazoa; phylum Mollusca; class Gastropoda; order Nudibranchia; family Aeolidiidae; genus Berghia; species Berghia stephanieae. The sequence goes on from NC_088367.1 coordinate 22,929,061, forward strand.
ATAGCACTATATAAAATTTCTAAAGCTCTAACATAATGGGTAAAAAACTCTCGAACCAACACAAAATATTGTCTATTACAACAATGTTAAATCAAGTTCATAATTCCGTTAGGCTGTCAGACCTCAATGTACGTGCACGTTGGTCGATTGAGATGAATCGGACTCTAAAAGTGGATTTAAAATCAAAATGAACAGAAATACGAGCTTGGGTATTTGTTTGTCTTTTTTTTGTCTTTTTTTTTTTTTTTTTTTTTTGTATGTTTCTTTTTTATTTTCACTGTGAGAGATTGTATTTATATCCCATCGCCACGAAAGAAAATAGACCCAAGTTTTCATTTTTGTATCCAAAAATTAAATTCAAAGCACATTTCACATCCCGACATAATACCATTTGAGACATGGTCACATATTATCAGGCTTGCCTACTTGAAAACTTAAAACGTCATAATTTTAGGAGAGAATTTTTTTTTACTCGCTACAGTAAAACTCATAGATTAACAGTTTACACTCACAAGGATAAGATAAAATTTCAAAATCTGTAAAATTATGTAATTTGGCATCAACTTTCATTTTTGAGTTTTAACTCACGCAACCCTAGCACCGACTATATCCGTATTTACTCGGATTACTTTTACTCCATGCCTATTTATTACATTTTTCTGAGACAAATTATAGGCGTAGTATCAAAGCTAATAATAATGGTTTTTACATGTCAATGATAGTTGAATAAAACTATCTATGTACACATGCTCATTTTTAATACATTTTTCCAATTTTTAAAAGGAGCAAAAATCACTAGGACTGAGTGAATTAATGACTTATGCTCATGAAGTTAATAAAATTGAAGCCAAAATTTCGTAATTCAACGATTTTTCGTAACAGTAGTGAGTTATGCATATTATTATTTTCTCTCCAGATCCCGTGTTCCTTCAACAAGAAGCTGTTGTGGCCATATCGCCGTCCATCGACCACCAAGGGGGTCCTACCATAGATGGGTACCTCATGCCTGGCCTCAACAGAGAGGAAACTTTGATATACCGTGCTATCATGTCTGGGGCAGATCAAAACGGGTAAGAGGTAATGCCGCGCTGAAAACCGGTCCCAAGAACCGGTCCCACGTTTCCTAAGCTGAGAATCGGGAACAGGTTCCAAGGTGGAGAACCGTTGGCGGTTCTCGCTTCTTATAACTTTTCTACGGTCCTTTGCCTAGGTCGTATACTAGTTCGCCTCTTTCACATAGTTTCTTCCACTAATCACCACCCATCCCACCTAATTGATAGCACCCACCCCCTCTTGCTATAAACTAAAAGGCACATACGACGATTTCTCTCCTCGCCGCAAACTGCCCTCTCATGTGTGGGGTATGGGAATTAGGAGTCGTATGACATTCATCAACGCCTTGGACAATTCCATTATACGTGGTAAATTTCAAAATTTACCACACACTAATTATGACAATGGTCAAAGATAAGAAAATAAAGACCAAACACTTGACCCTGTGAGCAAGAGATACAACTCAAATAATTCACATTTCATGAATCAATATAAATTACGACATGACGATGATGATTTTTACACTGTACTTGAGCTGTGTTTACATAAGATATATTTAATCATGAAGTATTATTAGAGCAAAAGTAATATTACTACTACTACTACTACTACTACTACTACTACTACTACTACTACTACTACTACTACTACTACTACTACTACTACTACTACTACTACTACTACTACTACTATTATTATTATTATTATTATTATCAGCATCAGTATTATTATTATTATTATTATTATTATTATTATTATTATTATTATTATTATTATTGCTACTACTACTACTACTACTACTACTACTACTACTACTACTACTACTACTACTACTACTACTACTACTACTACTACTACTACTACTACTACTACTACTACTACTACTACTACAACAACTACTACTACTACTACTACTACTACTACTACTACTACTACTACCACCACCACCACCACCTCTACTATCACTACCACCACAACTACTACAACTAGAGCATCAATAGAAACTGGAGAAAACTTCGATAGTATGGTGCTCAAGATGGACTAATTCTTTTTCTTTTCATCCTCTGATACTTCCATTCCCATCGTCACTAAGCCCCCATGCAACAGAGCAGTGTTCAATCGCCAGGGATGTGATGAGTACTTGTAGCAACGTTGAACTTGACCTTGCTTTTGAAAATTGTATGTGGATCCTCCATTCTCCTAGATTCATCCGCTGCTACGATCCAACCAAATCCGGCGAATACATCATGGGACTATTCAACTGGTAATAAATGTGATCCATCGACCCAAAGCGATGCTATGTCATGGTGGTGTGGATATGACAAAAGTCGTTTAAAGTAAAAAAAAAATATATAAAAAAATACATAAATGTAAAATATTAATTTTTGCCACGTTCGCTGCTCGGCGACCAAAATAAGTGGTCGCTGAGTTGCCTAGGTCGCTCCACGGCGACGAGTCAGTGATCGCTATTATCGAGGAGAATAATTAATTCTACGAGCAGTAATTATACTGCTGAACTGCCATACATCTCAGTGACGGTTATTGACAGCATTTTCTCGTGCATTCATGATTTAAAATCGATTTTTACATATATTATTTTCTCGTAATTTTCCGTTGCCATGGCTTTGTTTGTATTCAGATGAAGAGATTGATGAGTATAGACATGATAGTAACTCGGGAGATGAATTTTTATCAGAATTGGAGATTACCGACATTGAATCTAGTTCGAGGAGTGACGAGGAAGGGTCAGACAGTGATTTTAGTGATGTTCCAGGGGATCGTGGGAACAATTTACAGAATGTAAACAGAAGGGGGCGTGGCACAAATGCTGTAGGTGATGGTAACCAATGGATTTGGAATGTATTAACACATGATGAGACTCATAATCCAGCTGAATGGTTCATTGAGGTTGAAAACAATTCTGGAGCAAGGGACGTAGGGTTTAATGACGAAAAGGTTATGCTTGTGAAGTATTTCAGCTTTTATTTCCTGGTGTTTTGGAGAGGAAATATTTTACTTATTTTTTTCCCTCTCCCACCCCCCCCCCAACACAAAGAAGAAAAAACACAGTAGCTGAAGAGATGTCAATATGATATTTGCTGTACTTATTGTTCAATCATTACTCAACAACATACAACAATTTTAAAAAAAAACATTTTTATTCAAATATGGTGGAGATGCAGGCCCATAAACACACAAATGCATGAAAAATTAATATTAATTAGATATCCAAGATGGCCTCTAAGGTTATGTGACCAAATTTACATATCATATTACGTCAAACTGTACATACATCTATTCTTATATACCTATGAAAATATGACGTATGTGTGATGATTAGTTTCTTTTTAGTGGGGATTTTCTGAAAGCACTCAATTTTTGTCCATTTTGGCCAAAAGGCTTGGCAACTGGGATTTCTTTTACTGCCAGAATGCATGGCAACTAAAGAGTTAAAGAAATAAAATTATAGTGGAGTCAGAGATGAAAAGAAAGAAATTCTTTAACTCACTCAATCCTAGAGATTTTGCTACTTATCAAAATTGGAAATAAATGTATAAAAAATGAGCATGTATATAGATAGTTTTATTCAACTATCATTAACATGTAGAAACTAAAAACATTAGCTTTGATAATACGCCCAGAATTTGTCTCAGAAAAAATGTAAGAATAATAATAGGCATGGGGTAAAAGTAACCCGGGTAAACTACGGATATAGTCGGTGTTAGGTTTGAGTGAGTTAATTTCTGCTTTAAGTCAACGTTTTCATTCTTTAGCTAGGTGTATTCCAATGATAGTGGATAAAGTCAACCTTGCAATCTTTATGGTCCGGTTGTGCTGGCTTTAACAGGATTCCGCTGTAAAATCAATCACCTCAGAATAGCATAAAAACTTTAATCCCGTCTCACATTTTTGGCTAGAGATTCAATATTCAGCATCTAAATCACCCCGATATAAATACCGTTTTGATGCTGTGGGTCTTAAACATGTAGATTTGTGACCTATCGTCTCAAAACGGTGTTATGTCGAGATGAACCTGATGCTAAAAAAAGTCAAATTAAAGCTAAACTGGTCAAAATTCGGAATTATTGGTACTCAACACATTAAAATATGAATATGATATTCATTCTTCTCAATAAAACATACAAACTCAACCCAAGTTTGAAATGTCTGGCTATAAATTCAAGATTCAGCATTTTAATCATCCAAACATAATACCTTTTTGAGACGAGGGGTCACATTTTAATTATGATCACATGTGACCAATCTCCTGCAAGCAGTATGCTTAGAACTGAATTAATGTTTTTTTGTTTTTTGTTTTTTTTAACGTAACTTGGCTTTTAACCAATATGTCACTGAGATGAATGGGTATAAGTTCTTAATATGCAAAATGCCAAACTTTCATATTTTTGGATTATTTTATATTCAAATCCATATATCCGGCTGGCGGATGTTGTGAGTATATTTGGATAAACGCAAAGCACCAAAACGAATAAAAATGAAATGTTTAGCTTCTAACTCATTTCCATACCGAGATGAATGGGTATAAGTTCTTAATATGCAAAATGCCAAACTTTCATATTTTTGGATTATTTTATATTCAAATTGATATTTAGACATGTACATCATCCCGTCATTATACCGTTTCCAGGCGACGGGACAAAGATGTATGTCATGACTGAGTAACTGTTTCTTCAACAGCCTCTGATGATTACAACTACTCATTATCATGACAATCTACCAAATCCCCAATTTATTTTTCAGCCTTTATGAACCAAACCACATTATACCGTTTCCAGGCGATGGGACAAAGATGTTTGTCATAACTGAATGAATAACTGTTTCTTCAACAGTCTCTCTGATGATTACAACTTCACATTATCATGACAATCTACCAAATCCCCAATTTATTTTTCAGCCTTTATGAACCAAACCAAACCAATCCAAATTGATATTTAGACATGTACATCATCCCGACATTATACCGTTTCCAGGCGATGGGACAAAGATTTGTTTTTCAGCCTTTATGAACCAAACCAAACCAATCAAATCCATACTGTTGCAGCTTCAATACTATTGAAGATAGACGCAGCATTTGTGTGATGTGGGATGGAGTTGGGTTATGGCCTCTGTATCACACAAATAATTATGCCCTCCTACTACAGAATTTTTTTTCTAATTGAAAAGTAAAATTCTCATAAAAGACAGAATTTATCAAATTTTTTGGGAAGGAATTCTATAGCCTTCCTGTACCAGGGCAGTGGAGTGGGAGAGGGAGGATTGAATTGTGTGCATTTACCTGGGAGTCGGATAGCAGGTGGCAGCGCCCCCTTATTGTTTTTGGTCTTTGATTGGCGTGACGGTTTGTTTTAGTATACCTTTAAGAAGATCTCCAGTTTATGTTTACTAATAGGTTCAAGGTTACACATAGTTTTGTGTGTTAGTACGTTATACCCGGCTGGCGGGTGTTGTGAGTATATTTGGATAAATACATAGCATCACAACAAATAAAAATGAAACTTTATCTTCTAACTCATTTCCATAACTCTGCACCCCCCCCCCCCCCCCCCCCCCCTTCCATTCCACAGGTGTTTTGACGTGTATTGTGACGAGGGCGACTGCTTCGACCTCATCCACAACATAACGTCATCAGGTTGCACTGACCTCGATCCCCCCTACCCGGATATTACCACTTTCATTACAGGGGCTAATTGCCCTCCTCTCTAAAACTTTATATATTTCCTTTCAAATCTTTTGAATTAATAATAGTATTACATAATAAATCTTCAAAATCCTCAAAAGTCTGTTTTCCTCTTTTCGTTAAATGAACCACTTAACAGACTTACTCTGGCAAGTCACGTTCGTATTTTCAAATTTGGCCAGAAAACTCGTCCTTCAAATATTGATCGATTTAAAAGACTCTCATCCTGGAAACAACAAAAAAACCCTCTAAAACCTGGGACTTCAAGCAAGACTTTCCACCATGGGAGGTCAAAATCCAAAAAGTTTATTTCATGTTAGAATGATCAGATTTTTTTTTTTAATGTTAAGTCTTTCGTACTAGAAGAAACTTTGTCCATTTTAATTTAATTAAGTATCTAGTAAATCCCGATTTCTACAGCATGAAACATCCAATAGCAAATGCTTGATAACCTTTGGATAGGTCATTAGTATATCGCAAGGTACTTTCCGCTAGATCTAACAGACCTGGCAACCCAATCACTGCTGGGTGGACAGGGAGATCAGAAAAAAACCCATCTCGACTTCACCCAGAATGGATCTTGGTCCCTTTGTGTGAGAAGCGAGTGCTCTCCCAATTGAGCTATCGGGCACCCTTTTTTATTTTAACCAACTCTTATATATATTTTTCAAACTTAAATTAAATTTTCAGCAAATGGATAACCCTACCCGATGCCCCTGAGCTCAGTAATTGTAGGAAGCTTTTGTAAACATTCCTTTTCGGCAGGCTTTTGAATTCTAATACAGTAGACTCCGGATAAGACGATGCCACGGGGAACAGGGGAAAAATCGACTTAACCGGAGTGTAACCAAATGAGCAAAAAATGCATGTGAACAAAGCAAGACAATCTCGAATAAGTATGGCCCTTCATGTCGCGCTTTTTGCTAACGTTCCTTGGTCGCGTTGAATTGACCAGAGAAGTAGAGGTCCCTGTAGTGGTCAATAGAGACTCCTACCCCCAATAACCCCAGAGGAATCAGAATACATAAAAAGCGGAATTTGTGATCAAAAAGCGGAATCAACTTACTGTTATTGACTATGACATGCTTTGCAACAGAAAATGTAATAGACAATCCAAAAGTACTCAAAATGATAAAATATGTAAAAATGTGCTGATTGTGTTGACTTAAAAGTGGGTCAAATAATAATAGAGGACACACAGGTCCTGGCAGTCTCAGAGCAAAACATTAAATGGATGGATTTAACCTTATCAGGACCCCCCCCCCCCCCCTTCAACATACACCTAATCAAAAAAACGCGCGTGCCGGCGCGCGCGCGCACACACACACACACAAATACACAGGGCTAAAATTACATAGTGAAAGAAGCTGATAACACTCAATATACCTATGTTATATAGGAAGAAGGGGGAGGGACCAAGAAAAACAATGGACTTAAGCAACTGTACTACAGTCGTACAAGTGTTTTGTGTTAGCTATTGTCTTTGTATGTGTAACGCCTTTGATCAATTTGTGAATTATCCACATTGTATAATTCAATTTGAGACTTATAGAGCGCAATTTCCACCAAAAAGCTCAAAGCGCCTTAAAAAAGGTTCCTAGTCAGCAGCAACATATTGACGCCTGGAATGCGATATTACAATGTTTCTCCGACAGAGACACTGCTGTGAACGACCAGGTACTCATTTTGCACCTTGAGTAAGGTGACAGAATGTGAGGAAAGAACCCTTTTCCAAGGACCCAGCTATGCGTCGCTCAGAACAGGACTCAAATCCTGGACCTTTCGGTCCGAAGGCAAGTGTCATACTACCACTTGACCACATTGAGTTTGAGCTATAGGCAGGGCTGGGATAAGATTATCTCGACCTAAATCAAAGACAATTGGGTGTGAAGAGTATGATTAACAAAAAAAAAACCCAAAAGAAACAAACAAACAAAACGCAGATAAATTGAAATATCAAGTTTTTAATCATTTTTGACATTATGCCGTAAAACTGAGACAACTTAAATAAAATATGTACTAGCCACAGAAATAAAAAAAATTATTTAAAAAATCAGATGTCTCGAACAAATACTTCAAATACTCGGTGTGACAAACATGATTTCTCATGAATACTCTAAGAGCCCTTTGTGTTACAAACATAATTTCTAATGCCCATTCTACAGACTTTAATTATGATACTAGAAATAAGCAACATTGTTCAACCCATCATCGCTCAACTGTCACTACATGGAAACATAATGATCCTTTGACATGGTTGTTGGAAAAAAAATAATGTTAGAACGATCATGTAAGAATTATGGGTTCAGAAGGAGGAAAAATTGGTAAAAATATGTTTGTTTGTTTTAAGGGTTTTACGGCGCTTGTAAACACAATTAGGTCATTTCAGCGCCAGTAAAAAGGAAGAAAAGGGGAACGTAAAAACAATTCTAGATTTACAATTACCCCCCACCCCTTTTTTTTTTCTTTATTATTACCATTATCATCATTTTGGAAAATCTGAATTTTAGAGACAATGGAAGAATAGCGGAAAGGAAGAATGAAATAGGAATGATGCGGAAGGTTTGAGGGGTGTGAAAACAAAATATAGGGGTATAGAAGACACAGTAAGTGACCTTCCTGCTCACTATGGGAGGTCAAGAACCCCATCCAGTGCTCAGAATATAACATAATGAGGTTGTATTAATAATGATAATAATAATCTCATCACAATAAATTCAATGGCAATGTTCGGCCCACTTGCAGGACAAGCTGACATTTCAGCATCAAAATGCAGTGCCAGAGGTATGGCCTATCTCAATTTATTAAATTAATATATAAAGTGTTGCTAATGGTTCTTGGTTGTATATTTTTTAATTTTTGTACATTTGCATATATATACGTATACATTTAATGGCGGACGGCTGTGATGAGCGTCCATTGCACGACTCTATCTAACTAGTGAACTGTGAACTGTTCTCGTGGATATTAACTGTTTTAAACTGTGGATTTTATATATTATATATTAAAGTGTTCATCAAAATACTATTAGCTAACACTTCTCGTCTTCACCCCAGGAAAAGAATCGACCACAATTAACACAACATTAGGAACCCCACAAGGCGATAGCTTAAGTCCAATATTATTCATAGTATACTTAGAAGCAGCGTTAAAAGAATTAAGAACACATACCCATAAGCAACAGACTAACAACAGAACTCATTTATGCAGACGACGTAGACTTAATATTCGACACAAAACATGAAGCAGAAAGATTCATCCCCATTATTTCAAATGTGCTCAAAGAATGGAACTTAAAAGTAAACGAGTCAAAAACAGAACTCACAACCATCCATAGGAATCAAGATAACTGGAAAAGTGTAAGAAAATTAGGAAACCTCATCAACGAAAACGAAGATATCCATCAAAGAAAACTTTTGGCTCAACGGGCATTCCAGTCCCTCAGAAACATTTGGAACCGTGATTTCATCAGTCAACAAAGAAAAATCCAACTTTACAAAGCGCTCGTCCTGCCCATACTCCTCTACAACTGCGGCACATGGGGACTAACAAAATCAAACTTAGAAAAATTAAACGCACTACACAGAAAACATCTAAGAACAATGTTAGGAATATATTGGCCAGATAAAATATCAAATGACGAACTATACGAACGCTGCCAAAAGAGACCAATCAGCGACACCATCAAATACCAAAGATGGAAACTTTTCTGACATATTCTTAGGCGAGACGAGTCAATCCCTGCACAAACGGCCATGGAGGAATACCTGTCACAGAATGGCAAAAAGTACGCTGGCAGAACACCCACCTCACTCCCAACATCACTATACCAAGATCTTCAACAGTACTACAAACAACACCTAGACTCATCACAACACGACCAAACAGCCAGCACCCAGCAAAATCAAGAACCATCTCTTCCAAGACACCTCCATACCAACAAAGACCTCTCTCAACTAAAACTACTGGCACAGGACAGAGAGAAATGGAGAACCATCTCTTAAAGAAATCGTTAGATCCACTTGAACAAAAACAGTTCACGGCAAGCGCCATTAGGACTGCGACGCCTTATTATTATTATTAGAGACTTTCAGCAGATCATAATTTAGGACTTAGTATTAGACTTAAGACCTATCTAATCACATGATCGCTTATAATAGAAAGGGAATTCCCTAGTGACGAGTGCAAAACAAACAAACAGGGTTGTTTATAATTTTTTTCGTAGTTTTTGTGTCCGATTCGCACCCTATTTATGATACAGTTGGCTTTAAAAAGGTGAGTATCATTTAGAATTATTGATTTATGTCGATTTTTTTTCATCACTAAGCTATATATGTAGTGCATTTTGTATGAATGTCTTTAGGGTCCAGTAAAAACCTCCAATTGCCCAGTGCCAGTCGAGAACGGTCGAAGATTCTTTTGAATTTGAATTTGATCTTCGTTCGCACAGAAGTGTGCCATCTCAATAAATTAACTAACCAATTTTCTCAGCTAACGTCTGCATATATTATGTTCACTGTCATTTTTATGGAGAAGACATGTTTATGTCTTTAACTTTCTTAGATCTAAATATTGAGAGAAAGTCGTCTGAATTATTTTTATTGAAATTTTATACGGACTTAAGTGGGTGCGCCTCTCTAGTAAAAATTATAACAGTAACTACCCTTTAATCAGTCAATTGTCAACTGTCGTCTGCTAATTTCGAAACGGCCATTTCGAAAATCATCCTAAAACTAAAGTTTTCTCTTCACGTTCCTATTTTTGTAAGTTGTAAGTTTCTTTTCTTCTTCTTTTTTTTTTTTTTTTTTTGTGTCGGTATCTTTGATGAAGCGTGGCACTTTGACTTCTGGTCTATGTGACAGATTAAACAAACAGTTCGAAGAGGAGGGTGTTTTGCGTAGCAATCTCCAACTCACACAGGCCTCTGCAGGCAGTTATATGAAATTTATTCCAACGATCTCATTGAAGCTAAAGTACACGCTACACTGTACGAATCCGCATCCACAAACTTTAGCTTAAGGATGAATCTTTGTTGGTCACGAATCGCAACCTCCAATTTCACAGCATACAGGGCGATTGTAAAAGCCCGAGAAGGTTGTCCCAGTTTCCCGTGGGACGAACTGGCAGTGCTGTATCCTGCAGAAAAGGATGCCATTGATGAACTTGAGGGCCTGATCAAATCAGATCCATTGTACGGATTCTCCGCCTCTGCGAACAACCATGGTGCAAACAAGTACCCCATTCACTTCCTGGTCTCGAAGGGTCTAATCACCCAGATCCTAGGCGACAGAAATTTCGCTGGATACCATGGTGATGTGGAATTGACAGATCGCTCACGTGTCGACCTTATGGTAAGGGAGTACCAGACAAAAGCCTTTTAATTGTAAAACAATACAGACTCGGAAGGCCTCCCAACTTGAGTGTAGACTAGAAAGTTTTAGGAAGAACGTTCCAGGAACAAATTAAAGTGGCGCTGTCCACTCAACTGTCACGAACCCACTGCCTTCTCTCCAAAAATTTACCAGCCAGTCATTGATGAGCGTCATTTTGAATGTTGCAAGTAAAATTAATTACTCCTCGGTGCGGCTATGTGGTCTAGTGGTATACACTCACTTTCGGATCGGAAGGTCCTGGGTGGCGGTAGTGTTGGTGTTTGTAGAAGTGCTGGTAGTTATGATGATGATGATGGCGATGAATGACGATGGTGATTGCAGTAATGGTGGTATTGATGCTGATGCAATTGTGGTAGAAATAGTTTAGTTATGTTGACCTAACAAATTTCCGGCCATTAAATGAATGAATTCCTGACCATTTTCCCCGACAGGAGAAGGAAATTATATAACCCCCAACTATTTCCAATTTCCCAATTTCATCTGAACCTTGTCATTCATCATTCAATTTTCAGCGGCTTGTCTTAAAATTTTGAGTAAGGCCCGAGTTCTAGGCGGAATCAAATTGATTGTTTTAAAGCTCGCTGTGGTCAATCTTCAATCATTCTATTTTTTTAAACCCTAGATATTTTATTATTGGAGAGAGATTTGCCTAGAAACAATACAAGAACCTGATCTGATCAGACTGATTCTCAGCTCATATATGTTATAGATTATCTTAATGCTGATATTTTGAAGTATCTAATAAATGTTTTTTTAAAGTTTGAATTGATAGATGCTGAAGACAATTTGAAATATGAAGATATACAAAGTCTGTCACTACTTACATTATAGTAATATAGACAGAAATTAATTGTTTATACAATTATGTGTTTCATGTTTTTATATGAAAAAAACTTATGTCTTCTTTATTTAGATCAAAGATGCAACGAATAAACTTCTCAGAGGAGATGGATATCTTTCTTCTCCGAGAAGTTGTAGCGAATCGTGTCTCCTTTGAAAAATTAGGAGCTGTTTGGAAGCAGGCAACCCAAAAATTGTTGGACATTCCAATCTTCCCCAACACCCTTACAATACGTGCTGTCCGGAACCGCACCAATCTCCTCCTGACTCAGTTCAGGAGGAAAAATGCATTAAATGAAAAGAGGTTAGTAGATTTTAAACCAACTGTTAAGTTCTTGAAATAATGGTTGCATTTTGTCAGAAAAGAATTACACGCATAAAAGGCTAACAAAAGGTACCTATTCAATTATTTGTCGGCGTAGACACAAGTCATATTATGAGGCGGTGATATCATTTACTTTACGTAAGTTAATCATTTGACAGTACTGTACAAAAATACTTTGAGGAACCTTTATATTCTACGTAATCCTCAACAAAATCTCCCTGCTTGTTTTCTCGAAACTGATTTATATTTGTTTTTAAATTCCAAAACAAATCCCAGACTATTTAGTCCAAAATAGTGTGAAGCTAATAGATTGTCCGTTTAATTGATAATAACTGTATAATCAGATATTTCCACCTCATACAAAGAAAGGCTACAAATAAATACCACGTTGTTTTTTTTATTTTCAGCTCTGGTATTACCGAAGAGGTGACTGAAAAGGATCATCTGTTGCAGGAATTAGAAACACTTATGAGAGAAGCTGAGCAAAACTCTGTTAATCAAAGGAACAAAAATTTAGAGGACAAAGCAGCAGGGGAGATTATCCGTAAGGAGGTAAAGATCATTTCAATTGTTTATGAAATGTTTTTAATTAATTATCATCTAATAAGCTAGATAATTTTTGGTCAAACCCTAATGTCTACATAATTGTATCAATATTAAGTATTCTTACCCAAAACTTATAATATAAGGTACAAAAATTGTATCATGTGTTCAAACATTTTTCATTACTGACAATTCTAAATACAGAAGAAATTCTTGTAAAGATCTATAGGCCTATAAACTTAAAAGTCTTTGAAAGTTAAAACAGAGAGATTTTGTTTCCCAGATGAGAATTTCTTCCTTTAAATGCATCGCTTTAACTAGTTAGTGAAATCATAGGGAATTAAACCTCAAATATATATGAAACAAATGGTCAGCTGCAAGAAATCCTCAGGAAATATCAGCCTTGTGAAATCTTCAACAAAGACGAAACTGGGCTGTCCTACAAGTGCCTTCCAAACCGAACGCTTGTGAGACAGGGAGAGGTATGCAGGGGAAACAAGATTAAAAAGGAGAGGATCACACTGTTGGTTGCTACCAACATGAATGGGACAAGAAGTTGCCACTCCTCACAATAGAGAGGTTCGAGAAGCATCAAAGCTCTTCCAACAGAGTATAAATTCAATAGAAAGGTGTGGATGACAAGCACGATCATCAAGCAATGGGTGCGGAAGCTAGATAGAAAGTTCATTCTACCAGGAAGAAGCGTCGTACTCACTGTGGATAACTGCTCTGCGCACCCACATAATATGGCTGATTTGAAGACTATCCAACTGTTTTTCCTGCTGCCAAAAACACAACAAGTGTACTACGACCCTGTGACCAGGGGATTATCCAAACGTTTAAAGTACTCTACAGAAAGAGGGCATTAAAACGACTTATTGCCACAATGGACAAGGATGGGAATGCAGACAACTACCTAAAAATGAGTGTGTTGGATGCAATGTATACCTCTGCTTCTGCATGGAACGATGTTAAGATGAAGACCATTGTAAAATGTTTTCGCCACGCTGGATCCACAATTACCTCAGCTACTCCATCTCCAACGGTTGATTTGGACAGTGATCTATCAGTTTCCACTGCTGCACACGATATTGTACCCATCAATATCAACAACCTTTTTGACAGACAGAGAGACAAAATGCCTCTGAGCATGACGGCCAAGGAAATCTGTCAGTGGATGTGAGTTTTACTCCAATAGAGGAGTTGTCAACTTCTGACATAGCACAATGTGTAACTGAAGAGAGTTCAGAAACAATAGAATAGGAAGACAACAGAAGAAGTCTCCATCATTCCGTCCAAAGCAGCACTGCAGGCATTTCAAATGGTTCGCCAGTTTTGCATGCAGAAAGAATACGGCATGTCAGTTTTTGTTTTTTTGTTTGTTTGTTGCTTTAGGTCTCTTCCAACATAATTGAGGTTATATGAGAGACCGCTGAAACAAAAAAACAAGCAATCTAACAAAAATAGTACAAATGTAAATCAAAATCATAACCTAAAGATATCATAAGCTAAATTATAAATAACCAAGAACAAACAGGCAGAAGATTTACAGAAAAAAAAATATCCCCTGTCAAAAATACAATCACAAACCAAAGAAGAAGGATAGGCTAGTAAAGAGAAGAAGAAACGACATCACTATCGGATCGTACACCCATGCGAACATCATAGGTATATGATTCAAGGGTGATGCTCCCATCCAACCACCCGCATGTCAGTGATCAACATCGTAGACAATATCATAATGACGTTGCCACCAGTGCAAAGAAACAATCAACAATTGACTTTTTTATTTCAAACCCAAATCCATGATATATGAACAAGTTTTTATGCAATATGATAACCTATATTACCCATGTTATGTATCATGCCTAAGATCTCAAGACTTGAATGAATGGACGAATGATTGTTGACTTAACCGAGCCCTTTTTGGGGTGCAACCCAGCACCTTGTGGGGCCGGCCACAAGCCCAGATAACTTGCACAAAATGATGTTGGAGTCCAAAAGATATCTGATAGATTTATGTGGATCAAGATCGTAGTCAACAAGGAGCAAATCACTGTCGTGAGTGCATACGCACCCCAGACAGGTGCACAAGACAAGAAGGAAGAATTTTGGAAGGAGACTGATGAACAAATGGAAATGTTCGACAAATCATAGTTTTCAACGATGCGGACTTGAATGGGCACGTTGGAGAAAGAAGAAGATGAATGTGTTGACTTTACACTTGTAATTCATCTGCAACGTTAGAATTAGATTGTTAATATTTTTAAATGTCATTTTTTTTAAAATTGTCTGTCTGGAGTGTGTTTGAATTTTCCCATAAAGTAAAAACAAAAATATAAAGAATACTCAAATTTTTTTAAAATATACACCTAACACACACACACACAAAAAAAAAGTAAACAAAACCAAAAACATTTTAAAAAAACAAAAAAAAAACAACTCAGATCCATAAATGCTCAACTAAATGATTGACTTAATGCCCAACAGTCATGTTCGATATCACTATCAGGGGAAATAATAAAAAGAATAATTATAACTCAATGCCCAGAGTAGGACCGCATAATTATTTCCCTTGAAATTATTGCAGGATCTCTTATAAGAGACTGGGTGACCGGAATTTTGCGGGCTACCACGGAGATGTTGAGCTAGTTGACCGATCTGGAGTAGATCTCATGGTACGTGAGTACCAGGTCAAACACAACTCTGTACAGACTAAAGCAGTCGAAACTATTCTCGACAAGATCAAAGAGTTTTGAAGTGACTGTTAGAATGTAAATTCATTTTCTTATTATGACCTTTTTGTGTAAGGAATTACTTATTATGTAACTCTCTAATTTGGGGAACGACAAAATTAAGCATTATTATTATCATCCTTTTTTTTTCTTCCTGTTCCTGCAATAAAAAGCAGATGTCTCAATAAATAAAGTTTACTCTTTCATCTAATGGAATTTGTTATTCTGTTCTAGATAATTACCTTGGCCTTCATCTAAAATCAATGATATGGCGTCCACCATGCCAACGAGCTTTTTGTGTCCTCGAGTTTGGTTGATTGTTGAAGGGTCTTCTGTTGTACGAACTGTCATCACATTTGATGCGGTTGAAGAAGAATTTTGGAGTTTCTCAGTGTCTTCGTAATTACGTAATAACGATTTGAATTCGCTGAAGGTCAGTACTTCTGACTTTTGTGTGATTACGGCAGTAAAATTTTTATAATTTACCCCAAGTCCTTTTATCACCATAGCGATTAGCAAACTGTCACTGATTGTCTCACCAGCATCACGTAGAGCCGCTGCTGACGATTCAGCTCGAATGATATAGTCAGTAACTGTTTCTTGGTCACTCTTTAAGAGGGATGTCAACTCTGTGTAGAGTGTTATGATACGAGGTTTACCTTTCGGAAGATAGTGTTGTCTCAGGATTTGTAGTGCTCTGCGACCGTTGTTCCTTGCGTCCCTTATGATAAGAGAAAGGGATCTGTCGTCCAATACCTGGACCAGTTCGGCAAATACTTCCTCGTTTTTGTCTTGTTCTGTTGATACATCTTGATTCAAATCATCAAGGTCCTTGAGTACATCATCTAGTCCTCTTATTCTGATGAAGCCGAAAAACTTAACTTCCCAGAGTTCATATTGGCGATCGTCACCATTGAAGGTTATGGGCCCAGGCATCGCATCATCTCTCAAAACATTTTCTCAGTAAAGGATATATCCACGCAGAACGGTGCCACAGTTATTTTCAAGAAGGATTGTGGAAAATTGTGTTCGGGAGATACAGTATTCAACATTGAAAGAAGAGGGGGTCTCTTTTTCCTTAACTCATCGTCCCACACAAAAACGTCCAAGCATTCACTCATGGAGTGGCATTGCATTTTGGGTCATTGTAACACAGCAGACATTTTTAAGTTACAAAAATGTATAGATGGTATGATCATCACTGATGAGACAAAATCTGACTGTGAAGTGTGTTCCCTTGCTAAAATGACTGATTCTGTGAGTAGAAAACCTGACAACAGTGCCAAGACACCTCTTGATGTAGTTCATGTTGATCTAGCGGGTCCTATTGACCCAATTAGTTGTGATGGAATGAAATATGCAATGATTTGTGTTGATTCTTTTTCAGGTTTGATCTCTGTGTACTTTTTGAAGCAAAAAAGTGACACCCCTACTGCATTCAAAGAATACCTGTCTGACATAGCCCCTTATGGGAAGATAAAAGCAATCAGAAGTGATAATGGTGGGGAATTCACATCTCAAGAATTTACTTCCATTTTGAGAAATCACAGTATCAGACATGAAAAAAGCGCACCATACAGCCCCCATCAAAATGGGAAGGCAGAGCGTCCATGGCGCACACTTTTTGACATGGCCAGATGCCAATTATTGCAATGTGGGTTACCAAAATCACTGTGGACATATGCTGTCCTAACGGCTGCATATATTCGCAACAGGTGCTACAAACAAAGAATTGAATGCACTCCTTTTGAAAAGATCACAAATAAAAGACCCAACATTGCCAATATGAAAACATTTGGATCCCCATGCTTTGCTTTATTAGCACAAAAACCAACAAAATTACAAAACAGAAGTGAAAAGGGAATATTTGTGGGGTATGATAGAAAAAGTCCAGCCTATCTGATCTATTTTCCAGACACCCAAACTGTTAAAAGGGTCAGATGTGTCAAATTCCCTAAAGATCCTGTTACTGTTACAGATTTGTCTCAACCAAAGTCTCAGTCTCAGGAGAATTCTGGTCACTACCCTGAAGTTCCATCTTATGATGATGATGATTTTGATGCTAGTTACTCAAAAACAAACCCCAAAGTGCCACTCAGTGACCGGAGTTTGCCTGAAACTGAAACAAGTGTTGAAGATTTAGGTGATAAGGAAGCAAATGAAAACCCGTCACCAATGCATGCCAGTTCCAAGAGAACTCACTCTCGTCCTAAACATTTGGACGAATATATTGTTGATGATGAAGTTGATGCATATCTTAACAATACCATTCATTATTGCTATAACATTAACATGCTTGATGTCCCTAACACTTACAAGGAAGCAATGACTTGCAATGCAAGTGATGCATGGCAAAAAGCTATGGATGAGGAGATAAATGCCCTGAGCGAAAATCAAACATTTGAAATTACAAGTTTACCTTCTGACTGAAAAGCTATTGGTGGTAGATGGGTATACACCATTAAGTATGGTCCAAATGGAGAAGAAACTTATAAAGCAAGATTTGTAGCTAAAGGGTATTCCCAAATCCCTGATGTCGATTATCAGGAAACGTTTTCGCCCACGGCCCGCATCACCTCAATCAGAGCTCTCATTCAATTTGCCATTGAAAATGATATGTACTTGAACCAAATGGATGTAAAAGCAGCATATTTAAATGCACCAATTGATGTTGACTTATACATTGAACAACCAGAAGGATATCAATTAAACTCAAAATCTGGTGAAAAGCTAGTTTGTAGACTCAAAAAGTCATTGTATGGTCTCAAACAGAGTGGTAGAAATTGGAATCACAAACTCCACTCTCATTTAGCTGAGCAAAAATTTGTTCAATCAGCAGTTGATCCCTGTCTTTATAAGAGACATTCTAATGATGAACATAGCATTATCCTTGTGTGGGTAGATGACTTAATCATAGCTTCAAATTCTCTATCTGCAATGACTGCAATCAAAGCACAGCTTTGTCAATCTTTCCAAATGAAAGACCTAGGTCAAATTTCCTTTTTCTTGGGTATAAATTTCTCTTGTTCAGATGAATCAATATCAATGGACCAATCACATTATATTGCAAGACTGTTAGAGAAATTTGGCATGCAAGACTGCAAGCCCAAACACACTCCCTGTGAAATGAATCTCAACAAGTTTTGTGATGAACCTTCAAATCCAGTGAATGACAAACTGTATAGGGAAATAGTTGGCAGTCTAATTTACATTATGACTTCTACTCGACCTGACCTTTGTTTCATTGTTACCAAATTGTCTCAATACATGTCAAAACCAACCCAAAACCATTTGACAATAGCTAAGCATGCACTGAGGTACCTAAAGGCAACAATTGACAAAAAATTAGTATACACAAAATCAGGGGCACCACCCAATTTGGTAGGTTATTGTGATGCAGACTGGGGAAATTCTGCTGACCGCAGAAGCGTGACTGGCTATGGCTTTATGATCTCTCAAAAAGGTAGCCTTATTTCCTGGAAATCAAGGAAACAACCTTCTGTTGCCTTATCCACATGTGAAGCGGAATATATGGCAATGTGTGCTGCCACACAGGAAGGGATATTTCTTAGGGCATTGATCAATGACATGATGAACACTAACATTGAACATTTTCTTTTGAATTGTGACAATCAGGGTGCTATTGCCCTTGGTAAGAATCCTGTACACCAGAAAAGGACAAAACACATTGACATAAAATACCATTTTGTGAGGAATGAAATCCAAAAGGGAATACTTCATACCTGTTATCTTCCAAGTGAAGAGAATTGGGCAGATATGTTCACAAATCCAGTCTCTAAGACAAAATTACAAATGTTCATCCCTATCTTGATGGGTTAGTAAGGGAAGTACTAAAAAGTCTTAAATCACTTACTCACATCATGCTATGCACTATTAGTACAAGTATCAAACTTGTGATTTTTCTTTGCATTTTTTTTTTTTAGTTTAATGATTTTCTTCTTAGTCAAAATAATGGCACACAATTTTGTTGACCTTTTGATTTCATATGTATGTACCTATATATTATGCTTCATTACCATTATAATGATATATTGTTCTTGACTGTTAGTTCTTACTTGATTAACTATGATCTGAGTACAAACATTTCTTTCTCAGTTTAAACATAGGTGTAATGTTCTAATGCCTACAACCTACAATGTATTACCTACTTGCTTTGCAATATATCATTTTCTTTTAGCACTTATCTTTTAACTTGCTTTGGAAACTGAATTTACGAGGGGGTGTTAGAATGTAAATTCATTTTCTTATTATGACCTTTTTGTGTAAGGAATCACTTATTATGTAGTAACTCTCTAATTTGGGGAACGACAAAATTAAGCATTATTATTATCATCCGTTTTTTTTCTTCCTGTTCCTGCAATAAAAAGCAGATGTCTCAATAAATAAAGTTTACTCTTTCATCTAATGGAATTTGTTATTCTGTTCTAGATAATTACCTTGGCCTTCATCTAAAATCAATGATATGGCGTCCACCATGCCAACAGTGACCATCATAACCATCTTCTGATTACCAGTTTTTTTTTTTTTGTTGCTTTTTACTTTTTTCTTTTACTTTTTACTTCTTTTTTACATTATCATGGCGATCTCAAATTACGGGTTTTTATATTGATAGAGCAATCAGTACAATCATGGGACTTATCCCATCATAATTACAGTTTATCTTTTTAAAAAAAAAAAAAAAAAAAAAATAATCCAACCTTGAAAGTACCGGGTTCGATTCCCATTGTTGACATTTTATAGGTGGCTCCGTAGCGCAGTGGACAAGCTGTCAGACTCCTATAATGAGAATCCTGCTATAACGGATTTTTAGCACCAGTCCCGTCCCATACACCTTGGTAAAACAGGATTCCATGGTAGCTCTGTATAATCAATCTGAACACCGTTTATCTTTGATATGTTGATGTATTAACAAAATAATTTTATGTCCATAAAACACAAACTGCTTATGTTCATTCTTTTACAAATATCTGTTAAAAAAAAAAAAAAACCGAAGTGTCCTCAAACATTTGGAATTGGAAAAGGTTTATTTGTTGACTGATTTTCATGATTTTTGTATTGTATTTATCTCGTTCCAATGGTGTTTGTTTAGATTTTTAAATAACCTTGCAATATCAAGAAAATGAAACATATGTTTGTGGTACCTACTCTGGTGAGTTATCGGAAATGTTTGACCAATGTCTCGTGGACAAGCTACAGTCGAGAGAGCTCATGGAATCTGTGGCAGGTCTGACAGCTGTGTCATGTTAATGAACTAAAATGAACATAACACCTTTGAAAATAAGAACAAAATACCAAGCAACACTGAACGTTTCAGGTCAAACAAATTTGTTTACATTTCAAGATCTGATTACTTGCAGACAAGACAAGCCAAATACTTTTCTGCCATCCATCTGGCATTACAGTGATGTGTTAATGTTTTTATTGTTTTTGTTAATGGATGCATTTTGTATTTTGTTCTTTTTCAAAGCTGTTTTAATCATTTTTGTCTTATTCCTTACTTTTTACAATCCAAAACTTGGTATCATTTTGACTATCAAGTGTAAACATCAAGTAACATCAACAAAACTATCACATAAGGATTGCAAAGAACTAAATGACTGGCCCCTCAAAGACACAATCCTGACTAGCAAATTCACGGAATTCCCCTTGTTGTTCTTAGCTGTGTCCTCCTCTTTATCCAGTTCATCTGGTGACTCTATTTGATTGTCGATCTTGACATGAACTAATCGTTGACACAAGGACGGCTCCCCACTAGGCCATTTCAAGTTGAGATGGTGACGATGGAGCTGTGAGTAAAATTCAAAATATGCTTTACACATACATTCTCTAACTTCAGAACTAAAATATCATCTCTTATGTTCAAGAATCCTCACTTTTGAATGTCCTTATTAAAAACTCCTTGTTCACAAACTTTGGGATGTTTAGATCAACAAAGGGATCTCAAAAGAGTTAAAAATTGTTTCTGAATTGAGGTTTTCATGATCAGTTTAAACATAATTGTTGGTAGAGCACTTGCTTCACATGCAAAGGAAACAAGATCAATATCTGGTGCAATCAGCAGTGATTGGGTATCTGACTTTGTTAGATCTGGTAGAAAGTTTTTTGTGATACACTAGGGTCCTATCCAAAGAGTAGCAAGCAAAGACTAATGTCCATTTCACGCTATAGAAACTATGATAAACACTGGCTCAATGAGCATTTATTTTATGGTTGTGAAGGACCACTTTAAAATAATAAAGCTGTAGTATGTCCTATCCAAAGGGTAGCAATCAATTACTACAGTTGTGATAAACGCCGGCTCAATGAGCCTTTTATGGCCATGAAGAACTACTTAAACATAATATGTGACTCACCACATCAAAGCAGTATTATGTTGGGATGAACAAGATGCTGAAAACTGAATTTACAGCCACAAATATGAAGTAGTCCTTCAGAGCCATTAGGCCCATGGAGTCAGATTTTTAAGCGTGAAATGGACAATAGCAATTGCTTGCTACCCTTTGGATAAGACACTAGTCTATTGCAAAGCACTTTCCGCCAGATCAAACAAACCCAGCTACCCAATCACTGCTGGGGTGGACGGGGGGAATCAGAACAAAATCTCAACTACACCTGGGATCGATCTTGGTCCCTTTGATTGCGAAGCGAGTGCTCAACCACATGTCATAGCACTAGACCCACTTAGCACTACTACTACTTCTACTACTACTGTTACTAATATTATCATACTATTCTAATAATAGTGATCATTGCCCACCTTGTACAACTGGCCCTTCTCGCAGTGCCAGACAACACCTTCCACTTGATTGGTCGAGCCAGATGTGTCAGTTTCCGGACAGGTCAAGGCCATCCAATTCCACATGGCATCAAAGTCACGAGGATCTGGACACTTCACTGCTATGGCTCCGTGTGGCACCAGGATGTGGAATGGATTCTTCTTGGATCCAAGACCTGTTAGTGACATGCATCAACCAAACGTCAAAGACTACCTTTTTTCTACAAGCTCATCAAGGCTTATCATAGGGAACAAAAAAAACAAACCTATTTCTTTTTTAATTGAAAAAAAAAACAAAAAACAACTTGATTTCTCAATTTTATAATCTGTATCGGCATAAACTTTCCAAGACCTGATACAGACAAAAAACGAAAAATCTCTATTTAAATTTATTCTTAAAAATCCTATTTTCTCAATTTTATAATATGTATCCCCATAAACACTCAGCCTGGCCATAGAGGCAACAAACTAAAAATCTATCTTTTTTTGTCACTTTACAAAAATAATAAATTCTCAATTTAACAATCAATATCAGTATAGCTGCCAACTTTTCAAAGAGCTAAAGAGCGACACCCTAATGCACAATACTGTCATGACCCAAAAACAGCAGTATGTTTGGACTATTATATAATATTATCTAAATTTAGAGCTTTTTCTTTTCTTTGTTTTCATTTCAAGAGAAAAAAGCATGATCCTAAAACATGCAAGGGTAATTTCCATACATATAAACAGTCCAATTTTTCTACGATTGCCAAAAAGGGACAGTCCTGATTTTATCGAGTCAGTTGGCAGCCATGTATCAGCACAAACTTTCTCCATAGGGCAACAAGTACAAAATCTGACTTTAAAAAAAGGAAGCTGGAGTTTATCTCAGTTTCTATATAGCATGAAACAGACAATGAAAGAACGCTAGTCTTTCGCAAAGTACTTATAAAATAAATAAAAATTATGCCTTTTGCGCCACGATATCATAAGATATCGTCGCCAAGGCATTCCACGAAGGAATATAGATAACTCATCAAACAAGATGTATGATGTCAACAGGAATCACCCATGTTGTCCAAGTGAGCTAATTGGGGGTTAATAATCTTGCTCAAGGAAAAACACGAAAGTGCCTGAAGCGGGGCTCGAACCCGAGCCATCCGGATCACAGTGCAATGCCTTAACCACTCGGTCACTTCACCCCCCCCATAAAATAAATAAATAAAATAAAATTCCTTTTATTCATCCCCAAGGGGAAATTTGTCTTTAGGGTCTATTCCAAGGGAAGACTGGATAACCCAGGCATCAGCCGCAGAGCAGTGCCGCAAAGTGAGCTAGGGCGAGGCGACTTGCTCAAGGCCACACAACGCAGCGGTGGGTGATTGAACTCGGTACCTTCGGGTACGAAGCAAAGACCGTACCACTGAGCCACGCTGCCCCCTAACAAAACCAGCTACCCGATAAATGCACGGTTGGGTGAATGAAGGGGGGTCAGAAAAAAATCTTAACTGCATCTGGGAGATTGATCTTAGTCCCTTTACCTATGAAGCGTGTGCTCTAACAACTGAGCTATCAGGACCCCCAAAAATTTTGTGAAGACCAATCTTATGCGAGCAACCAGAAATTAGTTACCCTGGCCTGTTAGATCTGGAGGAAAGTAAATTTGCAAAGTCCCATCTAAAGGGTGCGACTATGTGGTCTTGTGGTATGACATCCTTCTTCGGACAGGAACATCCAGGGTTCGAGTCCAGCTCTGAGTGGAGCATAGTTGAGTCCTTGGAAAAGGATCTAACTCACATTCCCTCACTGTACTCAGATGTAAAATAAATATCTGGATGTTAACAGCATTGTCTCTGTCCAAAAAATTGTAACATTGCCTAACAGCCAAAAGGTACCGAGTTCGACTGCCTGCCTCGTTGTGTGGCCTTGAGCGAGTCACCTCACCCTTTTTTTTTGTTTGTTTGTTTGTTGCTTTAGGTCTCTTCCAACACAATTGAGGTTATATGAGAGACCGCTGAAACAAAAAAAACAAGCAATCTAACAAAAATAGTACAAATGTAAATCAAAATCATAACCTAAAGATATCATAAGCTAAATTATAAATAACCAAGAACAAACAGACAGAAGATTTACAGAAAAAAAAATATCCCCTGTCAAAAATACAATCACAAACCAAAGAAGCAGGATAGGCTAGTAAAGAGAAGAAGAAACGACATCACTATCGGATCGTACACCCATGCGAACATCATAGGTATATAATTCAAGGGTGATGCTCCCATCCAACCACCCGCTCACCTCACCCTAACTCACTGTGCAGCGCTGCACTGCAGCTGACACCTACTGGGTTATTCCAGTCTTCTCTTGGAATAGCCCTAACGACAAATTTCCCCTTGCGGATGAATAAAAGTAATTTATTATTATGTCTCATCGTGCTAAGAGATCCCTTGTAAAGCGTTTTGAGCATGTAAGGTGGATATTGCACTATATAAATGCTCGAGAAAAGGTCATAAAAACAAAAGATACTGTCTGTTAAACTGCTGAATCAGGACCAACTCCAGAGGTATTCTTTTCTCTAAATTTGGTCCAGCAAAAGACATTTATACAAATCAAAAAGAGGATTGTTTTTGTTTTTAAGGGTTTTACGGCGCTTGCAACACATTTAGGTTATATCAGCGCCAGTAAAAAGGAAGAAAATGAGATATTAAAAACTTCTAGGATTACAATTAAAACACCAAAGAGAAAGTAAGACAAAGGGAAATGGGAACAAATAGGGATCAGATGTAGATTCAAAGAGCATACCACCAATGTGCTTAGTTTGAGATCACCTATAAGTCTCATCCCGATACAAGCACAAGATCCAACAAAGAGGAATACACTCAAATGCTTGTATTATACATTTTAAAAAAAACAAATATAATAATACATAACAGAGAGATGATTTACAAGGGAAAAAATATCATCTCCCAAAACAATAACTATGCATTTGACTGTTTCAGCTTGGACTATAGCAAGGGCCAGGACAAAACCAAGTAATCTCATTCCGAGACAAAGACAGAAAGCATGTTGGAAAACAGGTACAGGGGGATAGAAGACACAGCAAGTACCTCCCTGCCCACTATGGGAGGTAGGGAACCCCACCCAGAAGCCATACACTCAGAAAACCTGCCCGCAACATCACAAGACAGGCTCTGACATGGAATCCTCAAGGAGGAAGAAGACCAGGGGGGGCTAAGAAAAAGTTGGCCTAGAAGAAGCACGGTAGAGGAAGCTAGGAGAGGTGGGGTTACACATGGAAGCAGGTGGGGAAGAAAAGCCCAAGGAAGAGTCGAATGGTGAAGCATCATTGATGGCCTATACTCTGACTAGAGTAAAGAATTTAAGTCGAGTCAAGTCCAGCATTGGGACATGAATGGCCAATAGCAGCTGCGCTATGTGGTCTAGTGGTATGACAAACGCTTTCGGATCAGAAGGTCCTGGGTTCGAGCCCCACTCAGCGCCTAGTTGAGTCCTTGGAAAAGGATCTTTACTCACATTCTCCCACTGTACTCAGGTGTAAAATGAGTACCTGGCCGAACGTTGTCTCTGTCAGAAAAATAATTGTAATATCGCCTAACAGGCGTCATGTCTCATTCTACATGTTGTTGGTCAGGGACCCTTTGTAAAGAGCTTTGAGCACTTTAAGTGGCTATTGCGCTATATAAAAGCTTAAGTTGTTAATGATTTTTTGTTTTTTGTTGTTTTTTTTTTACCATAGGGATTGCCGTTGACATTGGTTCCAATGAGTTCACAGGTTTGATTCATTAGACAGGACAAAGGTACCGACTCAATGACTAAATCACACAACGATCCTTGTGATTTCATTTGGTGGTCGCACTCTCTGAAATGATCATTTGGTAATCAAGATATTACGAACATGAAGTGAAAACTTAACCTCAGAGGGAAAAGGTATGAAATATTTCATACCATAGCTTCCATTATACAGTGTGTCTTTACAGTTGTTACAGTGCATTATTATTATTATTATTATATTATTATTATTATTATTATTATTATTATTATTATTATTATTATTATTATTATTATTATTATTATTATTATTATTATTATTATTATTATTATTATTATATTATTATTATTATTATTATTATTGAGTTATTGCCGTTTACAATTTGAGTAACAATATCATTTCTGCCTGAATCCAACTCTCATTTAAATACTTCTAAATAATGTCACAATTTATTATATTTTATGAATAGATTATATTCGTTTCATTAGTTAACTTCACATGTACGCATTGACATTATATTACATGATGTATAGTCTGAAGATATGTATATTTTTATACTGTGTAATGTTAAATGATACTATGTCTGTGACATATGATTTGTAGAGTTTGCAAGATAATATCTTAATGGCTGGCCACCAATGAGTGTCTTCCCTGCCAGTCTTGGTGTGCACTGCCTGTGGTGCATAACAACAGAAAAGCACATTTATTACAAACATGCTTCTAACGAATTGATGGAAATAATGAACATTTCATTTATTGTTTTTTCTAAAATAGCAGCTTTTTCCAAAAAAAAATAATTATAATAATTTGATAACATAAAAATTAAGCAGGAGTATGAGGGAACTGAGAAGAAGAAGAAGAAGAAGAAGAAGAAGAAGAAGAAGAAGAAGAAGAAGAAGAAGAAGAAGAAGAAGAAGAAGAAGAAGAAGAAGAAGAAGAAGAAGAAGAAGAAGAAGAAGAAGATAACTATTATTAAAAACCTGGCAGACCAAAAGAAAGAAAATATTTTTAAATCACTTTAAACAAAAATGAATATAAAAAAAAAAAAAAAAAAAAAGTTTAAAAAGGCTACCTCAAAATTAAAGCAGTTCCTGACATCAAATCAACAGCCTCCAAATGCCAGCAGTGTTGTCGTAGCTGCCTTTGGACAGGCACCCAGCCTGAAATAAAAAATGAATGAGAATGATGCCTTATAGACTTTTTTTTTTAATTCACTCACTGTTAATATCGGCAATCTCGGTAATTGGCTGTGGCTATTTTTTACCCCCCAAACATTAATTACATTTTTCTAAGTTTATTTTGTCATTTAACCTCCAAAGATGGCTGCAGGAGTAGACGGCTGGAGGAGTTATATCTTGTCATTTATTGAAAATGCCTGAATACTCTTCAACAGTCATAACGTCACTTCCTTCCTAATGACGCATGGTAACTTAGTAACACTGGCTCTAAACTATCGGAACAATGGCGGATGCCTGTATAAATATTTCTCCGGCGAGCATAAAAGCATATCCAGAGGAAAAAAAAAACATAAATTTGATCATGTTTTGACTTTTACACATTCTGATCACAAGGCATATATGAAAAGTTCTAGCCAGCATGAAGAATAAAAAGTAATGATTTTCTTTGTTTAGAACGAAGATGGCCACCGTTGCCGGGCAGCATGACATCAGACTACTGAATCCAATTGAGGCAGGAGTAGGTTTTGCAGTGGATGAAGTCACAGTTGAAGTGTGAAGCAGATATAGAAACAGTTCATGCAGACGTAGAAGTAGAAGCCAAAAAAGATGGCTTTTGCAAATAAAGGGGTGGAAAAGAGAACATATTCACTGGATGAAACATTCAACTCCTCTCTCACAAAAAAAAACAAAAAACAAAAAAACAAACAAAAAAACAACAAAAAAGTTTCATCCGCAAATGCGAAAAATCTGCAAAATCGTTACCCCTGAATGATGCATTCTAGTCTCGAATGTTGGTACAAAATTTTCAGCCAGAAACTAGCAAAAGGTAATCATCATCTTACAACGAATGCAATATTCACATTTGATTCAAAACATGGAATTTTGAGGGGGGAATAAAAAAAAACAAGGGGCAAAAATACAAATGATTATTCCCTTTCCTGCAATTCTAATCAATCATGATTGAACCTGGGCAGGAATATCATAAGAAAAAGACCCCAACAAAACTTGAGCTTTTATATAGCGCTACATCCACAAAATGTGCTCAAAGTGCTTTACAAAGGGTCCCTGACCAGCAGCAACAGTATTATGGAGAACGAGACATGAAGCCTGATAGACGATTTTTTCTCTCTCCGACAGAGACAACGCTGTTAAGGGCCAGGTACTCATTTTACACCAGAGTACAGTGAGAGAATGTGAGTACAGAGCCTTTTCCAAGGACTCAAATTATGCACCGAGCGAGGCTCAAACCTTCCGATCCAAAAGCGAGTGTCGTACAAGACCATAAAGCCGTGTAAGCAATGAAAAAATTTAAATAAAAATATGAAAGATAATCCTTACCAGGGGTATGTCCAATTTCATCCGGCATGGCAACACCATCTTTCACTTCAAGACAAAGTGCAGGCATCCAATACTCTGGTACATCCTGCCAGAGACAGAGAGCAAATATTATATTGTTATTATGTTCAAAACCAAGAACAAACCTGCCAACCACTATGTAAAATTCATAAAAACAGTGGAATCTCAATATATAACAGGTCCTGATATAACAGGCACCCAGTTATAACAGAAGTTTTTAAATCCCCATTTTTTTCTCCCTCTTTGCCTATAGTAAAATTTATTGGATATAGCGGGGACTTTTAAGAGCCTAATCAGATATAACAGAGGTGCTAAAACCCAATTGATTAATATTAATTGGTCCACATTACGTCCAGTTATGCCTACAGCTAAACGCAACAGGGATTTTAGGCATAGTCCCACCATGGCTGTTTTATACTGAGGCTCCACTATACAAATTTTGTGTTCTACCTACGAGGCAACAGAAAACCTATTTGACTTAGTGTTTTACACTTTCTAATCATCTGACTTGGATGCGTCATATGATGCCTCTCTAATTCGAATCATGTCGATATCCACCATAAGTGTGCGGCTATGTGGTCTTGTGGTATGACACCAGCTTTCCGAGTCAAAGGTCCTGGGTTCGAGCCTCGATCGGCGCATAGTTGAGTCCTTGGAAAAGGCTCTTTACTCATATTCTCCCACCGTACTCAGGCGTAAAATGAGTACCTGACCGGTAACAACGTTGTCTCTGTCAGTGTAAAATGAGAACCTAGCCATTAACAGCTGTGTCTTTGTTGGAAAAAAATTGCAATATTGCCTAACAGGCATCAGGTCTCATTCTACATGTTACACGTTGCTGTTGGACAGGGACCCAATGTAAAGCGCTTTGAGCACGTTTAGTGGATATTGCGCTATATAAATGCTCTTTTTTTTTAGTTCATGGTCTTTTATTTATGGATGCTACAATGAAAAGACAATACTTTGATTTGACTTCAGTCAGATTATGAATTTATTTTCGGGGGGGGGGGTTGTAGTAGTAATGGTGATTGTAATTGTAGTGGTAGTGATAATGATGTGATGGTGGTTGTAGTAGTAGCGCTAATGATGTTGATGTGATGGTGGTGGTTGTAGTAGTACTTGCAGTGATAAGGATGTGGTGGTTGATATTGATGATAGTTGCAGTGATGGTAGTGGTGTTGATGATGGTAGCAGTAGTGGTGGCTCTGACGATGATGATGATGATGACAATGAAGAAGTTGGGAGTTGTAGCATGGAAAATGATGCTGTGATGCTTGTGGTGATACTTGACGTGGTGGGGGCATCCTTGGAACACAATGAACTGACCAGAATTTAGCATAATTTGCCCGTTTGTCTCTGCGTCCAAATAAACAGCTCAGTGGAGTTCTCTTACAAAGTAGAGAAAAATGTTGTCTATTAAGACAATAGAAATTGAGTTCAAATTTTATTCACAATTGAATCATACATTTTGAGTTGATCGACTTATCACTCTCATTGAAGGGCACATTTATTGAATGGACAGCTATACTTGTATCATATAAAAAGTTGATATTTATTTCAAATTCAAACTATTATTTTATAAATTTCACCTTGAAATCTTTTACAGGATCCCATTCAAATGGACTCAGCTTGTGTTTATCATCACCATTCTCATTCAAGTTTGCTTTTGTTTTCTTGTAATGGGCAAATCGTCTCTCACCAGCTTTGCTTGGTTTACGATCATGTCTTGCCCACAACCAGGGTTGACCTGTAAAATACACATCAAATAAGAGTTCAAAAATAACTGTATAGCTGTTACATTCATTCAATAAACCATTCAAGTGCGAAGTCTGTTGCAGACATCAGCAATCAGGTCTCTCCAAACTTCCCCTATGGATAAGACTACATAACTTGGCAGATAGCTGCAACATATGACGAATGATGAGATTTTTATAGAACTAGTTTTATGCAGCCTTAGCCAGGCAACTGGTTTTGCCACATTGCATTTTTTGTGATTAAAATTTTTTTTTTCAATTATTGAGATGAGGAGAAGGAAAATTATTTTCTTATTTATAGATGGGGAGGGAAGCAAAAACAATCTATTTATTTCTATTGGAAAATGGGAGGGGGAGTGTTCAGGGTTCCTACAGAAATTCCATTTTGAAATTCAAGAAGTTTTCAAGGCGATATTTTCTTTAATTCTAAGGATTAAAACAAC
Source organism: Berghia stephanieae (assembly GCF_034508935.2). Classification (NCBI taxonomy): domain Eukaryota; kingdom Metazoa; phylum Mollusca; class Gastropoda; order Nudibranchia; family Aeolidiidae; genus Berghia; species Berghia stephanieae. The sequence continues at coordinate 22,959,945 of NC_088367.1, forward strand.
TAATTATCCCTTCGACGCTTAAGGTTTTCCACTAGTGGGGGCAACTCACTCCTTAATTGCTGCTTCCTCAGCAGAACAAGGGGCCTCAAATTCACTTTTCTGCAACATGGCCAAAGATTTCAATGCATTTGACTGAAAAATAAATTTCATGGCATTCAAAATACACAGCCTTTGGTACCACTTTCTCAGCTTTTTTTTTCCCTTCAGGATCTGAAATGGTGATGTGGTAGTTGTTGTAAGTGGTATTAGGGATGGCGATGTGGTGGTGATTTTAGTGGTAATAGTAATAGTAGGGATGGTGATGTGGTTGTAGTAGTAGTGGTGGTGGTTGTAGTAGTAGTGGTAGGATGGATAGGGATGGTGATGTGGTTGTGTTTATTGTAGCAATAGTGGTATTAGGGATGGTGATGTGGTGGTGGTTGTAGCAGTGGTAGTAGGGATGGTGATGTGGTGGTGGTTGTATTAGTGGTGGTAGTGGTGATAGGGATGGTGATGTGGTTGTGTTTATTGTGGCAATAGTGGTACTAGGGATGGTGATTGTTGTAGTAGTAGTAGTGGTGGTGGTTGTATTAGTGGTGCTAGGATGGTAATATGGTAGTGGCTACTGTAGTAGCGGTGGTGGTAAGGATGGTGATGTGGTGGTCGTTGTATTAGTGGTAGTAGTGGTGGTAGAGATGGTGATGTGGCGGTGGTTATTGTAGTCGTGGTGATATGGATGGTGATGTGGGGTGGTTGTTGTAGTAGTGGTGGTAGAGATAATGATGTGATGGTTGTAGAAGCAGTAGTGGTAGGGATGGTGATATGGTGGTTGTAGAAGCAGTAGTGGTAGGGATGGTGATGTGGTGGTTGTAGTTGTAGTGAAAGTGGCGGTAGGGATGGTGATGTGTGATGGTGGTTGTAGTTGTCATAGTGATGGTAATGTGGTGGTGGTTGTAGTTGTCATAGTCATAGTGATGGTGATGTATATATATATTCTATTCTCCTACAGAAATTCCATTTTGAAATTCAAGAAGTTTTCAAGGCGATATTTTCTTTAATTCTAAGGATTAAAACAACTAATTATCCCTTCGACGCTTAAGGTTTTCCACTAGTGGGGGCAACTCACTCCTTAATTGCTGCTTCCTCAGCAGAACAAGGGGCCTCAAATTCACTTTTCTGCAACATGGCCAAAGATTTCAATGCATTTGACTGAAAAATAAATTTCATGGCATTCAAAATACACAGCCTTTGGTACCACTTTCTCAGCTTTTTTTTTCCCTTCAGGATCTGAAATGGTGATGTGGTAGTTGTTGTAAGTGGTATTAGGGATGGCGATGTGGTGGTGATTTTAGTGGTAATAGTAATAGTAGGGATGGTGATGTGGTTGTAGTAGTAGTGGTGGTGGTTGTAGTAGTAGTGGTAGGATGGATAGGGATGGTGATGTGGTTGTGTTTATTGTAGCAATAGTGGTATTAGGGATGGTGATGTGGTGGTGGTTGTAGCAGTGGTAGTAGGGATGGTGATGTGGTGGTGGTTGTATTAGTGGTGGTAGTGGTGATAGGGATGGTGATGTGGTTGTGTTTATTGTGGCAATAGTGGTACTAGGGATGGTGATTGTTGTAGTAGTAGTAGTGGTGGTGGTTGTATTAGTGGTGCTAGGATGGTAATATGGTAGTGGCTACTGTAGTAGCGGTGGTGGTAAGGATGGTGATGTGGTGGTCGTTGTATTAGTGGTAGTAGTGGTGGTAGAGATGGTGATGTGGCGGTGGTTATTGTAGTAGTGGTGATATGGATGGTGATGTGGAGGTGGTTGTTGTAGTAGTGGTGGTAGGGATAATGATGTGATGGTTGTAGAAGCAGTAGTGGTAGGGATGGTGATATGGTGGTTGTAGAAGCAGTAGTGGTAGGGATGGTGATGTGGTGGTTGTAGTTGTAGTGAAAGTGGCGGTAGGGATGGTGATGTGTGATGGTGGTTGTAGTTGTCATAGTGATGGTAATGTGGTGGTGGTTGTAGTTGTCATAGTCATAGTGATGGTGATGTATAATATATTCTATTCTCCTACAGAAATTCCATTTTGAAATTCAAGAAGTTTTCAAGGCGATATTTTCTTTAATTCTAAGGATTAAAAACTAATTATCCCTTCGACGCTTAAGGTTTTCCACTAGTGGGGGCAACTCACTCCTTAATTGCTGCTTCCTCAGCAGAACAAGGGGCCTCAAATTCACTTTTCTGCAACATGGCCAAAGATTTCAATGCATTTGACTGAAAAATAAATTTCATGGCATTCAAAATACACAGCCTTTGGTACCACTTTCTCAGCTTTTTTTTTCCCTTCAGGATCTGAAATGGTGATGTGGTAGTTATAGTAAGTGGTATTAGGGATGGCGATGTGGTGGTGATTTTAGTGGTAATAGTAATAGTAGGGATGGTGATGTGGTTGTAGTAGTAGTGGTGGTGGTTGTAGTAGTAGTGGTAGGATGGATAGGGATGGTGATGTGGTTGTGTTTATTGTAGCAATAGTGGTACTAGGGATGGTGATGTGGTGGTGGTTGTAGCAGTGGTAGTAGGATGGTGATGTGGTGGTGGTTGTATTAGTGGTGGTAGTGGTGATAGGGATGGTGATGTGGTTGTGTTTATTGTGGCAATAGTGGTACTAGGGATGGTGATTGTTGTAGTAGTAGTAGTGGTGGTGGTTGTATTAGTGGTGCTAGGATGGTAATATGGTAGTGGCTATTGTAGTAGCGGTGGTGGTAAGGATGGTGATGTGGTGGTCGTTGTATTAGTGGTAGTAGTGGTGGTAGAGATGGTGATGTGGCGTGGTTATTGTAGTAGTGGTGATATGGATGGTGATGTGGAGGTGGTTGTTGTAGTAGTGGTGGTAGGGATAATGATGTGATGGTTGTAGAAGCAGTAGTGGTAGGGATGGTGATGTGGTGGTTGTAGTTGTAGTGAAAGTGGCGGTAGGGATGGTGATGTGTGATGGTGGTTGTAGTTGTCATAGTGATGGTAATGTGGTGGTGGTTGTAGTTGTCATAGTCATAGTGATGGTGATGTATATATATATTCTATTCTCCTACAGAAATTCCATTTTGAAATTCAAGAAGTTTTCAAGGCGATATTTTCTTTAATTCTAAGGATTAAAACAACTAATTATCCCTTCGACGCTTAAGGTTTTCCACTAGTGGGGGCAACTCACTCCTTAATTGCTGCTTCCTCAGCAGAACAAGGGGCCTCAAATTCACTTTTCTGCAACATGGCCAAAGATTTCAATGCATTTGACTGAAAAATAAATTTCATGCATTCAAAATACACAGCCTTTGGTACCACTTTCTCAGCTTTTTTTTCCCTTCAGGATCTGAAATGGTGATGTGGTAGTTGTTGTAAGTGGTATTAGGGATGGCGATGTGGTGGTGATTTTAGTGGTAATAGTAATAGTAGGGATGGGATGTGGTTGTAGTAGTAGTGGTGGTGGTTGTAGTAGTAGTGGTAGGATGGATAGGGATGGTGATGTGTTGTGTTTTATTGTAGCAATAGTGGTATTAGGGATGGTGATGTGGTGGTGGTTGTAGCAGTGGTAGTAGGGATGGTGATGTGGTGGTGGTTGTATTAGTGGTGGTAGTGGTGATAGGGATGGTGATGTGGTTGTGTTTATTGTGGCAATAGTGGTACTAGGGATGGTGATTGTTGTAGTAGTAGTAGTGGTGGTGGTTGTATTAGTGGTGCTAGGATGGTAATATGGTAGTGGCTATGTAGTAGCGGTGGTGGTAAGGATGGTGATGTGGTGGTCGTTGTATTAGTGGTAGTAGTGGTGGTAGAGATGGTGATGTGGCGGTGGTTATTGTAGTAGTGGTGATATGGATGGTGATGTGGAGGTGTTGTTGTAGTAGTGGGGTAGAGATAATGATGTGATGGTTGTAGAAGCAGTAGTGGTAGGGATGGTGATATGGTGGTTGTAGAAGCAGTAGTGGTAGGGATGGTGATGTGGTGGTTGTAGTTGTAGTGAAAGTGGCGGTAGGGATGGTGATGTGTGATGGTGGTTGTAGTTGTCATAGTGATGGTAATGTGGTGGTGGTTGTAGTTGTCATAGTCATAGTGATGGTGATGTATATATATATTCTATTCTCCTACAGAAATTCCATTTTGAAATTCAAGAAGTTTTCAAGGCGATATTTTCTTTAATTCTAAGGATTAAAACAACTAATTATCCCTTCGACGCTTAAGGTTTTCCACTAGTGGGGGCAACTCACTCCTTAATTGCTGCTTCCTCAGCAGAACAAGGGGCCTCAAATTCACTTTTCTGCAACATGGCCAAAGATTTCAATGCATTTGACTGAAAAATAAATTTCATGGCATTCAAAATACACAGCCTTTGGTACCACTTTCTCAGCTTTTTTTTTCCCTTCAGGATCTGAAATGGTGATGTGGTAGTTTTGTAAGTGGTATTAGGGATGGCGATGTGGTGTGATTTTAGTGGTAATAGTAATAGTAGGGATGGTGATGTGGTTGTAGTAGTAGTGGTGGTGGTTGTAGTAGTAGTGGTAGGATGGATAGGGATGGTGATGTGGTTGTGTTTATTGTAGCAATAGTGGTACTTAGGGATGGTGATGTGTGGTGGTTGTAGCAGTGGTAGTAGGGATGGTGATGTGGTGGTGGTTGTATTAGTGGTGGTAGTGGTGATAGGGATGGTGATGTGGTTGTGTTTATTGTGGCAATAGTGGTACTAGGGATGGTGATTGTTGTAGTAGTAGTAGTGGTGGTGGTTGTATTAGTGGTGCTAGGATGGTAATATGGTAGTGGCTATTGTAGTAGCGGTGTGGTAAGGATGGTGATGTGGTGGTCGTTGTATTAGTGGTAGTAGTGGTGGTAGAGATGGTGATGTGGCGGTGGTTATTGTAGTAGTGGTGATATGGATGGTGATGTGGAGGTGGTTGTTGTAGTAGTGGTGGTAGGGATAATGATGTGATGGTTGTAGAAGCAGTAGTGGTAGGGATGGTGATGTGGTGGTTGTAGTTGTAGTGAAAGTGGCGGTAGGGATGGTGATGTGTGATGGTGGTTGTAGTTGTCATAGTGATGGTAATGTGGTGGTGGTTGTAGTTGTCATAGTCATAGTGATGGTGATGTATATATATATTCTATTCTCCTACAGAAATTCCATTTTGAAATTCAAGAAGTTTTCAAGGCGATATTTTCTTTAATTCTAAGGATTAAAACAACTAATTATCCCTTCGACGCTTAAGGTTTTCCACTAGTGGGGGCAACTCACTCCTTAATTGCTGCTTCCTCAGCAGAACAAGGGCCTCAAATTCACTTTTCTGCAACATGGCCAAAGATTTCAATGCATTTGACTGAAAAATAAATTTCATGGCATTCAAAATACACAGCCTTTGGTACCACTTTCTCAGCTTTTTTTTTCCCTTCAGGATCTGAAATGGTGATGTGGTAGTAGTTGTTGTAAGTGGTATTAGGGATGGCGATGTGGTGGTGATTTTAGTGGTAATAGTAATAGTAGGGATGGTGATGTGGTTGTAGTAGTAGTGGTGGTGGTTGTAGTAGTAGTGGTAGGATGGATAGGGATGGTGATGTGGTTGTGTTTATTGTAGCAATAGTGGTATTAGGGATGGTGATGTGGTGGTGGTTGTAGCAGTGGTAGTAGGGATGGTGATGTGTGGTGGTGGTTGTATTAGTGGTGGTAGTGGTGATAGGGATGGTGATGTGGTTGTGTTTATTGTGGCAATAGTGGTACTAGGGATGGTGATTGTTGTAGTAGTAGTAGTGGTGGTGGTTGTATTAGTGGTGGTAGGATGGTAATAAGGTAGTGGCTATTGTAGTAGTGGTGGTGGTAAGGATGGTGATGTGGTGGTCGTTGTATTAGTGGTAGTAGTGGTGGTAGAGATGGTGATGTAGCGGTGGTTATTGTAGTAGTGGTGATATGGATGGTGATGTGGAGGTGGTTGTTGTAGTAGTGGTGGTAGGGATAATGATGTGATGTTGTAGAAGCAGTAGTGGTAGGGATGTGATATGGTGGTGTAAAGCAGTAGTGGTAGGGATGGTGATGTGGTGGTTGTAGTTGTAGTGAAAGTGGCGGTAGGATGGTGATGTGTGATGTGGTTGTAGTTGTCATAGTGATGGTAATGTGGTGGTGGTTGTAGTTGTCATAGTCATAGTGATGGTGATGTATATATATATTCTATTCTCACCCACCCCCCCCCCCCCCCCGGCCCGATATTGGATTACCGAAAAAAAACGTCGCCGGCTTGATTTGCGATTTGATTGATTGATTTTTTTTTTAATTGTGCATATTGTGACAAGAAACTTAAAATTACTGCATTACAATATTTGGATTAAACATAAAAATTGTGGACACTATTATGAAGACTAGCATCCTAGACTAGGGGGTGAGAAATAGTCACTTCGATATATATATATATATATATTAATATATAATATTATATATATATATATATATTATATATATATAAAATTAATATATATATAATATATATATATATATATATATTAGCGTTTTTTCATTGAAAAACGGTGGCTGGATAGATCATCAAACATTGTAGTGGGAGAGTGAGACCATTATTCATTATTAGAAGCTGCTGCCTTTCTGAGACCTGTCAATAGGAAATAAAAGGCTTTAAAATTGGGTCACAATCACTAAGCAATTTATCAGCTCACCGCTGGGATACCAAAGGAATGAGAATAAGTGCTTACCTAAGTACATGATACAGACTTGCTAAACAATTTTACAATTGTGTTGGTGCAAGTGCAAATGAAAATGGCACAAATTATCATATATTTAGGGAGGCCTTCCGAAAGCTCCTACATCCCCAGTATTCTTGTTTTTTTATAAAGTTCTAGTAGGGAGTGTATTTATATATTAGGAACATACTAGATGGTAGATAGTACATTATGGCATACGCACTTGCTACAATTTACATGATGGTATCGGTACAAGTGCAAATAAAATAAGACAACTGGCACAATTTTTAGTTTAAGATGATACACGTTCACGTTGCATTTTTTACTTTTACCTTGAAATTCTGCAACAAGGCAGCAAGTGCCATCAATCTTTTCGGTCGCTTTAGCTGAGGAGATGTAATCGACAGATAAGGACGAATTCAGTTCTCTAAGTGCGGCTACTTTGAACGTTTGGTGCTGCCTTTTACTCGATGGTTCATCTATGACACCAGTCTTGTAAACACAAGAAATTTTCTGTTGAACTGGATTCGGTGACATTTTCTCCATGAGACGACTTACTCTACCATACAATTGTTAATGGTTCCAAATTATAGTGTCATAATTTGAAATGAGAATGCAATAAGTCCAAGTGAAGTCCGAAATCAAAACTCAATAAATTCGCATTTCACATGTTGCAATCAAGATGTAACACACCAACTTCAAGACTGACACGCAGGATTGCCAGATCAAATAAAAATAAAAAGCCAAATTTATTTTTAAAAAGAGCCAAAAAAAAAAAAAAAAAGAAGAAAAGTCAAACACCCCATTACTCTCACTGTCTATTGTGAAAAGTATACTAACCTAGGTGAACTGACAGTATGTAAGAGCTCCCTGATACTAACCCTCCCCTCCGACACCCGGGTTTTTTAAAATGATAACATTACATTAGGTAAAAATGATTCAGTTCCTCCCCTAACTCTTCACTGCTTGGGTAGTCGGGTAGGAAACAAAGAGCCTGATATATATTTATTATAACCAGTTTAGGTTTGGATGCTAATTATTGTTCTAAAATATTTTAGAAATTTGACTTATCGACCTGAGTGATTCATTTGGTATTCGAAATATTATTATTTTAAAGAAAATCGACCAGATAAAAAAAAAAAAAACAGACTAAACCGATGGCGAAAAATTTGAAGCCAGTCGCTTTGAAAAAAATCCCGATTTCCAAAATTTGGCTTTTTAAAAATTCAAATTGACAATTCTGCAGTAACTTGGCTACACACTACACACTTGCTAGGTTCGAGACACACACACACACACACACACACACACACACACACAAACACAAACACACACATCTTTTGTAGTCACATGCATTTCAAACAATAACCCATCAGAGAAGAGGAGGCATGCCTTCATCATAGATCATTGTCATTGCGATCATTATGGTGTAGTAAATTTTGAAATTTACCCCGTATAGATAGTATGCAGATGACGTCACTCAGGTCTTTGTTATTGTTTTTGCCATCCGCGTTTGTGAGTTGTTCTCACTAAACTGTATTAACCAGACTATAAAAGTTAATGGTGACACAGAGTTTGTGTGTTGGTCCGTTATACTTCCGGATGGCAATGTTGTGAACTCCTTGGCCAAGCGCATTCTATCTATAATGGAATCGTCCAAGGCGTGCGCCTCCTGTTCCCCCCATCTCACACACGAAAGGGCGGTTTGCGGAGTGGAGGGAGGTGGTCGTCTGCCTCTATGGTCGTCTGTGTATGGCAAAGGGGGGTGGGTGCGATTAATTAAGTGGGATGGGTGGTGATTGGTGGAAGATCGGCAAAGAACCGACCAACGAATCGCTGGGGAAGTAGTATGGCGCGAGACCGTTGAAAGGTGATAAGAAGTGAGGACCGACAACGGTCTCCACTTTGGGACCGGTCCCCGGTTCACAGCTAAAGGACCGTGCGACCGGTCCCAAGGACCGGTCCTCAGCGCGGCACTACTTTAAAGTGTTATTTCAATTCAGCATGCAATTCATGGTTGCAACATCCAGCCAGGCCAATCACCATTTATGAAAAATGGGAAAACTTATGGCCTATCAAAAAGGATATTATATCTCCGGAGGAAGTAGCATCTGACTGGCTCAGAGTATGGGTCGAAGTAATTGATGGTGCAATGAAGCCACAGTGACGAAAACAAAATTATGGGTGGTGACAGCAGTCCATGAACGTACGCAGCAGTCACAGTATTCCAAGCTGCTCAGAGGTCATAGGTATATACATCCAATACCGACACACCAATCGTCGTGATGTCATCGCGAAGGGGAATTGGATTCAGTAGTCTGATGTCACGCCGCCCGGCAACGGCGGCCATCTTGGTTCTAAACAAAGGAAATCATTACTTTTTATTCTTCAAGCTGGCTAGACCTTTTCATATATCTTGTGACCAGAATTTGTAAAAGTCGAAACATGATCAAATTTATGGGGTTTTTATCCCTCTGGATACGCTTTTATGTTCGCCGGAGAAATATTTCATAAGGGCGTCTGCCATTGTTCCGATAGTTTAGAGCCAGTTGCTAAGTTACCATGCGTCACTACGAGGGAAGTGACGTTACGACTGTCTTGTAGTGTCGTTTTGGCAGCGATAATTTTCCCATGGCTACAGAATAGATCTTGCGTTGGGCGGTCTCGGGTGGGTTGGGCAATAGGATTCAATAGTCTGATGTCACTTCCGCCCAGCAACCAGCAGCTTGGTTTTAAACAAAGACAATCGGTACTTTTTATTCATCATCCTGGCTAGAACTTTTTCGCATGTCATGTGATCAAAATGTATAAATCTCAAGAAAAAATGATCAGATTTATAATGTTTTCCTCCTCTGGATACACTTTTATGCTCGTCGGAGAAGTATTTCATAAGGGCGTTCACCATTGTTCCGATAGTTTAGAACCCGTTACTAAGTTACTATGCGTCATTACGAGGGAAGTGACGTCACAACTGTTGAAGCCTATTGTCAACCACCATCGCGACTTTCCTCTTTTGTGATTTGAAGTAAGTTTGAGTCCAGTGTGCCAATCCAAGACACGAGAAGATGTTGTTATGCAAGTAAACCTTTCTTTTGAAGAATACTGCAAGGACAACGACTGGCAATGAAGGAAATGTCTTGGGTTTGCAATCTTGCCAATAACAAGAGGAGGGAATTTCTCTGATCCGTTCTTGTAACCATGACTGTGAAATGATCTTTGGATACTTCCCTCCTGAGCATGTTTCTCTTTTTTTTTTTACCGAGAGACAGAACTTTTTAAAAAAAAATAGCATGTCCGTCCTTCCAACAAGAACGTTTATAGATTGATTGATGCAATTTAGTGAGAACTACTCATAAATGGGCTGGCTAACAAATAAAAATAAAAAAGACCTATATAACGTCAACTTTGTTCTCCCTATAACTAAAGAATGCGCGCGCGCGCGTGAGTGTGTGTGTGTGTGTGTGTGTGTGGTGTGTGTATGTATATATATATATATATATATAATATATATATATATATAATATATATATATATATATATATATATATATATATATATATATGTGTGTGTGTGTGTGTGTGTGTGTGTGTGTTAGCTAGATTTAACGGTTTGACCGATTAGGTCTTGAGATTTTTTTATGACTAGTATCAATCCCAAGTGTGATTGGTGATTTAGACTTGCTTAAAAGTGAACATTTCCTAATTTAAAAAAAAATAAATTATGAATTTCAAAACTAAATTAGAGTCAGCGTGTACTAACAGTGTGTAGGAGAGCTCGATGGTCGGAGTCGATTATTGATTTGAGCCAGTACCAGGGCATTCACACTCACAGTGTGTGGTAGCCTTGGCCAGTACCCATAAATTTCTCATTGAGCTTCTCATTCGTCAGTCTGTCCAGGATTGCCAGGTTGTATTATTTTAATCCAAACCGCCTATTTTTAAAATTATTTTTGATGTCTTTGGATAGTCATTTTATGTTTGGATTTGTGGATTATTTTACCCGTAAGAAATTTTCAAAATGACAAATCATTTCACACAAAAACAATAACACATTTTGAATAACAATATTTAGCACCATTATTCTTGAGAGGTCATTTCTCTATTTCTCTAGCTATTAGGGTAAGCTAGTGATAGTGCGGCTATTCGGTCTTGTGGTATGACATTCGCTTTCGGATCGGAAGGTCCTGGTGTAGTATGATGGTTTCATACTTCTTGTATTTTTTTAAATAGCACTTTCTGTTATGGTTTCCTTCTATTCGTCTTGCGGTATGCTGCGCGCCGTCGCACTTAAGTGGGGAGAAAGGATAAAACCAGTGGCGCACCTCGCTTCAACGTCATTCGCCTCCCGACTCACGTTGAGGGCAATCCTAATTGAAATAAAACTATTAGATAGTAAGATTTAATAGTGTGTTATTTCTATTCTTTATTTGACAGTGTCGCCCCTTCCTTAGAACCAATCACGACCCTGAGCATTGCGCGAGAGAAAAACTCAGCATATCTCTTGCGCAAAATAAGATCTTGTTTTGTTCTATCACTCCCTCTTCATTCGTCCCAAGCCTCAAGAAGCCTGTCACGCTGCCTGCCAAAATAGCGGCACTGGCAACTACACACATCTCATTCTCAACAACAAAAACTACACCTCATTATCAAGAAATATCTCACCACCAAACCTCTCAGAACAACTCCATACATCCTCCCTATCAAGTCTCTCTCATTTACTCCATCGACTATATTACATTAAAAACTACACGTAACTTGAAGAAAACTACAAAGAGGCTTCATTATTGTATGTACCCCCTGCAACCCAAATAACAAGATACCACAATAACAAGATTATTACACTGGGTTTGAGCTTCGCCCGGCGCATAGTTTAGTCATTTGAAAAAAACTTTCTCTCACAGGTACTCATGTGTAAAATGAGAACCTGGCCATTAACAGCGTTGTCTTTGTCCGAAAAAAAAAAATAATTGTAACAGCGCCATGTCACATCCTACATGTCAAATGTTGCTGTTGGCCAGGGACCCCTTTGAGCATGTTTAGTGGATATTGCTCTATATAAAATCGCAATGTATTTTGCTTTTGGGAGAGATTTTTTTTCTTGGAAATTTCGATTGTTTTTTTTTGTTTGTTTTTGTTTTAAATCTCGATTTCTTTTTGGTAAACTAGGTTATGTTTTGGATTATATATAAAATTATCTGGCAACCCGGATTCCTGGAAATACTGGAAATCGAATGTCGGAAGTTGCAGTTTCTATAGCCTTCAAGGAATTTCCTGGAAATCGAATGTAAATGTCGTAAGTTGCAGTTTCTATAGCCTATTTTGCACTCCGAAGTCCTAATTCTGAAACTTTTAGGTTTACAAATTTTGTTTTAAGTTAGGTACTAAAACAAAAATTAAAATCATGCCTGGGCACCGTGATGAACAAAAGGCTCAAAAGGAATTACACGCAGTGAGTGATAATGAAAAGTAAAAGGATTTCTGTATTAAGTATTTATTAGATAGGTTTTATAGGCGTTGCCTTGACTTACGTAGGGTTAGTATCTATCTTCATTTATTTATTCAGCCGGAAAGAGTATGAATTACCTATAACTATAATATCTTTTACATGAAAAAGTTGAGATGATGTAACATATCATGAAATTAAATACGATAGAGAGAGAGAGCCTGAATACCAAATTGTGACAGTTTACACTTTCCTAATACGACAATTGATTTGGTTTTTGGCCACCATTTTGTTTTGTGAAGTATTGAAAGCAGTCCTCGGTTTGTTTGTTTTTTTCTGTTAGGGTTAGTCATGTCTTAGTGAAGATGCTAGGGTGTTTGTTTTTCCTAGTACTAGGTTTTATTTTTTCTTAGGGTTAGTTGAGGGAATATTTGGGTTGTTTCCATTAGCACGAGGAGCTTTCGGAAGGCCTCTCCCTTACAGTCTATAGTGGCATGCCAGCGTTGTAAACGGATTTCTCTATCTGGTTCACGATAGATAAAATATAGAAAAAAGTAAAGAAAAATTCTCCACCGAAGTGGGCGTTCTCCATTTACGTAGAGTAGCCTACATATATTGTCGGGACAAATGAATAAATGTTACTTAATTAAGAAAGTTGTGTGTTAGAAGTAAACACCTTTTATCTTCTAGAGCCGAATATAAATAGGAAGAAATGACATGACTCACATAAAAAGTATGAATCAGACAAGACACCAAAATTTGGGTTGGAGAGTGCAACTGAGTACACGAGTACACCACACACCTCCCCCAGCACAGAGATCTCACAGAGCTTATTGGTAATGCTCAGGCAGCCATATTGGTCGTTCAATATGTGACATGAGCTGTCTGTGTTGCTTTGTAGTCATAGGATGCTGTCGATTAGGGTCATTGTCAGCAGCAGGGGCTGGCCCTTGCGACAACGGAGGGTGTCCTTGTCGTGGGAGTTGTTGTAGTCGACCGATTTAGAAGAATTCAACTGTGCTGGCTTGAGACGGTCAGGTCAACCGTGATGGGTTCTTTGCGACTGCCTTTGTCCATGAGGAATGTTTTGTCTCCCTGTGCTAGTGCTGTGTATGGGCCGGTGTAAGGCCTTTGCAGTGGACTTCTCACAGTATCTGTGCGTATGTACACATACCTAGCTGTCAACTGGGATGGAGGTAAATGTCAGCATGAGGTACTAGTGTGGTGAGCAGCTGGAATGCCATCAAGAATTTAGTCACTGACCAAGTTGAAGAGTTGTGAGAAATTAACTCGCTGGGAACGGTCAGTGGTTCACTGTAGACGAGCTTTGCGGACGGATATCCCAGATCGTCTTTGGGAGCAGTTCTGATGCCAAGGAGTACCCAAGGTAATTCTTCCACCCATTTGGGACCTGCGAGTCGTGCTTTCAGAGCTGCGTTGAGCGTGTGATGGAACCGTTCAATCATCCTGTTGGTCTGGGGATGAAACGCCATTGCCCGATGGAGTCTGACTCCGCGATGTTTAGCCATTTCAGTCCACAAAACAGAGGTGAACTGTGAACTGCAGTCCGATGATTTGTCTCCAGGGATGCCAAAACGATAAGATCTAACCTCCCACGAGAGCCTGAACACATTCGTCTGTTGTAATATTTTCTATAGGAATTGCCTCTGGCCATCGTGTATTGCGATCAGTGATGGTTAGAAGGAATCTGTGACTGCAGTACTGAGGAAGTGGAGCGACAATATCTGTTGATATGTGAAAACCTTTTGTCAGGTACGGTTAATGTTTCGAGGGGCGCTTGTGTATGTTTCTGAATTTTCTATGATTAACACTCATGACACTCCTTTATCCATTTGCTAATTGACTTTGTAGGTCATGTCACACTAATTTTTTTGCGATGAGTTGGACAGTGGCTTTAACCCCTGGATGTGAAAGGATGGGAACAGCCTTGAACACTGGGTGTCTAAAATCCGGAGGGACGATGGGGCAAGCTTGGCTAGTTGAAATATCGCAAAGCAGTTCGGGTCCTTAGTCGCTCAATTTGGTTTTGGTTATTTGCAGGTTTGTGAAAGCTGTTTTGTAGGCTTGTATGTCTGCACTTAAACTTTGTGCTGCAGCCATAGCTGTATAGTTGATGCCGAACGAGACTGCATTAGTGGTGGTGACAGCACGGTAGAGGCAATTGGCGACCACATCTTTTTTCCAGAGATGTGTCGAATGTCAGTGCTGAACTCCGAAATAGCAGGAAGTTGCCTTTGCTGACGTGCTAACCACAGCTCTGTGGCCTTTGACATCGCATAGAATATAGGTTTGTGGTCTGTGTAGATGGTGAACTGCCTTCTTTCTAATATATAGCTAAAATGGCGTATTGCCAAATGGAGGCCAAGAAGCTCTCGGTCAAAAGTGCTGTATTTAATCTCTGGTGTCTGCAATTGGCGGCTGAAAAGACTAGTGGTTCCCAGCAACCACGTGTGTATTGCTCAAGGACGGCGTCAACGGCTACATCTGATGCATCACACATCAGAGTGATTGGGGAATCCGTGCATGGATGTACCAATATGGGTGCATTTGCTAAGGCTTGTTTACCAGCAAGGAAGGATTGGTTCTTTTCGTGAGACCAATTGGATTCAATAGTCTGATGTTATGTCCACCCAGCAACGAGCAGCTTGGTTCTAAACAAAGAGAATCAGTACTTTTTATTCTTCATGCTGGCGAGAACTTTTTCACATGTCATGTGATAAGAATATATGAAAGTCAAAACATGGTCAGATTTATAATGTCCTTCTCCTCTGGATACACTTTTATGCTCATCTGAGAAGTATTTCATAAGGGCATCCATTGTTCCTATAGTTTAGAACCAGTTACTAAGTTACAATGCGTCATTACGAGGGAAGTGACGTCACGACTGTTGAAGCCTATTGAGAGCTTGGCGGTGTTTGGATGATTTCAGGGCATGGTAAAGAGGGCGCAGGGTTGAAGCGATGTTGAGGGTAAAACACTGGTAAAAGTTTATCATATCAAGGAACTCTTGAAGCGCATTAACACTTTGTGGCTGGGGAAACTTCTTTATCGCCAATGTAGCACGGGCCAAACAAGTAAATGTTGTGTGTTAGAAGTAAACACATTTTATCTTCTAGAGGCGAACTCAAACAGGAAGAGATGACGTGACTCACATAAAAAGTAGGAATCAGACAAGACACAAGAATTTGGGTTGGAGAGTGCAACTGAGTACACCACAAGTTAAAAAATGCAAGACATCATGCGAATAGTCCGGGTATTTTCATCCGGTAATCAAAATAAAGTCAACACTGGACTAAATTATCAATTAACAGTCCATTATGAATATCATAGTAGTAAGAGCTTGCAAGGAGAAAGGAAGATCATTTTTATACCCATAGTGACGTTACAAACTCGCAGGCGGAAATACACACAACAGTGAATGGAACTCACAGGGACACCCAACAGGTTACACAACATGAAAATGATTCACAACTCAATAGCCAAACAACATTAAACTGGAATACATTGAAACACAACAAACTTTCCCACACCAGTTTGTCACAGGGTGACTCTGCATCGACTGTGCCCTGTGCATGATGAAAGTTATCACTGACACTCTCAAAAACAGTAAATGAATCATGATTGATTGATTGTATGGATTGAATTTAATTTTCAATTGTTTTTAACGAAAGAACACTCATTAAAGAAATTTGCTTTGATTTTCATACGAAAAGGGGGAAAAAATTGAACACAAGCTGAGTTGACATTTTAAAGGGACTAAGTCTACACCACCAATTTGCAGGTGGAAAATAAAAACCTTAAGTTACAACTACAATGTTAAAGTGATGTAATATTACTGTCAGTCAACTACACTCATTACTTAAATGAAATAACAAAACGATCTACTTCATGAACCTTCTTTCAAGACAAATATGTTTCTTTTAAAAGTTTGTATACAGGTCAACACAGTTTGCGTGAAAAACCATGTTTATTGCAATTGGAAGTTATGAGAAGAGTAAATTGAAGGGCTCGCTCAAATTAATGTAGGCATACAAAAAGAGTACTATAAATAGATTGGTACCTTAATTTCTTATATGCAGGAGAACATAAATGTTCTAGTAATTATAGGCCTACATTATTTTGTATTCTTACAAAGTAAGATCAAAGAAATAATCGAAGGTCTACTTGAACTAATCTGGAGCCTGTGACAAACTGGGCCTTTAACAAACTACAGTAGGCAGTAGGTATAGATAAATGGAAATTGGTAACCTCTCCAATTTGAGGAACTCTTGGAAATCGGCACAAAATCCCAGGGAACATAATTCTTTCTATATGTTTTACCCCTCTAATTCGAGAACGAAGTGGCAATTCAGACTCGAGTCTCTTACGACCATTGTGCTTTTTGCTAGACAAAAATTAATAATCTTATTTTATTCTTTGTTATTCAAAATGTATTATTGTATTGTTTTACACCCGGTTTATTTCAGGCAAGACGAGTATGCGAACTGTTTAGGGGAAGATTTTCTGAGGAAGTTGCCATAAGACTCATAGAAGATCTTGGTGGTGAATTGGAAGCTGTTGACTTTGTTTTGAATGGTAAGATTGATGATCTGACCTGTAAAATTGATGTGTTGAGTGGTAAGATTGATGATCTGACCTGTAAAATGGATGTGTTGAGTGGTAAGATTGATGATCTGACCTGTAAAATGGATGTGTTGAGTGGTAAGATTGATGATCTGACCTGTAAAATGGATGTGTTGAGTGGTAAGATTGATGATCTGACCTGTAAAATGGATGTGTTGAGTGGTAAGATTGATGATCTGACCTGTAAAATGGATGTGTTGAGTGGTAAGATTGATGATCTGACCTGTAAAATGGATGTGTTGAGTGGTAAGATTGATGATCTGACCTGTAAAATGGATGTGTTGAGTGGTAAGATTGATGATCTGACCTGTAAAATGGATGTGTTGAGTGGTAAGATTGATGATCTGACCTGTAAAATGGATGTGTTGAGTGGTAAGATTGATGATCTGACCTGTAAAATGGATGTGTTGAGTGGTAAGATTGATGATCTGACCTGTAAAATGGATGTGTTGAGTGGTAAGATTGATGATCTGACCTGTAAAATGGATGTGTTGAGTGGTAAGATTGATGATCTGACCTGTAAAATGGATGTGTTGAGTGGTAAGATTGATGATCTGACCTGTAAAATGGATGTGTTGAGTGGTAAGACTGATGATCTGACCTGTAAAATGGATGTGTTGAGTGGTAAGATTGATGATCTGACCTGTAAAATGGATGTGTTGAGTGGTAAGATTGATGATCTGACCTGTAAAATGGATGTGTTGAGTGGTAAGATTGATGATCTGACCTGTAAAATGGATGTGTTGAGTGGTAAGATTGATGATCTGACCTGTAAAATGGATGTGTTGAGTGGTAAGATTGATGATCTGACCTGTAAAATGGATGTGTTGAGTGGTAAGATTGATGATCTGACCTGTAAAATGGATGTGTTGAGTGGTAAGATTGATGATCTGACCTGTAAAATGGATGTGTTGAGTGGTAAGATTGATGATCTGACCTGTAAAATGGATGTGTTGAGTGGTAAGATTGATGATCTGACCTGTAAAATGGATGTGTTGAGTCGTAAGATTGATGATCTGACCTGTAAAATGGATGTGTTGAGTGGTAAGATTGATGATCTGACCTGTAAAATGGATGTGTTGAGTGGTAAGATTGATGATCTGACCTGTAAAATGGATGTGTTAGTGGTAAGATTGATGATCTGACCTGTAAAATGGATGTGTTGAGTGGTAAGATTGATGATCTGACCTGTAAAATGGATGTGTTGAGTGGTAAGATTGATGATCTGACCTGTAAAATGGATGTGTTGAGTGGTAAGATTGATGATCTGACCTGTAAAATGGATTGTTTGAGTGGTAAGATTGATGATCTGACCTGTAAAATGGATGTGTTGAGTGGTAAGATTGATGATCTGACCTGTAAAATGGATGTGTTGAGTGGTAAGATTGATGATCTGACCTGTAAAATGGATGTGTTGAGTGCTAAGATTGATGATCTGACCTGTAAAATGGATGTGTTGAGTGGTAAGATTGATGATCTGACCTGTAAAATGGATGTGTTGAGTGCTAAGATTGATGATCTGACCTGTAAAATGGATGTGTTGAGTGGTAAGATTGATGACTGGAATGGTAATAAAGTTGATGCTTTGAATAATAGAATTCATGTCTTTATTATAAAAACTGTCTAATTTATGGCCTTTTACTGTGCTGAAAGGACACAAAGGCAAATAGGCCTTATGGAACAACTCAGTCTTCAGACATTGCCTGAAAGATGTTAAGTATTGAAACATTTACACATATTATTTGTCTGAATTGCCATTTATTTCCCCAATAACTCATGACTGATTTTTTATTTATTTCCTTTTTGTTCTCTATAGAAAAAGCAAGTGTGGTGAATGAATATCTGAAAAAAGTAAGTATTTGGTAATGAAGATTCAACTTTTTCTTTTCTCTTTTTGTTAATTTTTAAAATCCCTATGCCCATGCTCTTCAGTGAAAAGAACTGTTACCATAAGAACAACACCCTTTAATCTAGGGTTATTTAACTGGCCTGTAAATTTTCTGCCCATAGGCTGATTTCAGAATTTTAATATTCTCAGTTTTCAGTCTTTCAATTAACTGCACTGAGACCCTTTCTTATTATCTTTCATGGAAACTCCAAAGCCTGATAATTGATCGTGGGTCGGGTCGCTTAGATCGTAATCCACAATCAGGTTACCCTCTCTGCCACGATCATGCCAGTCTTATTTTAGACTATGGGGAAAACCCGAAAATGAGCATTCAAATTCAAGCAGATGTGGAAAAACAGAAATGGCGAATCAAAGTTACTTTTTCCATGCATCCAAAACCATTAACATTCACAACCAATTACTCATTCTAGCGGAATTATCTTCTGCTGACGACCCCCTCCCCCAATCCTCCCGGCCACACACACACAAACACACACACACACACACACACACACACACACAGAGAATAATAATAAAATTATTACCCTAGATAAACATTAACCCTTCAACATTATGATCGTTAAATTGATTTGAAGGTAGACAACAACTCACTCAAACATGACTTGAACACAATTTATAAACTTTAATAAATACCTTCAATATTATTGTGCCTTCATTGATTTACATCGCTATTACACATTCCGAAAGCAAGATTATCAAAAATTGAAAGAAAAGTGCACACAACAAAGAAATAGCCAGCATATTATATCTAGACAGTCAGATGATGTTCCAGTTCCAGATTAATATTTAGGAAAAAATGCCAAACAAATTACTGGAAAATTCAGAATTGCTAAGTAATAGCCAAAATTTTAAAGGCACACATATTCTAGTAAGTGCCAAAAGGGAAGTGGATAAAAATCTTGAATTTTTTATCACATTTCTATGGTTTGTTTCGAGACAGGACTTTTTTTTGTTTGTTTAATGACCATTAAAAAAAAAAATTATCATTAAATTTACCAAAACGGCATCCTTGTGTGACGTTTCCTCAGAGATTCCCTATGGGCAAAACTTTAATTATATCTGCATATAGATAACTTGAATTCATTGAAAAATGAAGCATTTCTACATATTATTTATTAATAGTTATGAAATATCTTAGAAAATTACTTTGAGGGGTGGCAAGCTCGTGAGTTATTTGGTGCAATGAAAATAACTCATTTAATAACTCCAAACCAATGAAAGAATTCTATATTATTATTGCTCTTAAAAGAGACAATTTTTTAAAGAGTATTTGAAAAAAAGACAATTAAAAAGTTTTGAGGAATCTATTTGAGTGGCTATTCCGATTAAGTGTTGTTCCGCTTATTGGCCATGCAAGCAACAAATGAGAAAATTTGAGACCATGGCTCAGGAGTAAGGCGATTGAATGGATAAGGTATTGTCCATGTAACTTGGTAGGGTTTAGTTTAGCCTAGTTATTAGTATAGTCTTCTTTTGTCCTCATAAATTCAGCCCCTTATGCACATGTTGCATTACTGCACAGCAACTGATGCCTGAGATATCTATATTTTCTTCTTTTTTTTTTTTTCTTTTTTTTTTGACCTAAAGATGAATGAATAATTTGACATAATCATTGCACTATGTATTTTAGAATACTGATTATGTGGAGAACCTTCGCTCTGATGCCAAAAAGATTGCCAATTTGCTGGAGAATGGCATAGAGTATGAAGTTCGTCAGTTTGCCTGCGAAGGATGCACCAGATCTTGGTGGAAGAAAGTACCCTACAGAAAACAGGTAGGTGCTTTCTCTTCCTCTTCATTCTCTGCATCCTTCTCCTCTCCATGCTTCTCCTTCATTTTTTTTTCTTATAACTCCTCCTTCCCCCCCCCCCCCCCCATTCTCTTAATTCACCTCCTCTTCCTCCTTTTCTTTCCCCTACTCCTATTTGACTCCCCCTTCTCCACCTCCTCTCCCTCCCTCTGCTTCACCCTTTTTATACATCCGTCTAAAGAATATACTCACGAGACACCGATATTGATCATGATAATTATTAAATTGAGTTGAGCACTCTTGTAACAAACATTTTTATAAAAAGTAGTTCTTCAGGACCATTAGGCTCATGAAGTCTGACTTTATCCCAGTTTCTTTAATGTTGAACGGGAAAAAAGCAATTGCTTGCTATGCTTTGGATAGGACATTTGTCTATCGCAAAGTATTTTCCACCAAATCTAACAAACACAGCTACACAATACCATCACTATTGGGTGGATGGGGGGGTTAGAAAAAAATCTCGACTTCACCTGGAATCGATCTTGTATTTTGGGTCCCTTTGGGTGTGAAACGAGTGCTCTACCAACTGAGCAATCAGAACTTCCTGTAACAAACATTTGAAACAAATAGATGGAAATAGCAAACAAATGAAATTTCATCTGTTTTTTGTTTTTAAAATTTTTCTTTTTCTTTTTGTCAATTAAATCGTATCACATGTGACCATAAAGTAATAATGAACTTATGAACTAATAAAGAACTAGTGAACTCGTATTCATGCCCCAATCTTCTACTTATAGGAAGGTGTCTAAAATGAAACCTGACTGTTTACTGAACGCCTCAATCTCTAATCTGATATTTTTGACTGAAACTGAAATTGTGTTTTGTGTGTATTTTTTGTTTGTTTTTTTTTTTTCTACAACAGGTGTCCAAGTGTTATCGCTGTAAAGTCAAATACGATCCTGTACCTCAGGAAAAGGAATGGGGATGGGCCAAGTTTGCGTGTACTTGTTCCAACATTTTCCAGTAAAGCTCTTGTTTATTATCATTGAGTATTTATCGTCATCATTATATCTGCATCATTTCCATCACCACATCAGCTTCATTGCCATCGTCATAACTATTAGTATGAATGATGATCTGGGGCGGGATCTTTTGACCTACCATGGTGGCTGGGAAGTCACTTTTGCTGTGTCTCCTATTCCCTTATATCTAATTTTCTATTCCAGTTTACTCTGTCTTTTTTGATGATTTGGTTTTTGTCCTGACTGGAGTCTGTGGCTGAGACCGACATAGTCAAATGTTTAGTATTTGTTTTGGGAGAAGATACTTTTTTCCCTTGCAAATCATCTCTATGCTATCTGCTGTTATACCTAGTTGTTTTTTTTATTTATTTTTTTTTTTTTTTGGGGGGGGGGGGGGGGGGGTTGAATTGAATATAATATGTTTACATTCGTGTATATTCTTCTTAATGGGATCCTGTGCTTGTATCTGGATGGGATTTTTGGTGATTCAAACTAAGCACATTGATAATTTGCTCTTGGAATCTTCCTCCATTCTCTATTTGAACCGGTCCTCTTTGTGTCACTTTTTCTTTGATGATTTTTATTGAAAGTCTAGAATTTTAAAACTATCCCATCTTCTCCTTTGTTTACTGGCGCTGAACTGACCTCAAAGTGTCCATAAATTCCTAAAAACTCAAACAATAACAAAATTATGATGATCAGTTTGTTTTCTTATCAATTGCAATCAATTTATTCCTTTTTTTTATGTTAAAAAAAATTTCTCTCCTACCCCCAATCCTTCCTTCACCCCAGTGCCTTTGGAGAGATGGGTAGGACAGTTTCCAAGTGTTACAAGTGTCAAGCCCAAGTCCCTGTTGAGAAAGTTCTCCCCCCACGGAGACGCATTGGCACAAGCAGGAAGTCCAACAAACCGCACTCTTGCAACGGAGTCAACTGTTTCAGGTGACAGCAACTCGAACATAAAATTAGAAACAAGCTTGCTTTTAATAGTGATCAAGAAAATAAGAGACCAAATTTTGGCAATTTGTTTTCCATGAAGTTTTGGCACAATTGTTGCAAAATAAACAAACTTTTGATATTTAGTAGAAGTGAATCATGCCATAGTAGAAACTATTATATTACCCAAATTCCCAGGACATCTCTCTTATTGACTTTGTGTTAAAAATTGTTTTCCACAATATTTTAGAGTAATTTGTTCCCAAACAGTTACTCAGCTATTATTACCTTCAGTTTGATATTCAGTAACAATCTGTGATATCCTGGCATAACCAGCCACTACAAATTACATATCTAATTACATACCTAATCTGTCGGGTTTAGCTTTGGAAATGATTTAACATTACCCTTTTGCCAATATTCCAAATTTAATTCAGTCTTCACTTTTAAAAACTATACCAATTTATTAATTTTATAGACACCAATGCAGAAGCCTACTCATTGCATGGTTAATAATGATGAAATACACTTGAAACTTATTTTCTGGGTAAAAAAGATATCGTTCACCGAAGATGATGCAGTACATGGGAGATATTACACCATGTACATGCTGTGGCAAAGCACCCGAAATCACAAATCATCTGGTTGAACATTGCATTTTAATGTGGCTGCCAGGCAAGTTCGCAACTGTACACAAACGTGGTAATAATTTCGCTGTCTGAATTGAAGGTCATAATATTGTAGTGTGAGACCATTAGAAGTTGATGCTATTTTATTGAACTTTCTGTTTGAGATTAACTCTCAAAGTGTATCAATGGCTATCTGTAGTATCTAATGAACTTTAAAAACTCATAGTTTACCCATGAGTGTGACATCTACCTGAAAAATACAACAATGGGAACATTGTACCTATTCCATAGACCTATATAGTTATCTGGCAGAATTTTAAAATTCTTTGTGGAAGATTTTTAGTTGACTTATGATTAAGTAAGATTAAAATTTTAACCTAATAATGGAAGACTGGCCAATGCTTTCTCAAGCTATGCTTAGGTACAATAAGTATTCATCAATACTTTCATTGTTGTATCATTTGGAATTTTTTAGGCTTAAAGTTATTAGGAAATCTATTCTTCAAAAAAAATTTGGGTTCAGGATAAATTTTTCAGTTTAGTCTGTGTTAATAGGTACCACAAGAGACAATTTATAAATATTTAAGATTGAATTTTTTCACTATATTCATAAAGAATTCTGATAGTCATGGAAAACACTTTTTAAATTTTGAAAATCCATTCATAAATAAGAAATTGAGAGCAAATTCATTTTTCAAGAACTTAGAATTTTTTTGCTTGCCAATTGATGTAAGAAAATGTTCCAGCTTTGACGTCATGTAACTAACCACTAAAAAGATTTATCATATTTGTGATACACATTTTTAAAGCACAGTGACTAGGTAAATAAAATATAACAAAATTTGAACCAGACACAAATTTTTTCATAAATCTACAGTCTGTTGAAATTCCCCCAAAACACTCACGAAAGTAAATGTTTTGGCCTGAAGTATGACGAAATAGCATATTCCATATACTATATTAACATAATGATCATACAAAATGACATGTCATTCACGTCAACGGGTAGAGAGTACTCCAGGGAAGAGATCCAATTTTTTTCAGACATTTTCTTCAAATGGTTTTTGAAAAATAAAGAAGTGAACATCAGGAAATACGCAATTTTGCATGTTGGCGGAAAAATAGCTATACTATAATCACGAGCAAAATGTATAAAAGATTACATATTTCTCAAAATAATGAAGATAGCAGAAAATTATCACATCTATAGGACACAGGACCTGCTGAATTCAAAAATCATCTTAACTCTTTGGTCAATATTTCCTTCTCAAAATTCAACATGAAACCATGAATGATAAGTACACTGTTCGAACCAGCAGCATAAAATAATAAATCAACCTCTTAAGAAACCCCTATAATCTCAATCATGTTTTTACTTACGCAACGTCCTTTTTCACTTCCATTCTACTTTGTGGACTTGTCTGGTAATTATATTGCTTGGTTTTGCCTTGGTCCTCTCTGGGATCCTTAACCGAGAGGGTGCAGCAAAATGTATTATTCCTATAATGGGGGATGATTTTTCCACTGTAAAGCGTCTCCTTGTATGTTATTAGGAGGGTATCAATATATACGTTGGCAGTAGAGTGCTTTCCTCTCATACGGGATCATGCGCTTGTGCCCAGCAAGTGTGTCTTCTGTGCCCTCAACCCCCTACCCCCCCCCCCCCCCCCCCCCCCCCCAAAGTCTTTTAGCGCCTTAAGGTCTATGACGCGTGACTGTATCCTGATTTCTGTGTTACTGAATCAACTTCTACCCTTTAGATAGGACGCTACTCTGAAATAAAGTACTTTCCGCCACACACACCCCAAAGACCTAACCACCCGATTATTTATGATTAATGTCCCTTTGCTTGAGAGGCGAGTATTGTACGAATTGAGGTATCGCAAATCTCACCAAAACCAAAACTAAAAAAAAAAAGCTCTTTATTTGCTTCTTTTCTCGTCTTAAATTGACATCTCTTCCCGATTTAAATCAAAAACATACGAAAAAAATAATACAAACTTAACAAAAACAAATAAATACACGTCAGCCTATTATCCATTTTAATCCAGTTTTAA
Organism: Berghia stephanieae; assembly: GCF_034508935.2. Taxonomy (NCBI): domain Eukaryota; kingdom Metazoa; phylum Mollusca; class Gastropoda; order Nudibranchia; family Aeolidiidae; genus Berghia; species Berghia stephanieae. The sequence goes on from NC_088367.1 coordinate 22,985,022, forward strand.
TGGCGTAAAGAATGATTATTTAACTTCTACAGATAGAACTGCTTCATTATCCACTAGTAACTCTTATTGTTCCTATACATAGTCTATCACTATCATGAAAGCATCAGAAAAAAAAGAAAAAAACTTAGAAAACGAAGTGGCACTTCAAAATCTTATTTCCCCAGTCTTATAACTATTACAAGTACCACTTTTCCCAAATAAAATAAACAATAGCAATGCTTTTTCAATTTTCTAATACATTGGGACGAATCATTGTGTGTCTTTTGTCTATTTATAAACTACAAGTAGTGGGTATTCCTATGCAATTGTTTTAAAAACGACATTACACCTTCGACCTTAAAAATCTGCTTCAGTTCTAACAAGGTCAAACAATCATTTTGTCATAGCAACATGGCCGCCATGAGTGGAGAGTGTGTGTATAAATTCGTCCCTTGTTTTTTGTTTAGCAATAAATAAACACCGAGAGACAAACCAGATATGAAAAAAATTTAATGTATAAATTGATAAAAATAAAACGTCGTTCAATGAAAACCAAGGCTAGAAAGTCATCCAAAACAGATTACACGTTAATAAAACCCGGAAAAATGAGGGGTTTATTTAGACAGTTCCATCATTAAAACATACCCACTTACCGACCCCAGTTATCAATTGAAAAAACAATATTTATCGTATTCATTTTGTTTTAAACTATCTAAAACATAAACTATGAAGGTACTTTAAAAAAATATTAATGTGGTTTTCGTGAACTCTTTTTGTCAATAATTTGAGATCTCATTCTCATGGCATTTTGAGTGCTGTTACAAACTACAATGAGGTGTAAAAAAATCTGATAACACCCAAAGCTGAAAACAAGGATTTGGTGGGCTTTTTAAAAATGCGATACCTCGGCCATTAAAACACCTTCATTAAAAGAAATTGGTAGAAATAGAGATAAGATGTCTGTCTTTTAGATAGACTCGGTTCAAAATGTATATCATTAATATGTCGGGATTTTTAGCTGCTATCAAGTTTTAAAATAGCATTTTTGAACCTTAATGCCCATTTTTTATTTTTGACGTGGTATAGGAATAAAGTGAAACCTTCCTCTTTAAGACGATACCTAATTTAGCTATGTACATTTTTTAATGGCCGAGGTATTAATGGTTGTATGGCATGGCTTAAAATTAGTTCTTTTCTCGACGTGTGACGCAAAATATATAGTTTATTGTGGTACCTAGTGTTAATTTATTTTGCCAATGAGCATCTAATTACTGACAAATCTAAAAATGATAAAACTATTTTTTACTTACAGATATATGGATATCTTGCAAACCTTTTAAAAATTAAGGGTAATTCTGTCACCCAATGACTCGAATGATTATTTATAATAACTGCTAGGCCATAATGATCAGTCATTTGATGCTATGAATTGCCAAATGGCTGCCCTGTTGCCAGATTCATTGCGCAAACCTACAGACTCTATTACCGGACTGATATTAATCATTGATGTCTCAAAAGATTCATTTCGATCTATTTTAATTTCCACAATACAGCATTGTGATCATTAAAATGGATGAATGCCTGTTCCAAATAGCTTTTAATTCCCCACAAATATTGCGGGTTCTCTACTAGTACTTGAAAATAATGGTAATCTGGATATCTTTTTGCTTATATAAAAATGTAAAAAAAAAATGACGTCATCTAGATTGTTATTGGTGCTAACTGAGTCATTTGCAAGGGAAAAAAAATACCAATATTAGTTGCCTCCTTTTGTAAGAATTATAAAATTGAACAACAACAAAAAATTAATTTCAAAATACGTCCAAGTCAGTTTGTTAGGAAGGCTCAGTTCCCGACAAATCAACCCAATTAAGCAGCATCCCAATTAATTGGCAACCATGAAATTGAACAATTTTTCAGATTTACCATAGTCCACTCTCCATTTATCCAGACTTGTGACACCTTAATTGACCTCTAACAATAAGAGACAAATTTAACTGCACAATACAATTAACAAATATACCACTCATAACAGTTGCATAAGTAAGCAACGGATAATTAGTGCATTGTCTACCCATTCATCTCTTTGAGCAAACAAACCATTTGGTGGTAACAGCCTGGAATAAACAAAGCCATTGCACCATTAGTCAGTTTCCTGCAAACCTATCACCGTAACCATGAACGTGATGAAAGTGATGGCATTAGTTTTTGAATTTAGATAATACCACCAATACCATCACTATTACCATCGTCATTATGGTTATATGATTATTATTATTATTATTATTATTATTATTATTATTATTATTATTATTATTATTATTATTATTATTATTATTATTATTATTATTATTATTGTTGTTGTTGTTGTTGTTGTTGTTGTTGTTGTTGTTGTTGTTGTTGTTGTTGTTGTTGTTGTTGTTGTTGTTGTTATTATTATTATTACTATTATTATTATTATTATTATTATTATTATTATTATTATTATTAATCCTGTTATTTGGTGGGAATAGTCATCTGTTCTATATACACATGTTGTTTTATTATAGAGACTGCACCATTAAAAAAAAATATTCTCATATAATTACCTATACTCTTACACGGTTAGAGAGTTAGAAGTCTTGGATTTAGTTCTCTAAAATATCATTTTCAGCATTTAACTCACCCTGTCATAATACCATTTTAAAGTAATTGGTCACATGAGGGAGTCCTTAAAGATCATTTGGTAGAGCATATTCTCCACACTCAAAGGGACCAAGATCGATATTGGTTGAAGTCGAGATTTTTTTTTCTGTCTCCTCTCTTCACCTAGGAGTGATGGGGTAGCTGGGTCTTAAGATCTTGTGGAAAGTACTTTGCAATAGAATAATGTCCTATCCAAAGGGTAGCAAGTCTGATGTACGCTGTAGAAACCGGGATAAACTCTAGCTCCACGGGCTCATAATTACCTCTTTAACACTTACACTCACAGTGCGACTATGTGGTCTAGTAGTATAACCCCCACCTTTGGATTGAAAGGTCCTGGGTTCGAGTCACACTCTGAGCAGCCATAGTTGAGTCACTGGAAAAGGCTCTTTACTCTCATTCTCTCACCATACCCAGGAGTAAAATGAGTACCTGGATGATAACAGCATTGTCTCTGTCGGAAAAAAATTGTAATTTTACCTAACAGATGTCACGTCTTGTCCTACATGTTAAGTGTTGCTGTTGGCTAGGGATCCTTGTAAAGCGCTGTGAGCACGTTTAGTGGATATTGCATTATTTAAAAGCTCAATTTTAAAAAATTATGCTGTTTGTTTTTGTTTTTTTTTGTTGTGTTTTTTTAATAGCTCTGCTGAAGGTTCACATATGAATCATATCACCCCTATTACAAACTACCCAACTCCACTTTTTTGTTTTTCTAGCAAGCATGATGACTACATCAGTACAGCAATGGGTGCCATGAATCTCTCATCCTATAAGTCCACCCATGCTTCACACCACAACAATATCAGCTACAACGTTACTGTGGATGGCAAACCTGGACAGGTTTGTAAACACTTGCCTTGACGATTTACCATTCTTGTTATGTTGTTTGTCCTTGGTTTGTTTTTATCCTTTCCAGTGTCAGCATACGGTGTTAACACTATTGATCTGGATAAAAGTATTTATCTACTAGGGTTTTTACCGAGTGATTTTTAAGAAAAACGAATCATCAAGAAGCATCTCTAACCACCCAAGAAATAGCTACATCCAGATTGTGGAGTTCCGATTGGAGAGACCTGACCGTGCATTATACAGTACTTGCTGGATCCTAGCACCCTCTCGGGAGAAGTCAAAAAGTGTGCTAGAATCTGGAATATGCCAAAATATGATGCCCATAGGAGATAAAGATTTACTATATAAATATAGTGGTGCTAACCTTTTCTCAGTCATTGTCCACCTGTACGCAATTTGCTGAGGATCGTATGCATTATTATATTTCTATTATTTAAACATTTTAACACTCATACACTCTTTTAGTGTAATTCAACACTTTAATCGGGTTTCTTGTCCTGGAAGTTCAGTATAATATTATATGGCTGGGGTATATCAGAATTATATAGGTGATTTCTGGAAGTCGATAGGTACCAAAGTGTATAAAGATTAAGGTTATTCATTAATTTAAATATCGGCTATACTTTTGCTAGTATGGTTATATTGCTCTCAATTGTACACATTTTCATGGTCTAGGGATGGCAGTACTGTAAATAAAATTTAGTCACTCAGATTGCAAAGTGTGCTGGAATTCAGCGTACTAGTGCAGCGATGTGGTCTTGTCATATGACTCTTACTTTCAGATCGGAAGCTCCTTAGTTCGAGACTCATTTGGCACATAGTTGGGCCTTTGGGTACTCGGGTGTCAAATGAGTACCTGGCCATTAACAGCATTGTCTCTGTCGAAAAAAATTGTAAGATTGCCTAACAGGCGTCATGTCTCATCCTACATGTCACGTGTCAGGAACCCTTTTTAAAGTGCTTTGAGCATGTTTAGTGGATATTGCACAATATAAAGATCATTAAAAAAATTTTTTTTATCGAATCCAGCGGCAAACTCCCGTGTTAGGTTAACACCTGTTGCCAGATATTTATTGCAGACTTGCCAACCACTTTATGACCTCGTTTGTTTTTCATATTTTTTCCCTAGGATAAAGTAATTTTCAGGAAAAGATTTTTAAAATGTATTTCCATCTCGAGGAAGAACAATATAAAAGCTTTGCAAATAAATGCTATAATTTTTGAGAAGTGATCATTTTACCACCGGGCAAAAGGATCTAGATATCCTTTGATAGTTTAAGACAGTTTGGCTTGCTACACAAATGTATCAATCCTCATGCATCCCAAATGTCTGGAATTCAGTTCCATTAGATTACAGAAGTAATGTACAGACAGGTTGGTTTATTCGGAACTCCACAATCTGGATATCTAAATTATCCGGACAAGTTGCTTGGGGATGGATTTCGTCTTCTTTGTTTGTACATTTGTACATCCAGAAATTAATTTTCCTTGATCCAAACACTCATTTTGGGATAAAGCCATTAAACTATAAAGGATTTATAACTCTATAGATCAAACAAATAACAATGTGAAATGGAATGTAAGCACAATTTAATATATGAAAACAGATAAAATGGATGTTTCAAGTTTCCCCTTTTTCAACAAAACAGGACAGGATAAAGGATAAACCCAAAACGTCCATTTGATCAGTTTTTGTATATTAAATTGAAGCTTACATTTAGTTTTACATTTACATATAAACCAAACATCACACTGGCCAACACCTTCTGTCCGCCTACTGTAGTTAAATGCAATTGACAAACGATTGAAATATAATCTGATCTTTGTCCCATCCAAGTAAAATCAGGGAGGTAACTTATTAGTCTATCCAGTCCCGCCATTTGCAGATAGCCCCCCCCCCCCCCCCCCCCCCCCCCTATTAAACCAACATGGCAATGCAGTGTGTCTGTAATAAATAATAGGTGTTAAGTATATGTGAATGGTCAGTTTTCATAATCCGATATATAAACCTCCATCCAGCCTGACTTCCTTTGATATTGATGAGGTTGACATGAAGAGGCTATTATTAATTAATTGACAGGCATTTGATTTTGCCACCTCTTCAACTTGACTCAGTTGTCAAGTTCTGTGTAAAACTGTTTCATGTTTAATGAAAGAGAAAAGCAGCAATCCAAATGATCAAATGAAACAGTTAACACATAGGAAAACAAAAAAAAAATGAATTTAAAAAAATAAAAAATCACACACCCAGCCCTCCTGAACAATATTTAAAACAATTCGCGTAAACCACACATTGGACAATGATGAAAGGGGTATAGTCCTATTTGTGGATATAATGATAGGCTTCAGAAACACAGGCTGAGGTCAAAACTACAGTTGCCACTTTAGGTACTGATTCCACAATCCAGATGTCTCTGTTATCCGGACAAAATGCTGGGATCGGAGGTGCTTGGACTATGGAGACATTGACTGTTATTTTTTGTTTGAGTGATTTTTAAAAAGGATCCATAAAAACAAATTTCATGAATTCTTCTTTAATTAAATAATTTTATGAAAAGATCTATTAAGACAGCATGATTGATAAAATAATATATAGATTTTTTTCTGATTTCTGTAATTTTAATATGCACTGTATGGTTTCTCTTGCCAATACGTGTTTAAAGCTGAGGGAATGCGAAATCGGCCGTATACAAATATATTCTATCACGATTTTTATTCTTATCTATTTGGAATGCCAAGTTACAAGAGCTAGAGACATGATCAATTACAATTTGTATAGTATTGACTATAAAAAGAGTAGCATTAGCCCATATTTTGGCTCTATTCTAATCTTGCACATCTTTTTATTTTCAGTTTTTCCCCTTCCCCCTTTTTTTCCGTTATAAATAGATTTCATTATATTAATTCGTTGTTTTTTTTTTCTGTTTTTTTCTCTGGTCTTTTACCTTTATGTTTCGTCTGTCGCCTGGTGGAATCCAAAGGCCAAAACATGATATATTTGTTTATTATTTCACTTTAAGAGCCATGTTAACTCCTTTTATTTTTGTTACCGCTTGTAAAGCTCTTTGAGCACTTTTAGTGGCTATTGCACTCCGTGATTGCTCAAGTTTTGTGTGTGGTGGACCTTTGGTAAAGGTAGGCATTTTATCATGAACAGCTGGGTGGGATCCTCTGACCTTCCATGGTTAGTGAGGTGGTCACTATTGCTGTGTCTTCTATCCCCCTATACTTGTTTTACCTTTCCATGTTGCTCTCTGTCTTTGTTTCCAATTGAGATTGCTCGGTTTTTCCTGGCAGGAATACTTGGATGTGAAGAAAACATTCAAATGTATTTTTCCTTTTTTTTTCGGAGAGATGATATTTTTTTCTTTGTAAATCATCTCTCTGTTACTATTATGATTTTTAGCTTTGAATATATTGTAGTTTGTTAGCATTTGCATGTATCCGTCATAGCAGGATCCTTTGCTTGTACTTGGATGGGACTTTAAGGTAATGTCAAAATAAGCACATTTGTAGATTGATTGTGGAATATTCTGCTCGGTATGTGAAATTGTCCCCTTCATCTTTCATCTTCGTTTTTCTTTGGTGCTTTTAACTTCAGATCTACAACTTCTTTTCAATCATCTTCCTTTTTACTGTCACTGAAATGACTAATAGTATCACAAGCGCTCTAAAAAACATTTTGGGAATATCAGGGACAGAGGGTGTCAGTGTCAGCCTTTCTGAAATTGGACTGTATCTTCTGATAAGCTTAAGAATATGTAATTTTATCATTGTCTTTAATTCCTTTGGGAAAGAAGTTCCAAACTTGAATCACACAAGCAAAAGATCAGTCTGCCGTCTCCCTCTTAATTTTGGGTTCTGTTATATTGCAACTTGCAAGGTACAAAGCTGATGCTAACATTTACATATTGTTCCACTCATTAACACACCCACACATTTTAACGCTATGCCATGAATAATTATTTAAAGCACATAATATCACAGTTGATAAGAATGATTATGAAATTTTGTTCTGTGTAAATTCAGATGTTTTTTTGGTTTTTTTTTCCCAGGCCAAAGGAAAGAGAGCTAAAGGTGGGCCAGCAAATACCAAGGAACCAGGTTTATTTGTTTGTTTGTTTGTTTGGTATTTTTTTTTTATTTTATTATTTATTTTTTTTTTTGGGGGGGGGGGGGGGGGGCGGAGGGGAAGAAGAAGATGAGTGAAGGAGTGAAATACTACACTAAAGAGCATGTTAGAGGCAGTAGATGAGGTAGAGAGGATGTTATTCTAATTCGGACACACACACACACAAACACACACACACACACACACACAATATCACATGAATTAACTATAGTAAAGGTATTGATTGAAAATTATTTTTTAAAGAAAGGCGATGATTAGTTATATGAGCATCAACCATTGATTGCAGAAGAAAATTTTTGATTTTCTAGGTTGTCAATTTTATTTCAAGGTCCTAAATTTTTCTTCGAATATTTGCTGGACCCCCTGTACAAGTACATGGGTCTAATGCTAGTGTTTGAAAATAATTGTCATAATCTGGTCGTATTAAATGAAATCTCAAGTCTCTCTTGATTTTAAAGCATTCAAGTTGTGTCTTATCACTTTAAAGATAATTTTTGCTCTTACCAGCTTGTTTATTGTCGTCTTAAAATTTCATCTGCACTATCACTTGAGTGACTAAATTGTGTTGTGTTATCGTGATCATTGACCTCACTATCTGATGTGTTTATGTGGTCATATTAATAATCCACGATCAGAAACTAAATATGGTTGTAACTGAAGTCTGTTTGGCTAAGCATTCTTATTAACCCTCTAGTGCTCAGATTATTTTTGGAGGAGTAGATAATGAGTTCCCTATATAGCCATGTCAATCATTTAGATATTCTTGATGGTATAAGCCTATCCTTTGATGTCTGCAGTCACATTTTCTTTTTCTACAGTCAGTTATTATTAAACTCCACCCAGAAATGATTTCATAGGTCCGCGATCACCTTTTTTCAAACTTTTATTCTTGTGAGTTCATGAGTTTTTTTTATTGAAGAACGATTGGTCCTAAGAATCTTGACCCCTCAATTATTGGTAGTTCTGACAGCTGTATACTATGCCTTGAGTCACCATGGAAGCATTTGACGATGGTTGCGTCACAATCACCACCTTGATGAATATAAAATATTAGCCAGGCATGGCTGAGAGGTAAAATAGCCAATTTATGTTCTAATTACATTTGAAACAAAGTACAGTGCAACCTCTGGATAACGACAACCCCTGGATAGCGACATTGACCTCTGGTCCCGATTTTTTTGCTATATGTTATTAGTAATAAAAAAAACCCAAATCGCGACATACATTTTAGTAAATCCCCTGTTTAGCGACATGGTTTAATACCCAAACATTGTCAACTCGAACTCTAAACACCCTTTTCCCCTCCCAATGAGATTGCTTTGTTACCGATCAATCAGAACACATGTTTACTACACTGTGTGGAATCTGCGCGTGCTTACACCAAAGAAGTTGATCAGTCGATAGTACTCTCAAGGGTCCATTAACCGTCCATGATAGCTACCTGTCTGAGGTCAGTTGAGTTTAACTGATATCAGGCAATGCTGTGTCCAATGGGGGCAATTAAGGATATTTATAGTCTTATACGTAATATGTTGAAATAGTCGGGGAAAGCAGTAACAGCCTCTTTCACTTTATTATTTACATATGAAACATCGGTTTGGGGGGGGGGGGGGGGGGCGTTGTTGTTTTTTAATTTTTATATTCCAAGACTCAGGCCTACTGATTTTTAAGTGCTTGTAAATTTTGGTGCAGTTAGAAAAGTATCTTGGTATTCAAATATCATCAGCAGTATCGTATGGATTTCATTTTAATTAAAATCTAAACTAGATGTGTGCATCTATATTTCTCGTGGGAATTTATCATATTGGGAATATATTTTCTTGGTTTATTCTCAGTTTTGTTAAATGGCGTTCAAGTACTCCATGCTTATGATCAAAACAAAGACAGTACACATTTGAAAGTGAAATTGAAACTGGTATATATAGAACGAAGTTGACATCACGCAGATGCACATAGTTATGTGTGTTAGTCCATTATTTTTCAGGATGGCAATTTGTGTGTTTTTTAGCCAAGCGCATAGCATCTATACTCTTTGTAAATAGGATAAATACTCATTCTAACGCTTTTGGACGTGTCTTCTCTCAGGCACTGGACCACACATCGCACGTTAGGTAGTCATGGGTCTCACCACGCCCCCTTTTTCTGCCATCTTGAAAACCCTGGAATAACCACACTCTGGATAACGACATAATTTTCCGGCCCCGGGCAATGTCGTTATCCAGGGGTTGCACTGTATACACCAATCTTGTCCCATCGAGAAATAAACAATGATAAAATGTCAAGAAAATCGGCCAACAAATAAAAAAGTTGCTAAAATAAACAGAAGCAATTTTTAAAATCAAATTTACTCATAATACAGTTCGCTTTCAACCGACTTTTCTGAAATAAAGACCAATGTTCTTTTTTCAAGCTGATTTCAATAATGATTATTTCAAATGCCTCACAATTATATTTTTTACTTTTAGTTTTTAGCTATTTATTTGGCTGACTCAAAAAGACGTCAATTTTTTTTCTCTTAATAGTAGCCTAATACTTTGACGGCTAGTCACATCTTTGTTTTGGGTGACCAATTAGAGATCTTGTGATTGGTCGAAGACTTCGAAATGCTTGACTCACTAACAAGAATAGACAGTAGCGGTGGATCAAAGAGGGAGATATTTTTCTATACCACACATTTTTCTTGGTGCTAAATAATACAAAGTAATAATTTCACATCAGAAAAAATAACTCTGAAGTTCCTATCTTTTTATTACAATAAAATTGATACCAAGAATGACAAAATCGACCCACAAATAACGGAGATTTAAATTATTCATGATATTTTCTTTATATTTACAATAATTGTCATCAAAGTCATTTTTCATCACCAAAGTCGTAATTTTTGTCGGATTTTTACCAAACAAAGTTCACTGTCCATGATTTCCACCCGCAAATAAAATAGGATCCAACTCGCAACTTCTACAACATTTTCTTTTCTTTTTTTTGTTTGCAATTTGATAAAAATCAAAGCTGAAAACAACCAGCGGTACTGACAGGCCTGCCATTTCCTTCACAGTGATTGGATTTTAATTACTGAGTCCAGTCTTGACTACACCACCCATGAATGTTTGGCCGTTGTCGATTTTTGTTGGGTTGAATCTTAAAGAGTTACGGAATTTATGTAGGAAGTTAAAACTCCTTTTCACACTCTAAGCATATGTTAAGATCATTAATTTGCTTTTCACATTTTGTTGTTTCATCTTCCAGCTGACAGAGACGAGACTCCTGTATGTATCCACCCCAAGTCTAATCAGCCTAACAGACGTCGGATTCGAACTCCCAGCAAGAAGCACATCAGTACAGGCTCCACTGTCAGCACATTCCTAACTCAAGGCAGTCTTGACACGGCTACTGTCTCAGTCGCCTTCACTCTGGACAGAATTGATGAACTTGAATAGTCAAGTGATCAAAAATTGCCATGACTTGACCATTTTGATTGGGAGTTGCAATTTACAGCTGATTTTAAACGATTATGTCAAGTAAATTTTTCTTTTTCTTTTATTTTGATGGTATAACTTTTTTCAAAATGTATCTTTATTGATGTTATTTTTTTTTAAATGAAAGTTTTTTTTCATTGTTTTTTTGTTTAGCATTACAGTGGAATCCAGATAAAGCCAACACTACCATACCAGAAAGGTTGGTTGATTTTAAGCAATGTTGACTTTATCCACTATCAATGGAACACGCTTAAACAAAGAACAAAAAAATTTGGGACCAACAAGAGGTGTTGAAAGACTTGAAGCAGAAGTTGACTTTAAGAGTGTTGACTTGATGCAGATTCCACTGTAATTTAGTTTCCTTATCTTTAATATATTTTATAAAATACAGCCTTGATTGTATACTGAGTTTAGTACTCAATAGAGAGGGTTTGGTATTGATTTCATTAGTTTTAATTGTTTAAGATTATCGCATGACGAACTTGTTTTTTTGTTTTTCTTTTAATTTTCACTTCATATTTCATGAAATAGGTGGTGGTTTCCTGCTTCGAATTATTTTAATGATTTGTTTTATTTTTACACACAACATTTGTAAGGTAAATTTTGACATAGCATGTTAGGTGTGTATATGATTCGCTTGAATTTTTGTGACAAGACGAAAACATTGAACCCCTGAACCACTGGTCACACATCATGGTGTATTGAACAAACACAAACGAAAGAGTGAAAATGGAGAGGCTTCCTATGGAAACAAAACAGACAATGGACGTTTTGGGTACAAACCCTTCATCAGCACAATACACAAATAAACGTGGAAAACAAATAAAATATAATGAATAATAACTTGTATCGATATTTTACGATCACCGGCTTCAGGCAGCCCCTACCGTTTTCTATTGAACAAACACACACACACACACACAAACACATATCCATACACTTTTTTGATGCCTATTTTTGTTTCCATGTTTATTGTTATTCGTTTTGTACCCGAAACGTCCATTGTCTGTTTTGTTTCCATACAAAGCCTCTCCATTTTCACTCTTTCGTTAGTATTTTACGATCACTGGCTTCAGGCAGCCCCTACCGTTTTCTATTGAACAAACAAACACACACACACACACACACACACACACACACAAACACATATCCATACACTTTTTTGCTGCCTAATTTTGTTTCCATGTTTATTGTTATTCGTTTTGTTTGCTTTACTGATAAATAATAATTGGTTAAATGATTTTATTTTGTTAATGAATGAAGTTAGTTCATTACATATTTTTTGCCAGCATTCTTATTATCACAGGGTCAACAAGATAGCTCAGCTGGTAGGTCACAAGGAAAGGGATAGATGTCAGTCCCGTGTTAAGTAGATTTTTTTTTTTTTCTGATCATTCTATCCACTTATCAATAATTGGATAGCTGGGTCCATTGGCAAAATTAAGACTTGCATTTTATCTAAAGAGTAGCAAGCAATTTTTTACTGTCAGTTTAACACGAGAGAAACTGGGATGAACTCTGGCTGCATTGACAGCAAAGGTTCTGAATGACAGTGAGTTTACACATTGCCTGACAGGCAAGACGTCCTGTGCTCCACGGTTTCTTTTTGCTATTGTGATAGTTCTATTTTTTACTTTGAACATTTATATACTGAGATGTTTTTGAATTTTCATTGAATTTCCATACATATGATTTTTATCAGATGTCAACAAAGGAGTTTTTAAAAACTTGGAGATTTTTTTTAATGATGGAAATTATTAATTATCAAAGATATTTTCTACACAGACATTTTTTACACAAGCTTATTTTGCAAATAGAATTAACCTTAATTTTTAGTACGTCTTTTTACCAACAGACTGATGAACACTTTAATCACAGTAATGGGAATGTATGGAATACATACAGTTCCTACTAAAATTCCAGATCGACGACAATATTCAGCCACAAATCACTGACAACCCAAATATTATCCAGTTTAAGTTTTATATGGCGAACATCTCATGATCTCAAATGCATGATATCATCTCATTTGTCCGGGGGGGGGGGGGGGGGGGGGGGGATGCAATTAAAAAAGTAAATACAATTTTGAAATACTGTATTTGTGCTGTTATGATCATTTTTTTTTTCATTCCTGTTACAAAAAATATATTAATGGAGTCATGACCAGTTACAATGTCAAAAAGGAATAGATGGGTGTCTGCCTCACAGCACAAAGTAGGCATAATGCATGTTTTTGTTTTGAGTCGGATCCCAATCCTCGACGGCTGTATAAACGTAACACACCATTCCGACCCCAATACCGCGGCGGTCGTTTGAATGTAACACACCTTTTCCAAGTCACACGCGCCGCGTCAGTTGTAGAAACATAACACAGACAGGACCTTGATTCAGTAAAAATTCCATTGTGTTCTTTATGAAATAAAAGTCGAAGTTTGATTGGTTGATATTATTAGTTTCAGCCAATCAGCAAACAGTTTATTTAAGCTGTTTGGGTTGAGTATGAAGCTTGTTATTGACGTATGAAATGACGCGATCAAACCCGAGTGACGCTATGTTAGCTACGTCATTCAAACTTGCTTGGCAAGTACTGGGAACCGGTCGTTATTTCCGGTTGACCCCAATGCGGTACTAGAGAGCCAAATAAATTTTGGATTATATCGTGCTTCGATGATCCATACTGACAGATATGGTCATTCAAAGTTTTGACTTAGCAAAAATGGTCGTGGAAGTAACCAAATAAACGCACTTTTGGTGGCAGAAAATGCTCTCATTTCTAAGTCGCCCCCGTCTCATTCATCATTCCTGTTGTATTGCCCAAGTATGGCAGACGCCTATTCCTGCTTTGATAAAAATGTTGTTTGCATTGATGGGCAATCATTCCCTTTGTGTTGCCATAAAGATATTGTGCCATGATTTATTTTTTATATTAGAAATATACATTGTATACTTTAACATTCTACCGTAATAAAAGCATATTCAATATTATTGTCAAAAAGTCAATACAATTTTGAAATACTGTATTTGTGCTGGTATGATCTTTTTTTTCCATTCCTGTTACAAAAAATATATTAATGGAGTCACGACCAGTTACAATGTCAAAAAGGAATAGATGAGTGTCTGCCTTACAGCACAAAGTAGGCATAACTCATGCTTTTGTTTTGAGTCGGATTAAAGCCAAATAAATTTTGGATTATATCGTGCTTCAATGATCCATACTGACAGATATGGTCATTTAAAAGTCACATTCAAAGTTTTGATTGGCAAAAATGGTCTTGGAAGTAACCAAATAAACGCACTTTTGGTGGCGGAAAATGCTCTCATTTCTAAGTCGCCACCGTCTCATTCATCATTCCTGTTGTATGGCCCAAGTATGGCGGACGCCTATTCCTGCTGGGTGGGGATCCTGACCTCCCATAGTGGGCAGGGAGGTACATGCTGTGTCTTCTATCCCCCCATACCCGTTTTCCAATTGTTTCCTGTCGTTGTCTTGGAATGAGATTACTTAGTTTTGTCCTGACCCTCGCCGGAGTTCCTTGGCTGAGAGGGAAACAGTCGAATGTGTAGCCTTGTAAATCATCTCTCTGTTATGCATTGTATTATGTTTAGTTTACATATTATATTAGTAAACATTTGAGTGTATTCCTCTTAGTTGGGACCTGTGCTTGTGTCTGGATGAGACTTTTAGGTGATCTCAAACTAAGTACTTTGACGGTGTGCTCTTGGAATCTACATCTGTTCACTATTTGAACTAATTCCCCTTTATCTCAACTTTTCTTTTGTGCTTTAATTGTAATTCTAGAACGTTCTACTATCCCATTTTCTTCCTTTTTACTGGCGCTGATATGTCCTTAATGTGTTGCAAGTGCCGTAAAACCCTTAAAAAACAAAACAAAAACAAACGCCTATTCCTGCTTTGATAAAAAAGTTGTTTGCATTGATGGGAAATCATTCCCTTTGTGTTCCAATAAAGACATTGTGCCATGATTTATTTTTTATATTCGACATATACATTGTATACTTTAAAATGTTACCTTAGTAAAAGCATATTCAATATTATTGTTCAATGTTTTGATCTGTTTTATTCTACGAAGTGGTAATTCGGACTCGAGTCTGAATAGTCTTCCGTGACTCTTCGGACTCGAACTCCAATGTACCTACTTGCACCATAGAGTTCCTCCAAGGCTTGCACGAACACACGGGGACACAGTGCAGGCAAATGGGCAGAGGGTGGAACTGATAGAAGCAGAAGAAGAGTTCAGAAGAATTTTTATTTTGCCCATATCAGATTCAACTGACTATTGAATCCAATTACAAATCAGACCATGACGATATTACGTAACTTCTACGATCTTGCTGAGATGATGATAATGTTATTATACGGACTTGTGATGTTCCACTTCCAGACAGAGTACTTGCAATTCATGTTCATCCGGACCGGTTTGGATAGAATCTCGAATCTCGACAGCGATGTGGTTGCCAAGGAAGCTCTGGCGTCTCAATGGTGGAAATTAATTAAAATAGTGAAGTGTTCCACAAAGTCCTGAGAGTAAGATATAAATCTTTAAAAATATTAGATAATATGAGGAGTGGAATGGCGTGGACGTCACCATCAAGGCGTAAGTTCTTGAGAGAAGTGAGTAATGAAGATTAAATCAAACAGCTTTTATAATAAGTGGTTACGTGACAAGGTGGAAAGAAGTATTCACTGATTTGAAATGAATTCAACGAGAAGGCTATTAAAGTAATGCTAATCTATTATGAGAAAGTAAAGTTTTTCTAAGCCTAACGAAATATACCTAACTGGGGTGGGATGAACACCGTTCTTATGTTTGTATTACTAAAATAAAACTTTGAGATGGATGTTCAAAATGGCTTGGAACTATTTAAAGAATACTCTAAAAGAGATAGAGTCATGTTTTATCCCTCTTAGGGTATCTAAGAAAATAAATAAACCTCAATGGATGTCTCGTGATGTTAAAAAAGTTGTAAACAAAAAACGTAGATTATCTTATTTTTAAAAATTAAGGTATAAATCTGAAGAAAATCTTCAAACATTTGCTCCACACAACAATATGACAGAACATGTTCTAAAAGAAAATATTAAATCATTTGAGAAATAAAATGCGCCCGAGAGTAAGTTAAATGTAAAGGGGGGTTTTGGAGGTACTTTATAGTAAACTTATAGTTGAAAACGGTATTGGGAAACTGACTACCCCAGACTGCTGTAAAACGGATAATGATAAGGTAAAGGCAGATGTTTTAAATACATTTTACAAGTGTATTTGCACAAGAAAATGTTGATAATATGCCTATATTTCATATCAGAGTTCTTAACTCTGTTTGAATGATATTGTGGTGAATGGGGTTGATATTTATAATAAATTAGTGAAACTTGATATAAATAAAAGTACGGGACCTAACGGCTTACATCCACGCATATGAACCCTCTCCTGACCAACCATAGGAAAATCATCACATTCGTTACGATACAATCAGCACTTTTACCATTCTGATTTATTTTGTAAATCACACAATTTAAAGAAAAATGTTTTATTATAGCTATACAACTTTTACGCTGTGTTGTAGAGTTCATTTTGCTGATTAATACTATACATAGAATGTATTTGTTGCTTTTCTTTTCGATAAAGAAAATTCTATTTTTGTGTTGGGAGGGTGTGAAATTTTGGGGAAACTTCTGAAAATGACTGGTAAGGAAAGGGTTAAAGGAATTTGCAAATGGAACAACATGTCCTGTCTGCTATTTATATAACAAATCGCTTTCTAGTGGTGTACTCCTTGGTGATTGGAAATTTGCAAATGTTACGTCAATAATCAAAAAGGGTGATCGATGTGATCCATCTAACTACAGACCAATAAGTCTAACGGGCATTCTTTGTAAAATCTTAAAGAGAAAATAGTTACTTTTCTTGAAATTAATTTATTGCTAAATAATTAATGAAAAGTACAATATTGATGTTATATATTTGGATTTAAGGAAAGTTTTCGATTATGTGCCACACTAAAGGTTATTTTTGAAACTTAAAGATTATGGAACTACTGGTAATATTTATAACTGGATTGTATCTTTTTTAACTGGCCGTAGGTACACATCGAGTTGTCGTAGGTGAAAGTTGTTCTGACTGCATATGCGCAACTAGTGGTGTCCCTCAGGTCAGTGTACTTGGTCCTTTACTGTTCATTATCTATATAAATGATCTGCCTGATACTATAAATTCTAAATGTAAAATTATTGCTGATGACACAAAAAATTATGCACCAACATTAGATAACGATATCCTACAAAATTATATAAATTCACTATGCAATCGGTCTGAAAATTGGCAGCTTTATTTTAATATTACTAAATGTAGAGTGCTGCGCATTGATAGGTCTAACCCTTTATTCCCCAGTTACATAGGGGACAATAATATTACTATTTTGTCAACTACATGCTCAGAAAGGGACTTGGGAATCATCTTTGATAATAAATTGTGTTTTGATGAACATATACGTGATTGTATAAAAAGAGCGAACAAGCTTGTGGGAATTATATACAGAAGCTTTAGCAATCTTGAAACAGACTTCAAATTTAAATTCTTTATAGAAGTAGACGGGTTGACTCCACTGTCCTCAACCATAATGATTTTATTGGCTAAGTGGACTGGAACCCTCAGGGGAAAATATCAAGGGGAAGGCCACGAGGAACATTGAGAAGAATAAAAGACGCTGATATACAGAGAAGTGGTAAGACTTGGAACGAGATAAAAACGGTAGCTCAGGATAGAGGAGGATGGAAATTGCTTGTCTGTGGCCTATACCCTGACCCAGGGTGAAAAAGACAATGGTGATGATGATGATGAAGTGTCCAAATCAAGGTCACTTTTAAGTTTATCAGCCAGAATAGTTCTCAATTTTCAACATGAGCAACGCGTTAAAAGTGGTGCGGCTATGCGGTCTAGTGATATGACACTTGCCTCTGGATCATAAAGTCCTGGGTTCGAGTTCCGCTCCGAGCGGCGCAAAGTTGAGTCCTTAGAAGAGGCTCTTTACTTACATTCTCTCACCGTACTCAGGGTTGAAATGAGTACCTGCCGTTAGCAGCATGGTCTGTCTTTGGAAAATAAAACCCCTGTAATATCGCCTAACAGGTGTCATTGTCTCGCCCTTCATGGTTTGCTGTTGGCTAGTGAACCCTTGTAAAGCGCTTTGAGTACGTTTAACTCTCTCCTTACCGATCATTTTCAGTATTTCCTCCAAAATGGCAGGCTTACCCAGCAGAAAAACTGATTTTTAAAACTTAAACAAGCTCTCTACAAAACGACTTTATGTTCTTATTAATTATACAGAGATCATTCTTCAAAGTTTGTGATGTACAGAATAAATCTGAATTTTTAAAAAAATGTATATTGTGTCGTAACACATGTGACGATTTTGCTGCAGGTTGTAAGGAGAGGGTTAATGGGTATTGCCTATATAAATACTCAAGTTAAAAAAAAACATTAAAAAAACAACTTTTCATATAGGTTGAAAGTTAAACATCATAATTTATTTGAAGAATTGACGACAACTAGGTGAAGTTTGAAAACGAACAACAAGCAACTATTTTATGATAAGTCTGAGAATTTTTAGATTAAACCCCCCCCCCCCCCCCCCCCAAAAAAAAAAAAAAACCCAAAAAACTTGAGCTTTTATATAGTGCTTGAATTGAAACAGACTTCAAATTTAAATTCTTTACAGAAGTAGACGGGTTGATTCCACTGTCCTCAACCATAATGATTTTATTGGCTAAGTGGACTGGAACCCTCAGGGGAAAATATCAAGGGGAAGGCCACGAGGAACATTGAGAAGAATAAAAGACGCTGATATACAGAGAAGTGGTAAGACTTGGAACGAAATAAAAACGGTAGCTCAGGATAGAGGAGGATGGAAATTGCTTGTCTGTGGCCTATACCCTGACCCAGGGTGAAAAAGACAATGGTGATGATGATGATGAAGTGTCCAAATCAAGGTCACTTTTAAGTTTATCAGCCAGAATAGTTCTCAATTTTCAACATGAGCAACGCGTTAAAAGTGGTGCGGCTATGCGGTCTAGTGATATGACACTTGCCTCTGGATAATAAAGTCCTGAGTTCGAGTTCCGCTCTGAGCGGCGCAAAGTTGAGTCCTTAGAGGAGGCGCTTTACTTACATTCTCTCACCGTACTCAGGGGTGAAATGAGTACCTGCCGTTAGCAGCATGGTCTGTCTTTGGAAAATAAAACCCCTGTGATATCGCCTAACAGGTGTCATTGTCTCGCCCTTCATGGTTCGCTGTTGGCTAGTGAACCCTTGTAAAGCGCTTTGAGTACGTTTAACTCTCTCCCTACCGATCATTTTCAGTATTTTCTCCAAAATGGCAGGCTTACCCAGCAGAAAAACTGATTTTTAAAACTTAAACAAGCTCTCTACAAAACGACTTTATGTTCTTATTAATTATACAGAGATCATTCTTCAAAGTTTGTGATGTACAGAATAAATCTGAATTTTAAAAAAAATGTATATTTTGTCGTAACACATGTGACGATTTTGCTGCAGGTGGTAAGGAGAGGGTTAATGGGTATTGCGCTATATAAATACTCAAGTTAAAAAAAAAAAACAAAAAAAAAACAAAAAAACTAAAACATTAAAAAAACAACTTTTCATATAGGTTGAAAGTTTAACTTCATAATTTATTTGAAGAAATAATGACTACTAGGTGAAGTTTGAAAAAGAACAACAAGCAACTATTTTATGATAAGTCTGAGACTTTTTAGATTTAAAAAAAAAGCAAAACAAAAATAAAAAACTTGAGCTTTTATATAGTGCAATATCCACTAAACGTGCTATAAGCGCTTGACAAAGGATCCCTGATCAACAGTAACACGTAATAAGTAGAACGAGACATGACGCCTGCTAGGCGATGTTACAGTTTGTTGTTTGTTTGTTTTTTTGGACAGAGACAACACTGTTAACGACCAGGTACTCATTTTACACATGAGTACGGTGAAAAAATATGAGTAAAGAGCCTTTTCCAAGGACTCAACTATGCGCTGAGTGAGGCTCGAACCCAGGACCTTCCGATCAAAAAGCGAATGATACCACAAGACCACATAGCCGAACAGATAACACCCCAGGGCCTAACGGAAAACTACAAGTGTGTAAATTCTCCTTTTGGAAAAGATGAACAGCCAACAACTATCACTATCATGACTTTTAATTAAATCAGACAATTTAACTTCTGAAAAAGATAGTATGACGTCATCAAAGTCGTTTAGGAATGCCAGTATAGCTTGATTTTGCCAAATCGCTGACTAAAGTGAATAAGCAAGTAAAAAAAAAGACTAACATATTTATTAGAAGCGACATAGTCTATATGCGCGTCTGACATCCGAACGCAATGGTGGGCCTAGTTTAACATTATTTCTAATGGACAATATTTTGCGATCTCCATTACAACAATGAGCCCATAGTGAATTATGTTATTTAAACATGCTTTGATTTCCATTTTCGGTTTGTAGATGTGTTATTGCAAATAAACTTACATGTTTGGTTTAAAATCCATTCTGAACTTGTTAACTGCCGTACTCTGGAAAAACTCGTATTTAAAGTTTTGGCCATAATACTCGTCCTTCAAATATCGATCGATTTAAATGACCCTCATCTTTGCAAAAACTCTCAAGAAGGGCGAGTTTTGTGGCCAAATGTTTAAATACATATGACTTTTTCCAGAGTTCGGCAGTTAACTGGTTAAATCAAGTTAAAATACTCTACTGTACATCTTGGTATAGCGCTGCAGAATTCCCATCTGGAGACAGTTGTTCCATAACACCATGGTTTACCAGTACTATCCGGGTCTCGACAATAATTCTTTGCATTAGTCTTGTTGTAATTGTCCACCAAAAACTGAGAATCGACCTGGTTATGACTTCTCGGAGTTTGTGCAATCCATTCCTGGCACACAATACCGTTAATTGATGTCGCCATTGAACCTTTGTAAACCGCCTTCGATTTGTCATTTCGAAAACAAGTAGTGGGTACGCAACCGACCGCTGGCTTATTTGGAGAGTAATTCCACACTCCTATTTCATTACAAAAAATGTTATTCCATTTATACTCGTTCTTTTGGCACAAGGACTCGATATAAAAAACGTTAGAATTGATTTTATTTTCAGTAATTTTAAGCAGCGTTCCGGATAATCCGAGTTGAGTACTTATATTGTCAGAACATTTCTGATTCATTCTGGGCCATCTGTCGTTTTCATAATCGTAGAGGATTCCAATGTCAGTCATTCTTGCGTCTGACATTTCACAATTGTAAACAGCTACTATTCCCTGATACAATCTCGTTATTTTTTGGATGTCACAATTTTTAAAATTCGTTACAGTAGAAGCATCTCCTGGATTGAATTTATCAAAGTACCCAACACTTCCATTTCCGAATGTCCAATTCACAACTTTAAACTTTTCTTTCATGAGTCCACATTCCCAGTTCTTTTTAACATTGATCGATTCTTTTTTGGGAAAAACGTAGAAAGCTAAGCACTCTAGATTTGCGGCACAAACGATTCCACAATGAAGTTTAGAAGATACATCACTGGTTTTGTAGGCTGATTTGACTATGGATAATGGCACTGATAAATTTGTTTTGAGGACAAAGTCGCAATTTTGAAGGGTACCAACATAAGACAAAGACACGCCAAATGTGCTGAATATAATTTGTAATAAAACGTTTGACTCATACATTGTTGTAATGTTCTCGGTTAAGTTTAACACCTGATATCCGATTTTTTCTTTTCTTTGTATAATAAGAAGCTTTTCAAAAAGTTACTTAATTATACTTTGCTCAATAAACTTCGATTGTTAGTTTGAATAGGCTGTATATATATACGGTGCTGAAAATCATTCATTTGTTTAACTTTGAAACTTGGCACAGTTTAGTCATTTGTCCCTTTAAAAAATAGAATTATGTTTCCTTTTGTTAATCCAAGTTGTTAAGTATGAAACAAATTCTAAAACAATTTCAAACACTTTCCAGTCATTAGTGAAGGTTACATTTTTAATGCGTCGACTTTGGTTCTAAACAAAGAAAAAAATCATTACTTTTTATTCTCCATGCTGGCTAGAACTTTTCGTATGCCTTGTGATCAGAATGTGTAAAAGTCAAAACATGATCAAATTTATGGGGGTTTTTTCCCCTCTGGATACGCTTTTATGCTCGCCGGAGAGCTATTTCATACCGCGCCCGCCATTGTTCCGATAGTTTAGAGCCAGTGTTACTAGGTTACTATGCGTCATTAGGAAGGAAATGACGTTACGACTGTTGAAGAGTATTAATACCAAAATTATATTCTTTTCTATACAAGGATCTCTTCAAGGCTCAAGTGATTTCGATACTGAATATTTCATACAATAGCAAATTCAACTTGGCAAACACGTCTTTGTCTTATTTAGATCAATAGCTCTTATTGTCCAAAACAAAAAGTGCACGCAAATGAACTACTTATCACTTTTTATCAAACGCTGCACAAAAATTAACTGTATTCTTCTCATCTCCCTGTATATAGTAACGCGTAATGATATCAAGTAAATAATAATAATGTGTGACGTCAGGCTATCAAACGTTAAATGTCACTAAACTTAGATTTGTGAAAAATTAAGTATCTTTTAAATATTTTTGAAAATGTCTTTTACTCAGAGATGACGAAATCAGAATCGATTGAGGGGTAGAATAAAAGAT
>NC_088367.1:23010399-23027899 GCF_034508935.2 Berghia stephanieae
AATCGGTCTGCATTGACCTGGAGGTCGAGCCGGTCATCTTGAGGTCTCAAGTTCGATCCCTAGTCTAGGCATTCCGATTTTTTTGGGATATTTTTTTTCTTGTATTTTTATTTCTGATTTGTCCGACACTGATTCAAAAACACCTTTTCAGATTTATCTCCACCTGCAACTACTACCAAGATGTGCCTCCTTTTCATAAAGAAAAAAAAGAACCTTTATGAATCAAACACTAAGTCCTTAGAGTTTCATTCATCGTGTTTTGTTGACAAAGGGGAAACCCGAAACGTTCCCATTATCTGTCTTCGTCTATTAAATTGAAGCTTACAATTAAATTCAATTCAATACTTATCTTTATTTTTTTTTCCTTCGAACTTCAAGCAGCAACATTTCCATAAAGAAAAAAACCCGGATAATTTTGGGTTGGCCGGCCTATGTACGCAATGGTGTAGTTATATCTGGTAAATTGTGAGTTATTAATCAACCCTTTATATTCGTACGCGTTTGACACATTGCCAGCACGTTCTTGTGCCAACTTGAACCTAATACTCACTTCAGTCCCAGCCATTGGATATAATATGTGCTCAATCATCTCAAATTGGTATTGAATCTGTAGTAACCAGATGCCAAAATGTTATATCAACTTTAACATGTTTAAAATACCACACAAACACCGTGATATTTTAGATTTTGTCATATCAATACTACATCCACTTATCAACGAAGCATGTAATCATAATCACATACTTTAGTTCTGTCTATAAATTTAACTTTTGTGCATTGAAATGACGTCGACATATAACCGATGTGTGGTGATGGTTTACATATTCTTGAAAGAAACAAACAGGCCAACTATATTACGACATGCATAATTCCGACCACATAGTCTCGTTAACCTAATTGGACAATGTTTCAGGATTGATTTGAGAATGAATGTATATGGCTGCCCTGTCTCTATGGACGCTTGCCGTGTATGTATGTATGTATGTATGTATGTATGTATGTATGTATGTATGTATGTATGTATGTATGTATGTATGTATGTATGTATGTATGTATGTATGTATGTATGTATGTATGTATGTATGTATGTATGTATATGTATGTATGTATGTATGTATGTATGTATGTATGTATGTATGTATGTATGTATGTATGTATGTATGTATGTATGTATGTATGTATGTATGTATGTATGTATGTATGTATGTATGTATGTATGTATGTATGTATGTATGTATGTATGTATGTATGTATGTATGTATGTATGTATGTATGTATGTATGTATGTATGTATGTATGTATGTATGTATGTATGTATGTATGTATGTATGTATGTATGTATGTATGTATGTATGTATGTATGTATGTATGTATGTATGTATGTGTGTGTGTATGTATGTATGTATGTATGTGTGTATGTATGTATGTATGTATGTATGTATGTATGTATGTATGTATGTATGTATGTATGTATGTATGTATGTATGTATGTATGTATGTATGTATGTATGTATGTATGTATGTATGTATGTGTGTATGTATGTATGTATGTATGTATGTATGTATGTATGTATGTATGTATGTATGTATGTATGTATGTATGTATGTATGTATGTATGTATGTATGTATGTATGTATGTATGTATGTATGTATGTATGTATGTATGTATGTATGTATGTATGTATGTATGTATGTAGTATGTATGTATGTATGTATGTAGTATGTATGTATGTATGTATGTATGTATGTATGTATGTATGTATGTATGTATGTATGTATGTATGTATGTATGTATGTATGTATGTATGTAGTATGTATGTATGTATGTATGTATGTTTTGTATGTATGTATGTATGTATGTATGTATGTATGTATGTATGTATGTATGTATGTATGTATGTATGTATGTATGTATGTATGTATGTATGTATGTATGTATGTATGTATGTATGTATGTATGTATGTATGTATGTATGTATGTATGTATGTATGTATGTATGTATGTATGTATGTATGTATGTATGTATGTATGTATGTTAGTATGTATGTATGTATGTATGTATGTATGTATGTATGTATGTATGTATGTATGTATGTATGTATGTATGTATGTATGTATGTATGTATGTATGTATGTATGTATGTATGTATGTATGTATGTATGTGTGTCTGTGTGTGTTACTAAGAGTGTGTTTGTCTGTTTCTAATATCCAGTAAGTAATTTCTTTCCATAAATCTCTGTCCAATGCAAGTGTTCTTAGCTTTTGAATGTCATCATGTGTGTTAAGGTTCTGAGGTAATTGGATGTTCCTTGTGTTGTTGAAATCGGTTCTTCGGTTGTTATTTCTAAATATATTTGATAAATTTTGAGATCTTGATTCAGTGTTGTTGGAAGTAAAGTTGGTGTACGCCCTCTGTATTTGGCTCCTTTTTTGAAGTAATCATCCATCGAGGTTTGTGCTGGAATATTTTCATCTCGTTGGAGCATGTGTCTGAACAGTTTCCATCTTTGCTGCTTTATTCGCGTACAGACTGGTTATACTCTGCATCTGTCATAAATATACTCAATACTGATTTTGTCTGGCCAATGTACCCCAATGACTCGTCTCAATTATTTGCAATGAAGGGAGTCCAAGGTGTCCAAATTCTTTTTTGTAAGACCCCACGCACCACAGTTGTACATAAGGATTGGCAGCCCTAGCACCTCGTAAAGGCGTATTCTTGTATTTTTATTAATGATGTTCTTTCGGTTCCAAACGTTGTGTTGTTTTCTGAATGCAACTTGAGCTTGAATTTTTCTCTGTTTAATGACTTCAATCTCATTAACCATTGATTTGATTTGACATGTGATTTAAAAAATGTAAACATAAAGTCGTGCATATGTTGTGGTATGAATAGGACCTGAAACACACAGTGATGAAAAGATTTCAGAGCAACAAAACAATTAGCATCATTAATTCACGAGGAGGGTCCATTCCAAAGTCGATAATGCGAGGAGTGTAAAGTGTTCGGAATACACTCACAGGAGGCATGGCAGCGATCTAAAAAATAAAATAAAGAGGGGGGGGGGGATTTGTACTTTTCGATATACTAGTGTCCTATTCAAAGGTAGCAAGCAATTGGTATTGCCTGTTAAACGGCAAAGAAAGCGGGATAAATTTAGTGAGAACTAATCACCCGATTGATGGTCTAAAATCAATAGCAAAGAGCTGAGCGACGTCGTCTTCATTTATTCTATAGACCAGTTTCGGACCTCTTTATCCAGGTTGTCCGTTAAAAAAAACCCAACTTGCGCTTTTATATAGCTCAATAACAACTAAACGTGCTCAAAACGCTTTACAAAGGATTCTTGGCCAACAGCAACACAAAACATAAAGAACGAGACATGACGCCTGTTAGGGATAATACAATTCTTTTCCGACAGAAATAACGCTGTTAACGGCCAGGTACTCATTTTACACATGATTACGGTGAGAGAATGTTAGTAAAGAGTCTTTTCCAAGGACCCAACTATGCAGCGAGCGAGGCTCGAACCTGGACTTTCCAATCCGAAAGCGAGTGTCATACCACAAGACCACATAGCCGCACGCAAAGCATTGAGCCGAGACAGAAATCTTTGAGAGCGACAAAGGTTTCAAATAGCAGCCGAAGCCCAATTGGATTCAATAGTCTGATGTCACGTCGCCCAGCAACGGCGGCCATCGCGGTTATAAACAAAGAAAATCGGTACTTTTTATTCTTCATGCTGGCTAGAACTTTTCATTTGTCTTGTGATCAGAATGTGTTAAAGTCATAACATGATCAGATTTTTAATGGGTTTTTTTCTTTCCTCTGGATACGTTTTTATGCTCGTGGGAGAAATATTTCATAAGGACGTCCGCCATTGTTCCGATAGTTTAGAGCCAGTTACTAAGTTACCATGCATCAGTATGAGGGAAGTGACGTTACGACTGTTGACGCGTATTACCGAATTTATTGAAATTGACTCAGTGCCCGAGAATAAATCAATTAGAGATAATTATAGTCTGCCATTAAAACCCTATTACCAGTTCCCAAAGTTTCCTGTCTGTATTTCAGTCTCGAATAAGACGTTACATATCAATTCAGTTGTGGTGACAAACTTATCCAGACCACAGGATGTGTCTAGATGAAAACTGCTTTTACTAATCGTTGCATAATTTGCGTAAATACACACCGTGTACTTAGTAGAGTATAAACTAAAAACATTCTTTTTTTTTCACAACAAATATGTGCGCTTTATAGCCTTGTGATAACCCACTTGCTTTATCATTGGTACTAGTAATCGACAAAAATATATTATTCCGTTGGTTCCAGAGAGAGTATTTCCATAACAATAATGGGTAAATAACAGCTTTGGTTATCAAACCCGTAAATAAGTCCACATCGATCAAAATAAATCCTTACATTGAGGAGAGTGAATTTGTTTCTTACTTAAACTTTAAAAAATGTAAATTAAATAGATGTTCTATATCACATCAAATAGCATACATCTTATAAATAAAATAAATAAAAATAAAATTCTCTTTATTCCCTATTCCCATAGGGGAAATTTGTCTCTCGGGTCTATTCCAAGGGAAGACAGGAATATCCCAGGCGTCAGCCGCAATGTAGCGCCGCAAATCGAGTTAGGGCGAGGTGACTTGCTTAAGGCCTCACAGCGCAGCGGCGGGTGATCGAGCTCGGTACCTTTCGGGTCTCGAAGCAAAGACCGTCCCGCTGAGCCACGCTGTCCCCACCTAAACCATCTAATATTATAGTCCATCAAGTAAAGGGTTATTTAGGCCGACTGACCTTTGAGTACCCCGTGTATTCAAATTGGATTCAATAGTCTGATGTCACGTCCGCCCAGCAACCAGCAGTTTGGTTCTAAACAAAGAAAATCGGTACATTTTATTCTTCATGCTGGCTAGAACTTTTTCACATGTCATGTGATCAGAATGTATAAAAGTCAAAACATGATCAGATTTACAATGTTTTTCTCCTCTGGATACACTTTTATGCACTTTTATATAAGGGCGTCGTCCGCCATTGTTCCGATAGTTTAGAACCAGTTACTAAGTTACTGTGCGTCTTTACGAGGGAAGTAACGTCACGACTGTTGAAGCCTATTCAATCATATTATATCGGAAATTTATCATTTCTTTAACAAGCATTATTTTAATTTGTCTACAGAAGTAGCTTTTTTCTTTTTACAATTTTGTTCATAAAAACATACCCCCTTTATGGTATTTTTTTATTTGTCAGTAAAGATTCTAAACCGGTCCCCTCTGGTAATTTTAGTACTACTCGTATCTAGATAGAATTTTTAAAAAATACATTAAAAAATCAGAACAATCCAAGTCAATTTCATGATGGACCAACTTGTACACTTGAAATATGTTTTTTTCCTCTCTTTAAGTGTTACTATACTTATCCCTCTCCTAACCACCTAGAGTAACATCGTCACATTTGTTACGACACAACATAAATTTTTTCTTTTTCAGATTTAGTTTGTACATCACAAACTATGAAGAATGATCTTTGTTGGATTAATAAGAACATAAAGTTGTCTTCTAGAGAGCTTTTTTGAGTTTAAAGAATCAATTTTTCTGCTGGGTAAGCCTGTTATTTTGGGAAAATACTGAAAATGATCGGTAAGGAGAGAGTTAACTGCTAGAAGTCGTGGACTGTAAAAAAAAGTACCTAATAAACAAAGATAATAATCAGCTTCAAAAGAAAAAAAGTATCAAAATACCAAACAGGGAACGTTTCGGACTCAAAACCCTTCTTCTGCCAACAACAAAAACAATTTTAAAAAACATAAATAGATAGATCGAAGTTGACGTCACGTCGGCCTTTGTTATTGTTTTTAGCCATCCGCGTTTATGAGTAATTCTCACTAAACTGTATTAACCAGGCTATTAACGTCTAAGGTTACACATAGTTTTTTTGTGTTGGTTCCTTATACTTCCGGATGGCAATGTTGTGAGCTTCTCAGCCAAGCGAATACTATCTATACATTACGTTAAAAATCAAAAAGACTGTCACTTTTTTTTTTTGAGAGATGAAATGGACTAGCCAACCATTTTGACCTATAATCACTTTTGTAATTACAGTTTTATAAACCATGATACCTAATTGACCGGCTGGTTGGCATATCTGAATTCACTATCGACTTATAGATAGTTCGAAGTTGACGTCACTCAGGTCTTTGTTATTGTTTTTTGCCATCCGCGTTCATGAGTAATTCTCACTAAACTGTATTAACCAGACTATAAACGTTCATGGTTACACACAGTTTTGTGTGTTGGTCCGTTATACTTCCGGATGGCAATGTTATGAGCTTCTTAGCCAAGCGCATACTATCTATAGATAGAATGAAGTTGACGTCACTCGGGTCTTTATTATTGTTTTTTTGCCACCCATGTTTATGAGTAATACTCACTTAACTGTATTATGCAGACTATACAAGTTCATGGTTACACAGAGTTGTGTGCTGGTCCGATATACTTTCGGATGGCAATGTTGTGAGCTTCTTAGCCAAGTGCATACTATCTATAAACGCGTTGTTAAAAGAAGTCACGTGATTTCATCTTTTGATGTTAGCCATCTTGAACTAACCTCGTACGTAGTTTGAACACCTCTTAAATATAATGTTATATCTATCTTCTTGTAAAGTATTTTGAGCGCGTTTAGTGGATGTTGTGCTATCTATAACCATGCTTAATTTTTAAAAGGTAAATTTCACGTACAAAACAACTGCTGATTGCTTCGTTCAAGTTTATTTTCGTATAGTATCAGAAATTATATTTTCTCGCTATTCTAACATAAATATCTGTCAATCACCAATCGTATTAAAAACTTTATAAAAGACAATAAGCATTTATACATAGCAATAACCAATTGACG
Source organism: Berghia stephanieae (assembly GCF_034508935.2). NCBI lineage: Eukaryota > Metazoa > Mollusca > Gastropoda > Nudibranchia > Aeolidiidae > Berghia > Berghia stephanieae. The sequence continues at coordinate 23,017,310 of NC_088367.1, forward strand.
CTGTTAGGCGATATTACAATATATTTCAAGTCAGAAACAAAGCTGTCAATGGCTAGGTACCCGTTTTACATCTGATTACATTGTGAGAATGTGAGTAAAGAGCCTTTTACAGATACTGAATAATGCTCAGCGGGGGGGGGGGGGGGGGGGGGGGGGGGGGGGGGGGGGGGGGGGGGGGACCCTTTCGGTCCGAAGACGAGTATCATACCTCACTTAGCCGAACACTAAAAAAAAAATGATTTTGACACGACCTGTCAATAGAACAGGATATCAAATTATAATGAAAATATTTCTACATGGCTAACAATAGGTGTAGGAAATGAGAATGTTGTGTATTCAATGTATTGTTTAATTCTTATCAACGTGAGCAGAGACCGTACCATTGAATTAATCTAAACATGCATTGTTAGCTTTCATTGAACATGTAAAAATAATACAATATTGAGAAGGTATTGAATTGTTTTCTTTCAATTGCAATGCTCAGTGGTCCCGATAACTCGGATGTTGAGCTCACACTTCGTATCCAAAACAAAGCATGCTATTATCCGTTTCATGCTATAGAAATCAAGACAAACTCTGGCTCCATGCGCCCAATGGCTCTGAAGGAGACATAATAATGTATACGATAATGGTGGATATTTATATTTAATTTGGCCATACTCCTCTTGTAAACACTGGTTTATATATATATATGTGTGTGTGTGCGTGTGTGCGTGTAAGTAAGGACACTCCATTATATTTTGTCAGAACGATCGTTTCAGTACTGTTCAACGTTACTGTACAACGAGCTTGAGTCTCAATAGGAAATAGTTTTTTTTTTCAAACCTGTTGTTAGGCTATCTTGTGTTGACAACGCCTCTCGGTCGTCCTACGAATACTGCTCACCATGGTTATATTAAACCACCGCGGCCGCAAAGCGTCCCTTGTTATCCTTCACACAATGCAGGGTTAATAGTATGAGATCGGGGCCGGAAAATAGCAAGGTCTTGTGCATGTTACTGTACTTGTGTAAGTCCGTAATTGGGTGACCAAAATCATTGCATAGAGAAGGCAGGTTATGTAATGACAGTCCGATCTAAAAGAGACCAGTATATATCACAGAACAGAAAAGGCAGATCTGTTACCATGAATATTGTGTCCCAATAAAGTATAAACACAGAGAGGCCTAAACTGTGTTATACAATATTCCATACTGGCCGATTCGGTGACAAATTAAGTATAACACAGAGAAGGCTAAAACGGTGTTATCAAAATATTAAATGCTGGCCGGTGACAACTTAAAAAGCGACATTGTATTTCGTCAGAACAATCACTTCTTCTTCTTCTTCTTCTTCTTCTTCTTCTTCTTCTTCTTCTTCTTCTTCTTCTTCTTCTTCTTCTTCTTCTTCTTCTTCTTCTTCCTTAATTTGCAAACCACCTCTGATGTATTATCGGAAATGTAGTTGTCTTAATATTTTACGTCTCGGGATGTTTTTGTGTGCATAGCAGTGAATGGGGAACAATGCGGGCACCGTTGTTTTGGAGTCGTAGTATTCGTTCAATAGAATTCAATAGTCTGATGTCACGTCGGCCCAGCAACCAGCAGCTTAGTTCTAAACAAAGAAAATCGGTACATTTATTCTTCAAAGTGGCTTGATCTTTTCCACATGTCATGTGATCAGAATGTATAAAAGTCAAAACATGATGATATTTATAATGTTTTTCTCCTCTGTATACTCTTTTATGCTCATCGGAGAAGTATTTCATAAGAGCGTCCGCCATTGTTACGATAGTTTAGAACCAGTTACTAAGTTACCATTAGTCATTACGAGGGAATTGACGTCACGACTGTTGAACACTATTAAGAAGTACAAAAATTAGAGAATTACAATGGTCCAGCTTTGAAAATATTAAAGAAGTTACTAAATTGATGTTGGTTCATCTTTTAACATAAGGTTGGACATTGCTAAAATCTCTCAAAACGGAAAGAATAGTGCGCTATATCAATGTTCATTTTTTTCTTCTTTTAATTCACAAATGGCTTTGATAATTTATTCATTGCTTGATTTGTTTTTGGGGTTACGATGTTTATACAACCATCAAAATGAGATGCATGGGCATTATTCATTATTTTAGTCTTGTAATGATGGTCGAAAAATGGCTTTTTTCTGTTAAAACAAAGAAATGATGAGTTGTCTGGAATACCTTTTCCTGGATTGGAATAAGGTTACACCGACGTGTACTTATTTGCAGGTCAGATAACCCAAAATGTTATGGAATCATTGTTTTAATGGAAGAACTCCAAAAGCAAAATGCGAAAAAAAATGTTGTTCATTACACCAATGTTGCAACATAATTGTTTTCTGTTATCAAATCTACAAATATGTGACTCCTCGTCTCAAAACGGTATTATGTCTGGATTTTTAAAATGCTGAATATTGAATTTATAGCCAGACATTTCAAACCTGGGTTGAGTTTGTATGTTTTATTGAGGAGAATGAATATCATATCTTAGTGTGCTGAATACCAATAATTCAGAATTTTGACCAGTTTAGCTTTAATAATTTGACTTTTTAGCACCTGGTTCATCCCGACATAATACCGTTTTGAGACGATGGGTCACATATTACATGTCTAAGTCGAATCACAACAATAGGATTCAGTAGTCTGATGTCACGCCTCCAGGCAACGGCGGCCATCTTGGTTCTAAACAAAGAAAATCATTACTTTTTATTCTTCATGCTGGCTAGAAGTTTTCATTCCCTTTTCCTATGCCTTTTGATTAAAATGTGTAAAAGTCAAAACATGATCAAGTTTATGTTTTTTTTTCCCCTCTGGATACGCTTTTTATGCTCGCCGGAGAAATATTTCATACGGGCGTCCGCCATTGTTCCGATAGTTTAGAGCCAGTGTTGCTAAGTTACCATGCGTCATTAGGAAGGAAGTGACAGTACGACTATTGAATCCTATTCGGGTCACCCAGTCGTGCCATTATCTGCGATCTACAAGTTACCCTTCAACCACGGCTAAAATAATTATGAACGAAGAAAATTGTTATCAAATTCAAATTTTATTGAATTGTTATTAATGATTAATGTACTCGTATAATATAAGCCAGAAGTAATTAGTACAGCTCATAAACACACAACGCAATATTCTCTTTCATCCATAGAGCAATCTGTTAGAATACAAAATATTCCCTGTCCATCATGCGTTAATAAAAAGCATTGGAAAATGAGTGGCTAGGGCATTCCAAATTCCGCGACTTTCAGATAACACAATTTTTACGGGTTTCAATTTGTCTAACTGCTTGATTCCTGCTTTTAAAAATAAAGTAAGGGGGAATGGGGAGATAACTACTTTACGATATTATTTATAATATATCTGACTCCAATTATAGTAATATGATTAACTTTTGACATCTGCTCTCATCATCACTTTTTCAACCCCCCCCCCCCCCCCCCCACACACACACACACAAACACATTATATAGACCTTGATCAAAAACATAAAATAGTATCAAAACAATTAATGATATGTGTTAAAGTAAAATACTCTCCAGTTGAGCCCGCCAGTCCAACCCCCAAAGCTATGTGTGACCTTAAATGTGCTATAATATTTTGTTTGATCGAATTTCATGAAAACTAATCACCAACTGATGTCTAAAAATAATTTTGAAAATAGCCCAGTGAGGTCAATTTTATCTCTGAGATAGCATCCCAAAAGAAATAAATGGAAAAAAAGGAATAAGAAGGAATAAAGGAAATTACTGATTTTCAAAAATTAATTTTCTAAGTGCTAGTTTTTGCATATAAATTACCCGAAACCACAAGATCATTCAATAACCAATGTACAATATGTATATTATTTTTATTCACGGGTAAAGTCGCACACTCATCACTTTCAATAACAAGAAAAACAACAACAACAACATCAACAACAACAACAACAGTAAAAAAAATAACAACAAATAAACAAACCAATGCGATGATTTTCGCAATGCACACCGACTGCCTTATTACGTAAAAGTCACATCATCATCAAGTTAAAATAAAGAAGAATATCTTGTGACGTAGGTACAATATTTAAAAATACTGACGTCACAAGAAATTTCCCTCTCATTAGCTAGCTGAGTGTGTGATATTTAAGTTATACGGTCAATTAATTATGTTTGAAAAAAAGATGGCTAATGTTTAATTTATGCCTTAGTCTTAGCAAAACCAACTCTGTTTGCCATCATATCAAACTGGGTGTAGTATGCTCCGATAAACACATCGCCGAGAATCCATAAGGGACCACGAGGTGGGGGTACATCCAATGTTGAGAACCCACTGAGGCACTGTGTCACTCCTTGTTGGCTCACCTAAAAAATTTAAAAGCAAAACAAAAAAAAAGTAGAGTATGTATATAGAGCAATATCCACTAAACGTGCTCAAAGCGCTTTACAAAGGGTCCCTGGCCAATAGCAACACGTATATATAGAAAGAGACATGCCGTCTGCTAGGCGATATTACATCTTTTTTTCCGACAGAGACAACGCTGTTAACGGCCGGGTACTCATTTTACACATGAGTACGGTGAGAGAATGTGAGTAAAGAGCCTTTTCCAAGGACAACAAGAGAGAGAGAGAGAGAGAGAGAGAGAGAGAGAGAGAGAGAGAGAGAGAGAGAGAGAGAGAGAGAGAGAGATAGCAGTTGGGCACATCGAATATTTATGAAATGTTGAAACTTGGTTTTAACCAGTTTACTGCTGTACTCTATCTAGAAAGACACGTATTTAAACTTTGGCCAGAAAACTCGATCTTTAAATATCGATCGATTTAAATTAACATCACCTTGGCAAAGGCTCTCAGGTTTGAGAGTATTTTTGCCAAGATGATGGCCATTTAAATCGATCGATATTTGAGGAACGATTTTCTGGCCACATTTTAAATACGTGTCTTTCTAGTGCACGGCAGTTAACAGGTTAAAGTTTTTTTTTAAAAAATGACCAGAAATATAAAAGTCTATAGTCCCTTTCACAACCCGTGCACATGCGTTGACGTCGATGTCTTCACAACCTTCTGATTGATTTTTAATGAGAATTGGCTCGAACACTAGAATTGTTAGTGATATTAAGCCGATTTTTTTCATTGGTTAGAGTACGGGGATTATGTCTTTGTGAAAGGTATTTCTCCTCGTCCTATCGAAGACGGGCGTAACAATTTAGAGGACCCCCCCCCCCTCCTCCTTGTTTTTTCAAATCAATATCTTTATCAAAAAATGTATAAGCACCTAACTGGCTGTTTGTGTGGTCCAATATATTACATGCCTGCTGTCACCCAAAGAAGGGATAAATTATACACGATATAAGCTTTTCTTTCAACACTGTTAAACACTATATAAATATCTATTGTTACACTATTTGAAACAACCCGAAATTATTTGCTAAGCTACGCTACTGAATGCAGCTTTGTTGTGAATGTTTTCCCCACGAGAAATAGAATCAACACACCATTACTGTAAACATATTAAAGTTTGAGTCATAGTTTATTGCAAACAATGAAAATATTAAAGGAATTCGGCATTATGAGAAAACTGTTTGGTCTATCACTGTCGGTATTCAAAATTCGTTATGGCACTTAACATATATGTCCCCATGCAAAATTTCACGGCACCACATTTCGTAACTGTGGAGTAATTTGCGATATTCTGTGCGCACGAGACTTGGAACGGACTATATTACGTTATTGACGAAATAAGTAACTCTAGCTATTGTCTCTAATAAAAATCATTAGCTTCACCCAAATTCATCTATATTCTGTCCAAAGAGTAGCAGGCAATTGTTATTTTCCGTTTCAGACTATAGATACTGGAATAAACTCCGGCTCCGTGGGCCTAATGGCTCTGTGTGGACTACTTTTTTTTTTTTTTAATCGGATTCTATTTTTGCGTTCAGCGGTATTTAAGTTCCACGATGGAATCACTCCAGCGACCAAAATAGTAGCTTCTTGCCAGGACTATTTAATTATTCTGCAGCCGGAACGTCGGTAAATCATGGGTAAGATGTCTGGGCGTGTAACAAAATCAAGCAATGTTGAGCATGGTTGAAAAAAATCCCAAAATTCTGGCTGTAATATTGTGTGTAGTGTATCTTACAGTCGTCCTATTCCACTCGTGTTAGTGTATCTTGGTATGACACGTCACACTCTTCCTATTCGACTTGTGTTAGTGTATCTTGGTATGACACGTCACACTCTTTCTATTCGACTCGTGTTAGTGTATCTTGGTATGACACGTCACACTCTTCCTATTCGACTCGTGTTAGTGTATCTTGGTATGACACGTCACACTCTTCCTATTCGACTCGTGTTAGTGTATCTTGGTATGACACGTCACACTCTTCCTATTCGACTCGTGTTAGTGTATCTTGGTATGACACGTCACACTCTTCCTATTCGACTCGTGTTAGTGTATCTTGGTATGACACGTCACACTCTTCCTATTCGACTCGTGTTAGTGTACTTGGTATGACACGTCACACTCTTCCTATTCAACTCATGTTTGTGTATCTTGGTAAGACACTTCACACTCTTCCTATTCGACTCGTGTTTGTATCTCTTGGTAAGACACTTTAAACTCGCCCTATTCGACTCGATTGAGTTTGAATTATTAGATAGCTATAAGCAGTGATGGGTATTGTAAGGCAGCTATTATTAGTACACAAAGAAATCCTAAAAAGCGACTTACTGCTGCATTAAAAAAGAAATTTGTTTACACACGGCCTCTTGAGACACATTGAACGTGGGAAATAATGTGGAAATGCGCTTGATAAATGTTCATATTTACCTTGAGGACGTACTGGTCTGGTGTCAGGGAAAAGCTGGTGCCACCGATCTCAAAGCTGACGTTTGGCAATGAGGGGATTTGGCTGCAGTCAATGATGTACTGAATGAGAATAAATATGGGCGTTGGTTAAAATATAGATAGCATGTGTTTGGCTAAGAAGCTATCAACATTGCCATCCGGAAGTATAACGGACCAACACACACAAGTATGTGTAAACTAGAACATTTATAGTCTGGTTAATACACTTTTGTGAGAATTACGCACAAACGCGGATGGCAAAAAAAAAAAAACAACAAAAAAACAATAACAAAGACCTGAGTGACGTCATCTTCGTTCTATCTATACACTTGTATTTCAATGAGATACACATGTACTAAACAAATGTGATTTTTGCGTGCCCAGTTGAAAACCACAAATTGCCTCTTAACTTAGATATTTTTATTTAAAGGTCGAGGCATTGCAACAGGTTGCTTCTTTCTTTTAATAGCAGAAAATGAAGTGAGTACTGGTGGATGGCGTGGACTGCATCGCGTCCCTCTCACGGCCAGGCGGAGTTGTCGTATCAGTAAGGTCGTGGGTTCGAGCTCCCATCGCCGCACAATTGTTATTCTCTATTTTCTTCTGGCACTTTTCTACTCACTTCATTTTCTGTTTTTATCAACATAAGGACCTGCTCCACTCATTTTTCCGAATTAATTTTCTTTCCTTTTTCCTTATTATTAAAAAGAAAATAAAAGCAGTGTTCCTTTGTGCAGGATGTATGATTCTCGCCAAATAAGTGAATCCAAACCTGCAAGAGCCTGTGGACTGTAAACTGTATTAATAATAAAAAAGGGATGTTCGAAATTAAAACCCTTCCTCGGTCAACAGTTAAAACGATAAGGGTTCACCCACACGGAGACTGACTCCGACGACCCGGCACTGCCAACCTCTGCCGTCTTCCGGATAAAGACGTCGGGCACGGGCAAAATACTAATAATAAGGAAAAATCCGTTAGACCCATACCAAGTTCGTCTTTATCCGGAAGACGGCAGAGGACGGCAGTGCCGGGTCGTCGGAGTCAGTCTCCGGTGTGGGTCAGCCCTAATTTCAGGTTGTCGGGAGAATATTGGCCAGAAAACCCGTATTTCAAAAATTAATCGATTAAAATTACCCTCATCTTGTTAAAAACTCTCAAACCTGGGATGTCTTGTCTTGATGGCCATTTTAATCTATCGATATTTTAAGGAAGGTGTTTCCTGCAAGTGATGCATTGCGTTTTTCCAAAAAGCTCATAAATATCATCCGCCAGCCAGAAATAACGTACTAACACACAAACCTATGTGTAACTTTGAACGTTTATAGTCTGATTGATAGAATTTAGTGAAAACTACTCATACAAAAAGGCTGACTAAAAACAATAAAAAAGAGGTGAGTGACGTCAACTTTGATCTATTTATAGATAGTATGCGCTTGGCTAAGGAGTTCCCAGAATTGCCATCCGGAAGTAAAACGGACTATCCCACAAAACTTTGTGTAACCATGATCGTTTATATCAGGTTAATACAGTTTAGTGAGAATTACTCATAAACGCGGATGGCAACCCCCCCCCCCCCCCCCCCCCCCCCCCCCCCCCCCCAAAAAAAAAAAAAAAAAAAAAAACATAAAAAAAAAAAAAAAAAAAAAAAAAACATAAAAAAGACCCGAGTGACGTATACTTCGAGCTATCTATAGATAGAACGAAGATGACGTCTCTCAAATGACGCCTTTGTCATTGTATTTTGCAATCCATGTCTGTGAGCAATTCTCAATGAACTGTATTAACCAGACTATAAACGTTTAAGGTTATAAATAGCTATGTGTGTTGATCCGTTGTACTTTCGGATGGCAATGTTGGGAGCTTCTTAGCCAAGCGAACTCTATCTATAGATAGTATGCGCTTGGCTAAGAAGCTCAGAACATTGCCATCCGGAAGTATAACGGACCAACACACTAAACTATGTGTAACTTTAAACTTGTATAGTCTGGTTAATATAGTTTAGTGAGAATTATTCATAAACGCAGATGGCAAAAAGCAATAACAAAGACCTGGGTGACGTCAACTTCGTTCTATCTATATGTTTAAAATGTTTATTTGAGATATTGGTAACTCGACAACCATACATATCTATAAATAGACCTACCTCTCCAGCAGTCAAAGGTTTTGCCCCGATGGCAGTATTCAATTTGGTAATTTCAGCAGTTGGTCCAGTTAGAAGAGAAGTACCTGTGTCGGCAATAGCGTTGCATCCACCCTTGCAGAATGACATTGGGGTCTTAGTGTTGACAGTTACTCTGGGAATATTAGACCGTTTGATTATGTCGAAGTGTAAATCGTGATCCTATGCTTTCACTTCTAAGAGTGTGGTCTTGTGGTATGACACTCGCCTTCAGTCCTGGCTTTGAGCGGTGCACTGTTGAGTCCTTGGAAAATGCTCTTTACTCTCATTCTCTTATCGTTCTCAGGTGTAAAATGAACTCATGTCCTTAAACAGCACTGTCCTTGTCCCAAAATAAATTGCAATATCGCCTAATAGGCGTCATGTCTCGTCCTACATGTTAAGTGTTGCTTTTGGCTATGGACCATTGTAAAGCGCTTTGAGCACGTTAAGTGGATTTTGCGCTATATAAACGCTATGTTTTTTTTTATATACTTGCTTTATGTAAAACATTTCAAAGGGGAAGGTTAATATATCTCATTAATTTGTTAAGAAAGATAATACCATAATAAAAGATCTAAAGCGAACTATTTCCCTTCCAATGATGATTCCTCGCTAGGACCTGGTCGAAACCAAATCATTTAAGTTTAAGCCAATTAAAAAGTCACAAGGAAGCGGAGCGATTACTTCAGATGGATGGAAGAGGGAGGAAGAATTGAAGTAGTTTAGAAAAATACATTGCAGGAATCATTACCGTGCTCGTATGAACAGGCGGTGGAAGAGATTGGCGCGAATATATCGATGATGATGATAATGGAGCTGGTGGCGATGATGGTGAGGATGATGATGATGATGATGATGATGACGACGACGATGATGATGATGATGATGATGATGATGATGATGATGATGATAATGATGATGATGATGATGTTGATGATGTTGATGATGATGATGGTGATGATAATCTCTCACATTTTAATAAATAAAGTTTTCTAATAGAGATGCGTGAGATCGAGCCTTACCCGTCCATTTTGAACTGCCAATAGCCTTTAGTGGTTACATTGACGTAAGTAAAATTGCCAGTGTATTTGGTTGCGTCAGATCCACCAAAAGTGATCTCACCGCCATCTTGAGCATCGGGATTCCTGAAATTTCAATATTAAAAGAGACTTTCCTCTGTCAATTTCAAAGTTTGATTGTTTTTTTTTAAACTTGAACATTTATGAGCACTGAATACACTTAATGGTCCACATGTCGAGTTGGTGAATACAAGGTGCTTTTGGGACTTTCCTATGAAATTCGGTATTTCCAAAGATAATAATATTTTTGACAATTCAATATTTTTACAGATCATATTTAGAGTTCAATAGATTGTTTGAGCGTGTTAGCGCATCTTCTTTCTGGCTGTAACTTAGCAGATTTTGATAGTCACCTCCTCAAACAATGTGTTAAAAATTGAAATTGGAACCACAATATTCATTGCAGTGTCTTTATATGGAAAATGTTCAGATGAATTTTATTTAATGTACGGGGTACCCCAGGGATCTGTCCTAGGGCCTATTGTTTTTACAATGTATGCACAGCCTCTTTCTAAATTTTTTAA
>NC_088367.1:23032899-23070399 GCF_034508935.2 Berghia stephanieae
CTTACAGCAAGCGATATCTGTGACGTGGCATTTCTTTGAGGGTACCCACAAATTGGAGGACCCCGTGTCAAAAATCACGTTGAAAGGCTGGCCTGGGGTGCCGATCGTAATGGGGCCGTAGTATTGAGCCTATTATGATTCAAAAATAAACAAAAACAAAACAAAACAAATTAAAAAAAATAAAAATTAAAAAAATAAAACCCAAAAAAAACAAAAGAAAAACAAAACTATTTGTTAATATAAGCTTTACAAAATAAATCCCAAGTCATTCTGATGTCCTGAACAATTTTTTTGAAATAAAGAAACAATGCCCTATTCCGCCATGTGCTAGGCAGGCAGGTACAATGATCAATATGAATCAAATATAATGAGACATAGATAATGATATGCACAGGACAAGTATAAGATTGTATGGAACACAATAGACAGTGCACAAGGCAAGAACGATAACACTACACACTCAACGTGTGTAGTTCAAATTAGTAATTGGACATCAGATTTATGACTACAATCAAAGAGCGTGTAGGTAACGATTGTTATGTTACCAAGAGCTCTCACTTCCCGCTTTTGGTGAAGCCACTTCCGTCTTCTACTCGTATTTTCTTCATTGTATCAGTAAGCCTAGCGCGCATGATACACGCGGAGCACACCCACCTCGATGTCTCGCCTGGCACGCGACAATAGCATTGCGGTTAAGAGAAGTGAGAGCTCTTGGTAACTACGTTACCCTACACACTCTTTGCTAAAATCATGCGTACCTGTGATCGTCAACTTGAAAGAGATTAAGATATCCGTTGGAGGAAAATTCATGGTGTAATACATTATTACACTGTCATTTATTCTGATTAACGTAAGGAAAAAGGCTATGTGGTCTAGTGGTATGACACTCGCTTTCGGATCGGAAGGTCCTGGGTTCGAGCCTCGCTAGCTCGTCGCATAGTTGAGTTCTAGGAAAAGGCTCTTTACTCACATTCTCTCACCGTACTCAGGTGTAAAATGAGTACCTGGCGGATAACAGCGTGGTCTCTGTCCGAAAAAAAAGCGTAAAATCGCCTAACAGGCCTCATGTCCCGTCCTAAATGTTAAGTGTTGCTGTTGACCAGAGAAACATTGTAAAGCGCTTTGAGCACGTTTAGTGGATATTGCGCTATATAAAAGCTCAATCAAATTAAGCGAGTGTTCTACCAACCGACCTATCGGGAATAATATATTATAGGGCAATCCTTAATAAGTCTTAGATTTGTTGACATTCTGATTTCAAGTTTTTTTTTTCTTTTAGAGGAATTTATCGAATAAATTATAACTTACGTCTAAATAGTTGGTGAGAGGTTCGTCTCCCAGTTTTGTACTGTATTTAGCTTTTAATGCCTCAAGCTTGACTCCCATGTTAGCGTAAAATTGACGCGGGGATTCGCGCCTGTAGAGGGGAACTCTGAAAAAAAAAAAAGAAGAAAAAAATCATCAACATAATATGACCAACTGTATCAATCTGATATTTTGTAGGGGTGAAATTTTTGCGCTGGAAGTTGAATGTAGTCTAAATTAACTGTAAAATACGATGAGTAACATATGAAAAGTACGAGGGAAAAACCACAGATGTCCATTTTTGAAATTTTTGTGACTGCCCTCTTTGAGTGATATCAGGGCATTAACTATAAACTGTCCCTTTATAAATAGAAACTACAACCATAACTCTTTAATTGCTATATTTTTTTGTTCGATGTTATTGCTGTAAAGGGGGAATTTAGACGCCTAACATCACTCAAGGGGGCAGTCACAAGATTTTTTTAAAAACTGGACATCTGTGGTTTTCCCTGGTACTCTTCATATCTAATCAACAAAACTGAATATAAAAGCTTCGGGAAAAAATTCAATGTCAAATATGGGACGGTTTGGGCTTAAAAATAAACCGTTTTTCAGCAAATATTAAAAACTACAGTAGAACCATTGATACATCGCTTAATATTCAGATAAAATTATTGGCTGAAGATGGGTTTTGACTCGGAAAATTACATGTTTGGTATTTTGCTCTTTTTCCGAAGCTGTTATATAATTTTTGTTCATTATTTTTTGAAGTTCACAGCTTCTTGCAGCTTAGTATTACAATAACATAGCTATGCACTTCTTTATTGCACAATAGTCACTGAATGTGCTCAAATTGCTTTTCACTGGCTTCAAAGCCACATGCATATTATTCGAAACAAGATACCTTTAAGGTTTTATTTATTTTCCACAAAGAAAACACTTAAATCTGCCAGATACTCATTTTGCCTACAAGTACGGTGAAAATATGTGATGAAAAAGATTTTTTAAAGGAGTCAAAAGGCGCAGCCCACTGCGAGATTCGAAACAGGGACTTAAAATTTTTTTTTTTCCAACCAATGTAATAATATAATATTTCAAGTATAATTATGATCAACTTCTAAGATATTGTTTCGAGTATTCGCTCTCATCAGGAAGCACGAGAGCGAATGCTCGAAACAATATCGTAGAAATTTAGATAATTATTTGAAATATATTATAAATAGCTCCTTTTATCAAAAAGTTGAGCACTATTATTTCATAGTTTTTGTTTTTATTGTCTTTATATAAATATATATATATATATATATATATATATATATATATATATATATATATATATATATATATATATATTGCACATAGAAGATCTTACCTGGTCAGACCATCATTGTTGGCTGCGACAATGCACACCAATGTGGCAACTAGAATAGCGACTTTCATTGTAGGGTGTATTTCTTCTTACAGCACTGACAACAATTCTGGGAATGCAGAAATATAATATAGAAGATTGTAAATGAAAAATGATGAATGGTTGAAATTAACAGTAAATAAATTATGTACTATTCGTTTTGATATGTTTAGCATCTCTGTGTGTCAAAGTCGTCTTGGGGTATGACACCCGCTTTGGGATCGGTACATGATGGAGGCAGTAGAGTTGATATTAATGGTTATTGTGATTTTCATGTAGCTGATCACGATGGCTGATTTATGTAATAATGCAAACTGCATAATTCATAGCATATTATCATTATATACAACTAAAGGGGAGTAACCAATGTTACCTTTAACTCTCAGGTTTTTCTCTCGTTATTATTTCCCTTTCATTGATTTCAACTTCGTTGTTTATGTAAAAAATAAGGGAGCTGGTACTTTTCAGAATTTAGTGTAAACTAAATATCCGAAATGGTTTATATAAAACAGTGCCAGATAAAACAAATGAAATAGCATGGAAAAAAACATTCAAGGAAAGAGAATCAGAATCGCAGGCGTTCTTGATACAATCGCATAGTAGGTTATTCGATATTTGGGATTTGCTAAAGATTATTATATTCATCACAAGTAATATTATTTGTGGTCCAATGGTAACTATCAAAGACCAGCAATCAAGAGGTCTTATGATCGATCCTCAGTCAAAGCAGACATGGTTTAAAAAATAACGTGTGTTCTTTTCTTTTTTACGTCGCTGTCTGTTTCTTTGTAGGAGGTACATTTGTGTGTTCTTTTCTTTTTTACGTCGCTGTCTGTTTCTTTGTAGGAGGTACATTTATTTTTTCATTTCATTTCTCAAAAATAATAAAGGCCATAAATATCAAACTGAATGATCATTTTTTTAAATAATTTAGGATCATTTATAAAGGGATGACGCCAATGCAAATTACATCTACGATAAGATTGTATTAAACAGAGCTTACGATTATTTTGGTACGTCTAATAACCGAAAACAAAATTATTTGTTATTGTAACAGAAGAAGAAGAAGAAGAAGAAGAAGAAGAAGAAGAAGAAGAAGAAGAAGAAGAAGAAGAAGAAGAAGAAGAAGAAGAAGAAGATGAAGAAGAAGAAAGAAGAAGAAGAAGAAGAAGAAGAAGAAGAAGAAGAAGAAGAAGAAGAAGAAGAAGAGAAGAAGAAGAAGAAGAAGAAGAAGAAGAAGAAAGAAGAAGAAGAAGAAGAAGAAGAAGAAGAAGAAGAAGAAGAAGAAGAAGAAGAAGAAGAAGAAGAAGAGAGAAGAAGAAGAAGAAGAAGAAGAAAGAAGAAGAAGAAGAAGAAGAAGAAGAAGAGAAGAAGAAGAAGAGAAAGAAGAAGAAGAAGAAGAAAGAAGAAGAAGAAGAAGAAGAAGAAGAAGAAGAAGAAGAGAAGAAAGAAGAAAGAAGAAGAAGAAGAAGAAGAAGAAGAAGAAGAAGAAGAAGAAGAAGAAGAAGAAGAAGAAGAAGAAGAAGAAGAAGAAGAAGAAGAAGAAGAAGAAGAAGAAGAAGAAGAAGAAGAAGAAGAAGAAGAAGAAGAAGAAGAAGAAGAAGAAGAAGAAGAAGAAGAAGAAGAAGAAGAAGAAAGAAGAAGAAGAAGAAGAAGAAGAAGAAGAAGAAGAAGAAGAAGAAGAAGAAGAAGAAGAAGAAGGAAGAAGAAGAAGAAGAAGAGAGAAGAAGAGAAGAGAGAAGAAGAAGAAGAAGAAGAGAAGAAGAAGAAGAAGAAGAAGAAGAGAAGAAGAGAAGAGAAGAGAATTTCGAGACGTTTGGAAAGACAAATTACAAGAAGAATATTAGAGAGAGACAGGAGGTAACAATGATATCAGAAGTTAAGAAGAATAGTTTCGTTACTGGCTTGACAATGCAAATTACAGAAGTCCACAGAATCATTAGCCAGAGATTAGGGGTACATGATTCTGATACGTTTGCAAAGACAAAGTAGGCATATTATGTACGTATGTCTTAGAATCAAGGCCAAATTGGATCGGACGAACTGTATGACACATGTATTCTATAGCTTGAAAGACAAGAGCAATTGCTTGCTACCCTTTGGATAGAACGCTAACCAATCATAAAGAACATTTCCCCACCACCCAATCACCTCTTGGTGGACGGGAAAGGGGGGAGGGGAGAGGAGTCAGAAAATATTCTCGACTTCACCCGGGATCGATCTCAGGCCCTTTGCATGCGTAGCGAGTGTTCTGCTAACTGAGCTGTTATAACCCCCAGTAGACGGGTTTGTCGTTTGAAAAAGAAAAAAATGTCAACAAGAACAGTGTAAAAAAGAGGGTAACACCGTGCTTACGTTCTGACATGGAAACAACCAATTGACGCAATAGGGATTTTGTAACAAAAAATACAAAGACTTGACTAAGATAAAAAAACAAAACAAAAGAAAACAAAACAAAACCCCTTTCAGTTAACGTGATATCCTCTAAACTCGCTCAAAGCTCTTTTACAATAGGTCCCCAGCCAACAGCAACGCTTAACATATTGGACAAGACAAGACGCCTGTTACAATTTTTCCACCCGACAGATACAACGCTTTTACGGCGAGGTTCTCATTTTACACCTGTACCTATACGGTGAGAGCTTGCTAGTAAAGAGTCTTTTCCACTCAGAGCAAAACGCGAACCCAATATCTTCATATCCGAACGTGAGTATCATACCACAAGATAAATAGTCACATTTAATAAAATAAACTATTTCTTTCAACTCGGCAAAATTCAAGCTACGCATTGGTGTGTTTAATTATAATAATGGAGAAAAATACAGTTTAAAGCATTTAATGGGTTTACTATGGCTATATCTAGATAGAGAATTTATTCATCTAAGATTTGACTTTAAGAGTCGACTTTTGTGTTGTACATTCTCTTTTCCAAATTCAATTTTCTAACCAGGATCTCATTTATTACAATTTTATTCAGAGCGTTTAAGGATTTGGTTGTATCCATGCAAGCCCTTACTATGTTATGTTATGTTTATGTTAACCAGTTAACTGCCGCGATCTCCAAAACATGTATTTAAAATTTTGGCCAGAAAACTCGTCCTTCAAACATCGATCGATTAAAATGCCCCTCATCTTGGCAAAACCTCTCAAACCTAGGACTTTAAGTAAGGCTTCGCAAAGTCCCGGGCTTGAGAGCTTTTGCCAAGATGAGGGGCATTTAAATCGATCGATATTTGAAGGACGAGTCTTCTGGCCATTTTTTTAAAAAATGGCATTTTTAAAAAAAGTATAGCAGAAAAAAATGTTTTATCCTTCCTTATGTTATCAGTTGATTTGTTCCTATAATATAGCAATGCAATTTAGTTCCCGTTTGGTCCGTACATAACCCATAAAACCAAGGAAGTAAATTATCAAGATTAAAATGGGGTTGGCCAATCTCTTGATTTACCCCAAGCCAAGACATGCCAGATTGTTGTATCCATACTATTAAACATGTCGTATTTAACATGTTAGCGAGAAAACTAGTCTTTCAAATATCGATTGATTAAAATGATCCCCATCTTGCCAAAAACTCTCAAACCGGGGACTCGCATATTTCAAAACGGCTCAAAACCCTTTTTCAGCCAATAACAAAAAACAATTTATCTAGAATTAATACATCACTTAAAATCCAGATGGAGATCACTTTTGGCAGCAGCAGCAGCAGCAGCAGCAGTAGTAGTAGTAGTAGTAGTAGTAGTAGTAGTAGTAGTAGTAGTAGTAGTAGTAGTAGTAGTAGTCGTAGTAGTAGTAGTAGTAGTAGTAGTAGTAGTAGTAGTAGTAGTAGTAGTAGTAGTAGTAGTAGTAGTAGTAGTAGTAGTAGTAGTAAGCTTCGCAGTCTGAATGACGCTTGCTGAGAATTGTGTGATTCAGTTATGGACTCATCTACTTGATGAATATAGCTGCTCTCTCCAACCATGTTGTTAATTATTTCCATTGGTCACGGTCCTATGCCAGAGTTTTGAGGCTGTCAAGATCGTGTTGTGACTTTAGTACGGAGGGCACTGCAGTATTTCTTAGTTATTCAGGGATTAATTCGGCCTCATCTGAATCCAGAAATTTTGATGTGTAGAGAGATCCTGATTCAGGGTAGTTACTATTGATGTTGGTGGTCCCCTTACATATTTGTTGCCATGAAGGAAATATTCTGTCATTGCAGTTTGGGCTGGGATGTTATCTTCTCGACGTAAGATGTGACCAACTAGCCTCCATCGCTGTTCTTTTGTTATTGTACTCAGGCGTTGGACCCTGTTTTTTTTTTCATAGAGATCAGTATTTGTAATTGTCTCTGGCCAATAGATTCCGATTACGCGACGTAATTGTTTTCGGTAGTATGAATCGAGACTTTCTAAGTTCTTTTTGTGAGGCCCCAGGTTCCACAATTATATGTCAATATCGGAATAATCAGTGCCTCGTAATCTGTTTTCGTTTAGTCTCACTGATTATGTTATTTCTATTCCATAAATTTCGGAGTTGGTTGAATGCATTGGTGGCCAGCTGCTTTCGTTTTAAGAGATGTTTCAATGTTTCTACCGTTTTTGTTATTGGCTGGAGAAAGGTTTTGAGCTCTAATAAACCATGATTGGTATTTGGGTTTTTTCAAAGCCGTTTTATTTAATTTTGTTCATTACTTTTTTTTTTTTTTACATTTTATAAACGTTTGAAGTCACATATAGATTTGTATGTTGGTACTTCAGTCAACAGCTGTCTTCGGCTTTGAGCATTTTGTGACTAGAGCCGCAGTCTTAGAGACTATAAAGTTTAATATTGCGCAATAATGATGCTGAAATTTTACAAGAAAATAAATTTGATTTTTTTATGTTGTCGTTATTACAGATAGATAAAATGTGTTGATTCAAGAGTTATGGCGAGTTTTCTGTTTCCTTTTCGAAGTCACTCGTACTTTTTAGTTCCTGAAGAATTAAGATATGTTCTTTATTCTTGATAAAACAAAAATATTGGCACAAGGTTTATATTTCTGGCTAAAACTTCAATATTCACTACCTACACAGTCACACATGATACCGTTTAGATTCAATGAGTCGCATATTACAGCGGAGAGGAAAATTTTCGGAAATGGTCTTAAAGATATAATGAAATAAAAATTTAAGACAAACCAGCAATCTCCCTACTTTTTATGTTGATAATAGACCTATTATGAAGTGTCATTTAATTTTTGGGGTCAAGTTAAATTGCCAGATTCATGTTATTGCTATATCAAGTATCGAAACGATTTAAAAATCAATTATGAATCGATGTTCACATACTTAAATGAGTTAAGCGTGTCACAAGTGTAGGCTGTTATAAACAAACAAGCAAATCGATTTTTCAAGGTGTTAATTTACATTGATTAAATAATGTATCGCGTCAACCATCATCATAAAATCTCTACTCAGTTTTTTTGTGTTTTCCTCGGTTTATACCTTGACATCGTATAATGTCAACAAACTTGACATTTTGGTATCAATGCTGCCAACAATTGATGGTTCCTCCGTAACCGCTTCTTGTTATGCTTGGCAAGCAATTGACATGGATGCCCTTTTTTTTTACTATTATCTTATAGATAGAACGAAGATGACGTCACTCAGGCCTTTGTTATTGTTTTTGCCATCCGCGTTTGTGAGTTGTTCTCACTAAACCGTATTAACCAGACTATAAAAGTTCATGGTTTTGTGTGTTGATCCGTTATACTTCCGGATAGCAATGTTGTGAACTCCAGTATACTTTTGACCAACCAAAACAGATGCCTTTTGACAGACCTTCAAGTCTGCTCGGAACAACATAGCTAGTTGTTTCCAAACAATAGAATGAATGAAGTCGGCATCTCTGTTCTCTCTGGTTTTGTTTTTACATTACCAGATGTGTGATCGTTTTTTGTTTGTTTTGTTTTTACTAAATTCGTTCAAAGTTTCGGATGTTGGTGTGCATGCGATTGATGTATTGCGTAGAGATAGATAAATGTTTTACTTACGCATATACCTCCGATTTTTTATTTCTTTCTTTCTTTACGAAGCGCTAATGCTGATGTATAACTGTGACACATGGGGTCTTACAAAAAAGAATTTGGACACCCTGGACTCCCTTCACCGCAAAACAATTGAGACGAGTTATTGTGGTACCTTGGCCAGTAAATCAGTAGTGAAGATGCATATGACAGATGCAGATTACAACCAGTCAGTACGCGAATAAAGCAGCAAAGATGGAAACTGTTCGGACACGTGCTCCGAGATGAAAATATTCCAACACAAACTTCGATAGATGATTACTTCAGACAAGGAGCCAAATACAGAGGGCGTACACCAACGTCACTTCCAACAACGTTGAATCAAGATCTCAACAAATACCAAATTAAATGTAGTTAGAAAAACTGAAGAACTGATTTCAACAACACTATCCAACAGGGATGATCTATATTACCTGTCCATGTGCTCGAGGTCATTGGTCACATGGCAAAATGTTCTCAAAGCGACCCACATAGTGAACATTGTTTGCAGCTTTCGAAATATCTGACATCGTGATTGGTCATAATTTTGTTCAGCTTGACACATGAGTATGTTGTACAACTTTCAAAACAAAGCAGCGTGTTTACATTTCTTAAAAAGTATCCAATCGCCGGACAGCAACAAATCCTGTGATTATTGACTCGTTGTACAAAAACTTGAATATAGATCGCTCCCATTTCCTCAGCACCTCAACAGACATGATGACCTTCAAAAGCTAAGAACACTTGTAATGGACAGAGACTTATGGAAACAAATTACTTACTGAACTCGAAGTAACACAAACATTGTGCAAGCATCCATTAAGACAGCACATCCATATTCATTCATTCATTTCATTCATTCATCCATTAATTCATTCATATAGGTAGAACAAAGTTGACGCCACTCAGGTCTTTGTCATGTTTTTTTTTTTTTTTTTTTTTTTGTCATACATGTTTATGAGTAATTCTCATTAAACTGTATTAAACAGACTATAAACATTCAAGGTTACACATATTTTTGTGTGTTGGTACGTCATATTTCCGGATGGCAATGTTGTGAGTTTCTGTAGCCAAGCGCACAGCATCTATACCTTCGATAGTAATACCTATGGAGTTTACTCGGACAGTCGAAGGGCGTGGCCACAGGTTTATGTAATTCTAATTTGTCGTTGTGGATTAGAAACATACAATGACAGATTAAACTATAATCAAACCACGACCGTTTTTGCCGTACTCTGAAAAAGATTTTAAAAACACAATTAAAAATGGTCAGAAAACGCTTTCTTCAGATATGAAGATAAGAAGTCCTCATAGAAGTCCCAGGGTTCAGAGTTTTGAACAAGATGGGCGTCGTTTTAATCGATCGGTATTTGAAGGACGAGTTTTCTGGCAAACAATTTTTAAAATGTGTTTTTTGTTGTTTTTTTGTTGTTTTTTTGTTTGTTTGTTTTTTATTTTCTTATTTTTATTATTTTATTAATGATTTTTGTTTTGTTTTTGTTTTTACAGAAAACGCACGATAGCATGAAGGGTCAAATCGCAAGCAGATTTTTTTGGTTTGTTAAACCTCTGGTTCGCTGTTCAACATGATTCATCCTCGACGCGTATTGTTTTCGCCAGGGTGTGTACATCACAACAATATCTATAGTTTCCTGTGCCAATTTCAACCACTTGAAATTAAGTACTGTGATAATTACAGATCCAAGATACGTCCAAATTGTTTTGTTATAAAGTCTGTCAATTTATTGTTAACTCGTCAAGGTTTGTATGTTGAACACTTCTCTCTTAATCTATCTATCTCTGCTCCTCCTCCTTCTCCTCCATCACTCTCTCTTTCTCTCTCTCTCTTTCTCTCTCTCTCTCTCTCTCTCTCTTTCTCTCTCTCTCTCTCTCTCTCTCTCTCTCTCTTTGTGTTTGTGTGTGTGTGTGTGTGTCTGCCACTCTCACTCTTTTTCACACACATACACACACTCACCCATATACACACATGCATACACAATAACTTGAGCATTTATCAAAAACAAACCAAAACAACAAAATGTGAGTATCATTATAACGCAATATCTACCAATGTATACAAAACGCTTTACAAAGAGTCCTAAGTCAACAACAACACTTAACACTTAAGACAAAGCTGTAAACGACCAGGTAGTATACATTTTGCATCTGAACATGATGAGAGAGTTATGAGCCTCTTCAAGGAATCAACTTTGCGTCGCTCCAAGTGGACTCAAACCCTGGACCTACGGGTCCGAATGCGGGTGGTTGTCATACCACAAGAGCACGAAGACGTATACATTTATGAGAGAGAGAGAGAGAGGGGAGGGGGAAGAGAGAGAGAGAGAGAGAGAGAGAGAGAGAGAGAGAGAGAGAGAGAGAGAGAGAGAGAGAGAGATGAAGAAGGAGAGGGTGAGAGCGAAAGTAGGATGAATATATATATATATATGTACAATATATATAATATAATATAATATATTTATCTAGCGCCCCTTAATTCCCTGAGAAGTAGTGCTCTCGGACGCTTAACAATGACTCAAGTACACTCTAACACGCGTACACACATACATGCGTGCACTCAAACTCACATACGAAAACTTCTCCGCATACACATAAGCAAACTCTTTACATACATAATAATATATCATATGCCCTAATTTAAAACATATAAAGTACCTTAGTTGTTTTTAAAAAAGCTTTTCTAAATAATTCAATTTTCAATTTCTCTATAAATGTATCTAAATTATTATTCACTGTTTTTTTTTTTTGGAATTGTTGTACGACAGGGAATTCCATAACCTTGTCGCTGTTATTCTAAAGATTTGTTGTGTGTGTATATGTGTGTGTGTGTGTGTGTGTGTGTGTGTGTGCGTGCTTGTGTGTGCAGTCCTCCTCCCCCTCTCTCTCTCTCTCTCTCTCTCTCTCTCTCTCTCTCTCTCTGGCATACATATTATAAATATTTTTGTAATATCAAATATTAAGTTTGTAATCCTGCACTGTTTTTAATCGAACATATTGTACGTAAGTAAAGGTAGTACTAATTTTACGTTTATTCAGTAATCTCACTCTACAGCGTCTTTAAAAAGTCGACCCCCCCCCCCCCCCCCCTAAAAAAAAAACAAACAAAAACAAAAAAGAACCCAACAAAACAAAACAAAAAAAATACTTAAAAAACATAAAACAAAAGACAAATACAAAACAAAACAAAAAACAAAAACAAAAACAAAAAACAAACCAACAAAAAATACAAATAAAACAAACAAACGAATAGACAGAAAAAAAAGAACCCCCCCCCCCCTTTCACACAAACAAATCTGTCACTTTTGCCATAATCGATAATATCTGGGAATAGGGATGGGTGTAAAGGTTTTTTTTAAATCAATCATATTGATATTGTACACAGAATTTGAACCCACGAAAAAAAAATATTGATACTTTTTTTCTTCTTCTAAAATGAAAAATCATAATAATAATATAATAACATTTCAACTCTTACCTTTCTGCCGGTTAACGAATTTATGTCGACCGCGCACGTAATCCCGTCCAAAAATACGGTTCGGACCACGTATCGTCTGCTGTCTACGGGCCACGTGAGGTAAACACTCATAAGTGGATACATAGTGTAGTGCGTATAAATATAATATAATAATATTATAATATCTTATCGCATGATATCTTATGATCAAGACAAGAGGGGGCAGTGGTCATCCTAGTCATGTGGTGGTATTGGACATCTTCAAGAGAGCAGTAGTAGCTGAAGTGAAGACTAATATTACGGTTATAGAAGAAACGAAGCCGACGTCACTCAGCTCTTTGTTGTTGTTTTTAGACAGCCATTTTTGTGATTACTTCTCAAAATCTCAAAAATATTATATATATATATATATATATATATATATATATATATATATATATATATATATATATATATATATATATATATATATATATATATATATATATATATATCAGACTTTTAAAGTTCAAAATTACACACCGTTTTGTGTTGGTACTTCGTATCCGGCTGGTGGATGTTGTGATCGTTTTAACTAAACGCACAGAAGCAATAGATAGAACGAAGATGACGTCAATTAGGGCTTTGTTATTGGTTTTTGCCATCCATGTTTATGAGTAATTCTCATTAAACGGTATTAACCAGACAATATGCGTTCAATGTTACACAGTTTTGTGTGTTGGTTCGTTATATTTCTGGATGGCAATGTTGTGAGCTTCTTAGCCAAGCGCATACTATCTATACTGCCTATCTCAGAGGTGACCAGAGCAGCTTCGTCTGGAGATCAGGCGTATCAATAGGATTCAATAGTCTGATGTCACGTCCGCCCAGCAACCAGCAGCTTGGTTCTAAACAAAAAAAACCGGTACTTTTTATTCTTCATGCTGGCTAGATCTTTTTCACATGTCATGTGATCAGAATGTATAAAAATCAAAACATGATCATATTTATAATGTTTTTCTCCTCTGGATACACGTTTTTGCTCGTCTGAGAAGTATTTCATAAGGGCGTCCGCCAATGTTCCGATTGTCCAGAACCAGTTACTAAGCTACTATGCGTCATTACGAAGGAAGTGACGTCACGACTGTTGAAGCCTATTGGTCAGGTCTCGTAGGTCAAGTAAAGAGAAAGCGGCCAATCCATCCCCTCAGACGTTTTCTTAAGCCAATTTTTTTTTTCAATCACGTCAAAATAAGATCTAGATCCGAAGGTCATGGGTTCAAACCCGTGCCGATTTTTTTAAAAGTAGAAAAACATCTAAGAGTAATGACCGCAGATGTGGTTCAGCCCATAGAGTACATGAAGTAAAGGACCGAAGCACTTGTCGGAAAGGGGAGGGGGGGGGGGGTCTGATGCTATTAACTGAATGTGATTAGCATATATATTATTGTGTTGTTGCTATTATCACTAAGTTATTTCAGGTGGAATTATAAAAGGTAACATTGACCACAACTATGTATGTTGGATATAACGTAAAGAGTAGTCCTTCAGAGCCGTTAGGCCCAATGAGCCGGAGTTTATCCCGGCTTGGAACGAACGGACAATAGCAATTGCTTGCTACTTTTTTTTTATAAGAAGCTAGTCTATCGCAATGTACTTTCCGAAAAATCTATCAGACCCAATTACTAAATCACTTCTGGGTGGACAGGTTTAAATAAAAAAAAGATCTTGACTGCACCCGGGATCGATCTCGGTCCCTTTGCCTGTGAAGCAGGTGCTCTATAAACTGAGCTGTCGGGAGACACCCCCCCCCCCGCCTTTTATACCAATGACATTGAGTGACCTATAAACTCATATATTATAATATAAATATGACAGTAATGTAGTATTAACTGACAATCTTCTAAGGTCAAAGGTTGAGCTTAAGATGAGATAAAATTTATTTACATCAAGGTCACCAAGTCAAGGTTTCTTTCTATACTTAAAAGCCATCTGCATACAGTTTTATTTTTCTTTTAAAATAAAAATCTCCAAGCTGATCAAATTAAATTAATTGAGCATCCTCTAACTCACAGTCTTCTTTGGTGTCTCATTCTCATGTTTTGTTGAAAAAGGGGAAACCCGAAACGTTCACATCATGTGATGCACTCTTCTTCTTCTTCTTCTTCTTCTTCTTCTTCTTTTATGGGACAACGTGGCTCAGCAGTACGGTCTTTGCTTCGTACCCGAAAGGTACCGAGTTCGACCACCCGCCGCTGCCCTAGCTCACTTTGCGGCGCTGCACTGCGGCTGACGCCTGGGTTATTCTAGTCTTCCCTTGGAATAGACGCTAAAGACAAATTTCCCCCATCGGGATGAATAAAGGGAATTTATATATATATATATATATATATATATATATATATATATATATATATATATATATATATATATATATATATATATATATATTTTATATATATATATATATATAATATGAAGTAACCCCCTTTTATGGAAAATCACTCTACATTTGACATCCGCAGGAATTCGAGAGAAAACTAAACAAAAAGAAACAGAAATACAAACAAACAAACAAACAAACAAACAAAAAACAACAACAGCAAACAGGTGACACTTTCATTTTCACGGACGTTACAAATTGGTCACACGACAGTAGGAAACGATTCTCTGAAACTTTAGGGGACAACCTGATTCTGCAGCGTCGTGTGGCAGATTGTTAACGTGTCCACGTAAAACAAATCTAAGTTTCTATTCCATTTCATAATTGTTATTTATTTCTTCGAGATTCATGTAGCAACATTTGAATTATATTGACTATTTCAACGGTTCACTAATATGGAAAGAATTTGAGAACAAATTTGATAAACCATTATTGTCATATTAACCCTCTCCTTACCAAGTACAAGAAAATCGTCACATTTGTTACGATACAATGAACATGTTTCTTAATCAGATTTGTTCTGTTCATCAAAACATTTTATGAAAAATCTTTGTTTTATAAAGCTTGTTATGCTGGAAAAAAAATGTATATCTAGTATGTACGTATTTCTAATGAATTTGAGTGTATAAAGTCAAGATCTGTGTTGGGTAGGTATAACATTTCTGAAAAAAATCATGAATACCAAGTTCGAAAAAAAAACAAAACGGCAGAGGATGTTGAGTGCATGGTATGGGTAGGTCTAGCTGCTCTTCTCTTTATTCTTAGTATTTTGTCCGTGCCCGACGTCTTTATCCGGAAGAGGACAGAGGACAGCAGTGCCGGGTCGTCGGAATCAGTCTCCGGTGTGGGTTAGACCCCTAGTCCGACTTTGCTTTGTCTGGCCTGCTATATCTGGGCGGTCGGGCAAAATGCAAAAATCTTTAGTCTGTCCACCTTCGATGAATCTATACAGAGTTTGATGATAAATGAAATAAGACAGAATGAAATGACATTTCATTCTTAACTAATGACCTAGTGAAATGAAGAAAGAACGTTGTAGGAGTAATAAGAATAAGAAGTGAGAATACTAATATAATTCAAACTCCTTAAACAGTCTAGCACTCTTTAGACTCGTACCTACACGTCAATATCTCACGAAAATACAAAATATATAATATAATATCATATATTTGTGAAGTGATCAAATGACACTTACGACAGGACGTGAAATCAACGATTTTTCAAGAAAATGTGGTTTATCAGTGTTATGCACGCCAGACTTTCAGCTCTTCGTGCATAAAACAGCGCTCAATTTTCATTGAATGGTTTGTAATAGAATGACCGCTAGCAGGGTTGATGTGCAGCAAAGAGAGAAGAGGACCTTCGTTGATGGCCTATACCCTTGTAGGGGCAAAAGGCCAAAGTAAGCAAGTAGGTAAATAGCGCGCGCGTGTGTGTGTGTGTGTGTGTGGGGGGGGGGGGGGGGGGGCAGGCGTACAAATATATATATATATATATATATATATATATATATATATATATTAGGAAACGCGTTGACTTCAATGTGCTCGCAGTGCATATTATGCACTGTGTCAATTCATCTCAATAAGATAAAACTAAAATATTTAAAAGCATTTTGCAACTTTTCTATCATAAAGGCTTGTCCGAAACTTGATAACAAGTGATCAAGTAGTTTGGAGCACCTACTCATTGTTCAACATGTCTTGACCAAAATCGCTTTTCGAACCTTATCAGAAGAGATATAGATATCAAGTCTTAATAATAATAAGTATAGATGAGGCAAATAACGGCGACAGAAATATGTTGGGCATTTTCTACGAATGAATGAATAAAATGTGATAGCGTCCAATCGGCGCTGAAATGGTACTTTAAGGTCATATCAACGTCTGGCTCGATGGTTTAGCGGCATGGCGTTTCGTCTTCTCACAAAGGTCAAACGATGTTAAGCGTGGTCAGTGGTCGGACAACCATCGTGGAAAATTCTGGTCTAAATGCCCTTCTCAATGTTATCCCCCCATCAGTCGCCTGTCCAATGTCCTTTTTGTACTAACATTCCTGCCATATCTGTCACTGCATATAACCAGATACTCAATTACACCTGGGTCGAGTGACGTAATGTGTGTCAAATACCATACGCAAGGGCACAACGTTGAGACCAAAATTTCTACGATCACTGTCACGCACCCGGCCACTGACAACTCTTAACATCGTTTGACCCGCCTTGTGACAAGACAGAGCACCATGCCTCTATGCCAAGGAGCCACCCGTTGATATGACCTGAAAGTACAATCCGTGAAAAGCGCAAGAGAAACAAATGTTCATATTTATTTATTTGGAAAAAGAGACTAAAGTAAGACAATGTAAAAATAATTGATCAAAAATAAATAGGGGACTGGTTTTAAAAAGGAACAGAAGTAGATTCCAAGAATATACTATCAGTCAGTGTATTTAGTTTGAGATACCCTAAAATCTAATTCAGACGTAAGCACAGGATACCACTAACAGGAATACATTCAAAACATTAAAATATAATATATTATTGTATTCAAAACAAAACGCTATATAACTTTATAACAGTGAGATGATTTAAAGGAAAAAAATATCTTCCAAAACAATACATTTGACTGTTTCCCTCCCAGTCTAGGACTCAGGCCAGAGATCTGTTTTTTTTTTGGGTTTTTTTTTTTGGTTGGGGGGGTTAAGGCGCTTGCGACACATTCAGGTCATTTCAGAGCCAATAAAAAGGAAGAAAATGAGAAAAAGTAAGACAAAGGGGAATGATTGGAATTAAGGAACAGATGTAGATTCCAATAGCATACTGTCAGTGATCTTAGTTTGAGAACACCTAAGACTCATCCAGACATAAGCACAGGATCCCACTAAGAGGAATACAATCAAATGTTTACAAACCATTATACATCCAAAAAAAAAAAAATATAACAATGCATAACAGAGGGATGATTTACAGTTTAAAAAACATCCATCTCCTAATACTGTAACTATACATTTGACTGTTTCCCTCCCAGCCAAGACAAGACTCAACCAAGTAATCTAATCCAAGACAAAGACAGAAAGCAACACAGAAAACCTGTATAGGAGGGCAGATGACACAGCAGGTACGTCCTGCCCACCATGGGAGGTCTAAAGACCCAACCAACAAGTAATCTCATTCCAAGACAAAGACAGAAAAATAAAGTTAGAAAATAGATATAGGGGAATAGAAGACAGTGAATGACGACTATGGGAGAACAAAAAGCCTCACCAAAAGACAGCCTAGTTACAGGCACAGAGAAAGAGATGGAATAACTGATAACGCCATCTGTAAAATAAAAGATACGTTGTTTGTTTTTAAGGGTTTTACGGCGCTGTAAACACACCAGCGCCAGTAAAAAGGAAGAAATTGGGATAGTAAAATGTTCTAGAATTCAAATTCAAATTAAAGCACCCATGAAAAAGTAAGACAAAAGGGAATTGTTCAAATAGGGGACAGAAGTAGATTTCAAGAGCACACGATCAGTTTACTTAAGTTTGAGATCACCTAAATGTCTCATCCTGACACAAGCACTTGTCCCCACTAAGAGGAATACCCTCAAATGGTTAAAAAGCATATATAATATATGTAAAACAAAAAAATAATACAATGCATAACAGAGAAATGGTTTACAAGACAAAAACATCATCTCCCAAAACTCTAACTTTGACAGTTTCTCTTCCAGCCAAGGGTATTCGGCCAGGACCAGGATAAAACCAAGTACAGTGTAATCTCATTCCAAGATAAAGACAGAAAGTATGTTGTAAAACAGATCCCGAGAAGACACAGTAAATGCTTCCCTGCCCACTGTGGGAGGTCAGGAAACCCACCCAGAAAGATAAGTTATTTTCCACTCATCCACATCCCCCTCCCCCACATACACAATTTAAAAAAAAAAAAAAAACATAAAGGAAACAAATACAAAAAAAAAGTATTATCTACAAGTATTCTTTATTCAGTGTTTTGTCATTTTTTTTCTTTTTTTTTTTTAGTTAAATTGGTTTTGTGTAAGCTGATACACGACATTATACATCTTAATAATAATATTATTTTCAATAAAAATGCATACATAATACATAATGTGACTATTATATTCATTGAGTTAAGAAAACCAGAAGGTCAGTATAAGCAGAGACTCTATTCTTATCATTAGGCCAAAAAGGAGAAGATACAATGAAAAACTAATACACGATACTTGTTGCTAAATATGGAAAAAGTCAGATACTTGTTGCTAGATATGGAAAAAAGTCAGAGTCCATAGACTAAATTTACACAAAATGCAGCAAAAAGAGAGACCAGTTCAGATGGCGGAAAAAAAAAAAGGTGCAACTTCCAGATCACAATGAAAAGAAATCAAGACAATTGGAGAGAATTACACAAAAGCGATTTCACACAGCTGTTACAAATTTGGTTACAATGCAATTCACATAAAATCAACTTGTTGGGGTTGTAAAGAAGGGGAAATTAACAGATGTTGGGTACTCAGCTTAAAGTTAAAGCAACAGCGGACTATAAAACAAACGACTTATCGCAGATTCCACTGAAACTGTATCAATCATTGATTAGACTAAACACTCTAAACTGAAAGCCAAGACGACACAAATACGCTCTAGCTAACCCTATTGATACAAATGAACATGAACATTTGAATATAAACCACAGAAACTAGACAAGAATAATGAACCACTCGAATATACCTAATATATATATATATATATAAACAGGACAAAGACTGTATACAATGTGAGGAATCCCCCCAAAAAAAAGCATGGATATGAATTGCGATGGTCAAAATCAAAACCAGACCTGCCAACCCTTCCCATTCCAAAAGTAGAATCAGAACGTCAGAAAGTAGGAATTTCAGACCAAAAAAAATAGGAATTTGTCACTTAAGGATAATTCCCAATCAAAATTACCACTATTTTGTTTTTGTTACCAAAAACATAAGACAGTATTCTGGCACTACTGGCAAACTGACACATGTGTTAGATAATGGAAGGGGGAAGGGGTAGGAGTGCAATTAATTTTTCCCTCTTAGCAATCAGTAAAAATATTTTTACTTCACCCTTTTTCACACCAACACTCCTCCCTTTCTTATCATTATCAATGTTTTTTAAAAATCGGAATTTTAGAGACAATGGTGGAATGAAGGGTTGCCAGGTATCTAAAAACATAAAAACCAGGGATGCCCTTTGTTTAAATCAAAAGAGCCTGAAATTTTTTTCCTTAAAGAGCAAATATGAAAATACTTGGTGCAAAGCTTCTCTTCATCAAATTCTTACAAGGTTAAATCCTAGAAAATGATACATATCCATCTATCTTCCCCTTAACCGTTGCTTTTCAACAACATATGCTTTAAAAAAATAAAGTCACCAATACTGAACACTGTCAAACGGAAAATTTTAAAAAGTCGGTGAAAAAACATACAAGTTTGATCTGCTGACTACCAAAGCCATTTAATGTAAATGATAACGGGTATCACTATGATCACAACTAATGTCACTACATACTTTAACATTTCTAGGACTATCTGGTAGGGAAAAGTTTCACAAACTTTCTAACTTGATCTTAACTCACATTCTCCCACTTTAAACTCGGGTGTAAAATGAGTATGAAAAAATTTGTAATAGTAATATCATCTCACAGGTATCATCCTACATTTAAAGTGTTGTTGTTGGCTTGGAACACATTGAAGAGTGCTTGAGAACATTTAGCGGATATTGCACTATATAAAAGCTCATTTTTTTTTGTTGTTAATGTCTAAAGCCCTCTGCTATACTAGACAGTCATTTCGTAATAGATGTTTCAAGGAATTAAAGACTTCAAACTATTTTCTTTTCCTGAGGCAAATATTAGCCTTTTTATTCGATGGACAAAAAGTTAAGCATGTACCATCCTCCTAAAAGATTTAGAAAAGATGAAAAAACAAACCTTCTGTCCATTTTCTTAGAACAAAGTTAAAAATGGCATAAAAGATGTAATATCTTGACCATGCTATATCACAAGAAATACTACATGAAAAACTGCATAATTTGTAGTTTGTTTTTGTTTCCAGAAAAATCGATCAACTTCCATGCAGTAAAAGTAAAACAATAACAAATATCAGCTGATACAAGTAAATTGAAAACGAATATACATGATAATAATATGGCAGGTTATCTTCCTATAATTCCCTTCCTTCAAGTTGTGAACTGTGGAACTGATTGCAGAAGATCAATGGATCTAACGGTCTGATTACATGATGTCTCATGTGTAACTTAAATGTTACAAATATGACCCGATTTATAGTATATTTCCATTCACTTGCCTTCAATGGACCTTCCAATGCCACTTTGGGTCCTCCGACATACCATATGAAAATAATTCCTTGTGCCTAACAGTAGAAGTTTAGCATTTTCATAGACAAAGAACCACTGCCCATAACTGAAGGCAAGTCATAGATAACAGCAGTTCCATATGGTACCCCTCTAGATAGAATGCGCTTGGCCAAGGAGTTCACACCATTGCCATCCGGAAGTATAACGGACCAACACACAAACTCTGTGTAACCATGAACTTTTATAGTCTGGTTAATACAGTTTAGTGAGAACAACTCACAAACGCGGATGGCAAAAACAATAACGAAGGCCTGAGTGACGTCATCTGCATACTATCTATACGTAAGCACAAAATGATCTGGATAAGATACAGAGAAGAGCAACAGGGTTTGTTTGTGGCATTCGAACCAGAGGCAAGCATATCGAAACTTATCCAAGAACTCAATTGGATACCACTTGCCAAAAGATGTTTTGTTTGTTTTTAAGGGTTTTACGGCGCTTGCAACACATTTAGGTTATATCAGCGCCAGTAAAAAGGAAGAAAATGGGATGATAAAAAGTTCTAGAATTACAATTAGAGCACCCAAGAAAAAGTAAGACAAAGGGGAACTGAGAACAAATAGGGATCAGATGTAGATTCCAAGAGCATACCACCAATGTACTTAGTTTGAAATCACCTACAAGTCTCATCCAGACACAAGCACAAAATCCAACAAAGAGGAACACACTCAAATGCTTACATTATACATTCAAAATAAAAATAATAATACATAACAGAGAGATGATTTACAAAGAAAAAAATATCATCTCCCAAAACCATAACTATGCATTTGACTGTTTCCCTCCCAGCTAGGACTCCGGCCAGAGCCAGGACAAAACCAAGAAATCTCATTCCGAGACAAAGACAGAAAGCATGTTGGAAAACAGATATAAGGGGATAGAAGACACAGTATGTACCTCCCTGCCCGCTATGGGAGGTCAGGATCCCCACCCAGTTGCCAAAAGAAGAACTTAAAACAAATTAATTGTCCTATACTCATACAAAGCCCTCAGTGAAGCATGGCCATACCAGTTAACCAATTGACCATAAAAATCGACAGGACAAGGAACTCTTCAATGTCTTTTTCGCCGTTCCATACTCCCGAATGGACGCATCTTTATTCCTTTTTCCCATCCACCACCAGGACCTGCAACTCCCGGAACTCTCTTCCAATCATATTACGAAACAATTCGGCTCAGTGGAATGGTTTATAACGTCTTTGTCCATCACCAGATCTGCTCACTCGTGAGACAACATATAAGCCATTTATTTTTTGTTTGTTTGTTGCTTTAGGTCTCTTCCAACACAATTGAGGTTATATGAGAGACCGCTGAAACAAAAAAACAAGCAATCTAACAAAAATAGTACAAATGTAAATCAAAATCATAACCTAAAGATATCATAAGCCATTTAAATCTGCCATTCAACGTCTTGGCCTCCAAGGAAGGATAGGAAGTGGGAAAATGTCCACCAGGACACCACTCATGGGCCAGAATTTTTCATTCATTTTCATCTATCAGGTCAGTGACATGGCTCAACATTGATAGACTTTAGCTATAACGTGAGGCACCCTACCATTGACATCACTCAAGTTAACTTTTGAGAATCTGCACAAAGGAATTTCAAATCTAGTATCTTGTAACCAATTTACAGGCATTCCGATTTTTGATGAGATGGCAACCACTTTGGATAATTCAATCTAGAGCTATCAGCTGGTTCCAGTCATTTTTAAATTCAGCATACTCGAAAATTCCCTGGTGCAAATTTTCATGTTTCAACCCAAGTGCATACCGATATCACATATCGGCACTAGTATAAGATCCCGAGGTTCACTATACTACAGGCTCGAAAACACGAAAGAGGAAGATAACCTTGCAATGGACATGAATGTAAATACAGAACTTAAAAGAAAAGTCAATTAATAAACAAAGGTAATCCTAATAGTTTATCACGGCAGCTTTAATAGAAAAATAGAAAGTCCTATATGAAGGTTTTGATTCAAATAGCCTAAATAACCTTCAAAGAAACGCAATAACAACTTTTATGACACCAATATATTTGGAACAGTAAGCATTCTATATAACTAAGAAGAACAGATTTGTGCTATTCATAATATTATTCATAAAAAAAAGTATATATATTTAAAAAATCAAAACTTCTCATTGAGTTAAGATACAATCTTTAAACATAACAAATTTATCTTTTAAAAACCCAATAAAAAAACTACTCTGGTACATATTTTGAATTTTGTTATATTACAATATTTAGTCTAATTTCTAATTTGAATATGATGACTGTTTCCTGTTTTGGACAAGTTGGTTCTCATTTGGCTTGCAGGGAATACTTATCAAAACAAAAACTGGGGAAAAAAGATAATCGACCTCGGATGTCAACATCTGATTATTATTATTATACATTTGTTAATTATTAATGCTACGACAATAATCCATCACATTAATCATAATCCAACAAATACAAAAGAAAGACTAGGACAGGAGCAAGCAGCATCCCTAGGTGAAATGAAAATAATAAAAATAAAATTTTAATAATTGGACATGGTCTATTGCAGTCATAATATGATTATTATATGATAAAACAACATGTGACTTGATGAAGACCAAAAAAAAAAAAAAAATAAATAAATCTCTGAAAAACAGCATGCTACATTTAGTTCTTTAGTTCTTTCTTTGACTAACATTTAAAAGAATAATGCATGTATTCAAAAAATAAAGACGGAGGAAACTTAATGAATGACTCAAAATACTCCAATTACATAATCTAAAATTCCAAACTTATAACTAATCTGAATTTTTTTTCTTTTAAGGAATATTGAAACTGTTTTTTAAAACAATATGATACCAGATTATGCAAAGTTCAGAAGAAGAAAAAAAAAAAAAACACCAAAAAAAAAATTAATAAAAACATCACATCAACTGAAAAATAAAAAATTATATATTTCACAAATTTAGACATCACAATGTTCAATTTCAGTTAATAAGCCCATAACTTAACTCCAAAATAGTTCAATTACCTAAAAAGTTTTATTTTTGAAAACCTGTTAGATAAACAAGCGTCAATACCTTAAACTGTAAAAAAAATTTTTTTAAAAAGAACAGAAAAAAAAGGTAAAAAAAAACAAACAACCCAATAACTATGACTTCCAGTGCTATAGAATGAAATGAGGAGAAAAAGTACAATTATGGTAAACAAGGCATACAATAAACATAAACCATGATAATATTCTGTAATTGTGTGGCAAGATGAATAGTCATTACATCAAAGTTGAACTGTGAACTTACAACAAAACGAAGATTTGATATGAAGAGAACCATTCATATTCACAATTAACTCACATTATTGCATTGCTCGAAAAGTGGCATGAAGGACAAAGTAGATAGGCTATTCCTATATTCTTTCAGATCGGAGGAATTCATTCAAGTATGTATACTCAATTATGTTAAAGCAAAGATTGGTTTCTGTATATATTACTAATTTCTTTCAATTCTTCAACACAATAGGTCTAACATTTTATAAAGACTTTCATAACGTGCCATAGAATCTTGTCCTTCATATTGGCCGAAAAGCAATAACAATATACTGAAATCAATTTTATGAAAGAACAGTCTTAGTATACTATTTTCATTGTGTAAAGTAAAATACAAAAAAAAAAAAAAATGAAAGAAAGAAGAGAAATCAAGTCGTGACACTTTAAAAACGTAACGGCAGGAAAAGATGTCAATGATCAATTCTTAAATCAAGAGATGCTTG
This sequence comes from Berghia stephanieae, assembly GCF_034508935.2. Lineage (NCBI taxonomy): Eukaryota > Metazoa > Mollusca > Gastropoda > Nudibranchia > Aeolidiidae > Berghia > Berghia stephanieae. Next base: position 23,057,685 of record NC_088367.1, read on the forward strand.
GGAGATATGACAACTTACTTAAAAATACAAATACCGGTATAACATATTGTCAAATAGGATGAGTGGTTGTTCATAGGGTATTCCTAAAAATGAGATTACATGATGAATGTTTAATATATGACTAGCAAAAATATTCATATATAAGGTAATGGTTTAGAAGAAAGGAAAAAAATATTATATAAATGATGTATATATACTTGTAAAGAATTCAAATGATGAAATGAGCAAAATGCGTTGATAAAATAGGGATATGAGTGTTTAAAGTTTGGAAGCTGGGAGGAAAAACAAAAGAAAAGTAAAAATGAGGCATGACAATGATTTATCTGTGACATGGAAAGTACATATTCCGATTGTTATCCCTCAACAAACTTATTGTACAAAATCTCGGTATAATCAAATCATTTATATCAAATTCATTATTAACAAAATTGAGAAAATTTGTCATTTTTAACAAGTCTGCTTTGCTTCCCAATTCAGGTCAAATTCATAGATAACGATTTGCATAATAACTGTGACGCAAGCTGTGAAAATACTTTTAAAACAATAAATTAGTTATAATCTGGACATGTATTGAGCTTAGAAATTAATGATTTGCAAGAAGGTTTTTTTTCTTCCTTTCTTCCAAAAAGTATGTCCAAACTTGATTAACACTTTCAAGGCAACTTTTCAAAATTAATTTCTTTAAAACAACAATTGTTGGACTGTAACTTGGGTCTTTAGTGGCAAATCCTCTCTGTCATCTCTCTCTGTAAATCAAGAAAAACATAAAATTATCATTTGTCAAATAAGAATTATTTTTTTACTTGGTTATGAAAAAGTTAGCACAACAGAGACTAAACCATGACAGGTTTTTATCAATGATTTACTTTTAGAAAAGGACCATGGTTAAATTCAACACAGCAGAAATGGATCCTCGCTTGAATAGTTGACCTCTTAAGGGACAAAATATACATCAACCATTCTCAACGAAAATTGTCTCAGAAGTTATCTTTTGTTTTAAAAACATAATTTAGACAGTTTTCTGTTAAAACGACCTTCTTTTTCCATATTCCCGTTGCCTGTTTATCATTACCATGATCACTGGTTTAAATCCTACAAAGTCTAAAACGAAATGCTCAGAATATCTTTTTTAACTTTGTGACACCATCAATCTGTAATTCTCTCTCTGTGTTTACATGAAGTGCTCAAACTACTGAATGCTTCAAGTCTAGACTGAAGACAGAATATTTCAAATTAACTTTTGCTTAATATTTCAAAAGCTCGTTCTTCATATTCCATTGGTATCAACATAACTTAAAACATCATCTCCAATTGTAACATCTAATTATCTTAAAATTGTAGCATTTAGTTTTATTAAAATTCTCATGTCAAATTTGTCTTATAAAGTGCTATTGAATAAGCTTTGGTGGAAGTTGGCACTTTATAAATTTCATTTATTATCACTATTAAAAAAGATCCACAAACAACTGAGGTTGATTGTTTACATTCATTGCTCTTAGACCGAATACAAAGCCGACTGTTGGGATTTAGAAGATTATACTATCTTTTTCAGCCAGAAAGTGATTTTTATACAATCAATTGTAGTCTAGACACTCTGAGTAAACTCATTCAATGACCGGATTCAAAGGGACTCATGATCAAGAGTCACAAAAGTGGGAAGTACGACAATGTTGCCAAAATCAGTCATTCACATTAAATAGATTAGTAGTCGAACATCTTGGCCTGTGTCCATGGAACTGCCCCATGTAGCATGAAATGAATAACTACCTAATCACTGCTAGGTGGACGGGGAGGTCTGGAAAAAAAAAATTCACGACTTCACCCGGGATCAATCTCAGTCCCTTAGTGTGTGAGGAGGGCGCTCTACCAACTGAGCTATCAGGATCCCCTCCTCGGATGAGAAAGAATGTAATTTCTTAGGCTGCAAAAATTAAATTTCCCTTATTCAGAATTTTTGGACGAGGCATCTGATTCACCCTGAACAGATTTATGTGGAAGTCAAAACAAAACAAATAAAAAAACCACATAGATAATCATTAAATATACACACCAATGGCTCCAGTTCTCTTTTATCAATCAGGTTGTATTCTGAGACAAAGTAGTAAAAGTGTTTGTAGCAGGTGTTCACGTGGGCTTCCTGAAATGAATAAAATTAAACAATAATAATTTTCAGATCACACAGACAACTACTGAACTCCAAAAAGAAGCATTACAGACATTTTCCAGAAAACTATCCCTGAAAAAAATCGATCGATTAAAATAATCAATATCTTGTCAAAAACATGGGACTTCAAGGAAGTGTGCGAGTTTTTGATCAATATTTGAAGGACAAGTTTTCATGCCAAAACTTTATTAAATGTGTTTTTCCAGACCATAGGAGACAAAAGGAAGAATAGAATTGAAAAATATATAATAAGGAAATATGATAAATTTAAACTTTTAGAAGTCTGCAACCTGCATTAACAACTGGAGTCCACATTTGAAGCTTATGCTTCGTGATTTAACTGTCAATTGTTTCCAAACTTGTAGATCTAAGCTTTTAGAGCCATCTTTAATTTTTCTATTCATGAAAAATATGAATCGATTCTTTTTCATTGAAGGTATTCACAACAATAATTACAACACCTTGAATTGCCCTAACTATAGCATTCTGTTGTGATATGTTCTTTTCTTCAAATTGTTCATCATGCTGTATAATGTTGATAAAGCAGAGAACAATTTCGAGAAACAGAAACTTATTTGACCCAAAAATTTAAGTAGCACTGGACTTTCAAAACATTGAAATTATTTCAGGTCAGATTCAGCCAGGTCAATTCATAAGCAATATTATAATTAATTTGAAAAGAACATGCCATGCTCGTGAAAGAAATATAACAATTATAATCATTCAATAATCAATATAATGTTATTTCAAGGAAGTTACGATGTAAAAAGATAAATAAATAACAATAAGCAATGAAATGAAAACATCAATTTATATAAATTGAAACTTTCAATTTGTTACTCATTGTTATCTATTCATTCAAGCTTCAAGCAGCAACATTTTCATGATGTAAAAAAGCACAACAGCCTCATAACTTACAGCACCGATAGCCAGTAGGTTGTCAAAATGATGGATGTAGACATGGACAAAAACGCGGAACAATCTCTTGAGGATTTTCTTGGCAACGCTCAAATAGTTCTTTGGGAAAGGTCTACCTGTTGGTTGGAAAGTTGAGGATCAGAAAGGGGTCAAAGGGCAATTTTTTTTTTTAATTTTAAAATTGATCGAAAGGATTTAAGATTGTTCATTACTCATGATGTATTGCGGACATTGATGCAAGATAATAGCAATGCCATAGAAATGTAAGCCCTGAAGGATTTTTGAAAATGACTAAAGGCTGTCAAATCAACTCAGGCACAAATGAGAACTTGGTTATAGCCTTCGTCTCAATCTCAGCTGTCATTTTGTGAGTCAATCACACTTAAATCAACCACTAATATTTAGTATAGGAAAAATGCATCTAAACTTGCACCCATCAAGACACAAGTACAGGATCCTGCTAAGAGGAATACACTCAAATGTTAACAAATATTCAAAAGAAAACGCAACAGAGAGATGATTTACAAGAAGAAAAAAAACATCATCTCCCAAAACTACTATACATTTGACTTTTTCTCTCTCAGTCAAGGACTCCGGCCAGAGCCACGACAAAAGCAAGTAATCTCATTCCAAGACAAAGACAGAAAGCAGCCTGGTAAAGGACATATAGGGGGATAGAAGACACAGCTTAGGCATGGCCAGCCTGAGGACTAAATGAAGCATTGTGAAGCAAGTTATATATTATAAAATTCCCTATATTCATCTCCAAGGGGAAATTTGCCTAAAGATAAGATTAGAATAACCCAGGCATCAGCTGCAACATGAGCTGGAGCAAATAGACTTGCTCAAGGCCACACAACATGGCAAGAAGTCAAACTCAAAACCTTTTGGACTAAGCAAAGACATCCATCCCACTGAGCAATGCTGCCTTCTTCATTAATCCAAAGAAGTGCACTATCAAAATATGCATTTTAACTAATTGAAATGTATTAAAAGCATACTAATCTTTGAAAAATAGAATGTGACTCTGACCTACTTAAAATCTATTACATATTAAATAAGTCTCAATGAAAGTTATAACTATAACGGATATTATATATTTTAAATGAGATTTTTTAAAAATGAAATGCATCAAAAGTAAACAAATGAGGCCCTAAAATAAAAAAAACACATTAATAGATATTGAAAAGATCAATGCAAAACTAAAATTATAAATTGCAAAAATGAAAAGTTGTGCTGATGACAACTTACCAACTTGCACAGGAAATAGATTTTCATCATTAATCTGTGCTTCGACCCACTCCATGAGTAGAGTAATGTATTGTGGGGCAGGGAGAGCAGTAGGTTTCTTGTAATTCACCCCATCACACCAGTGATACTCATATCTAGAAAAAGAGGAAAAAGAACATTCAAAAAATGGATTTTATTGATAAAAATGCAGAAAAGTCTGGAACATTTTTGGCCCATTTAACTCAATGGAGATGCGTCGGACGCATTTGTCTGACAGGCTCAACACAACTTGTAGACGTGTTGGACAAATACATCCAACAGGGATTTTAGATAGTTTTGTTGAGACTAGTCTTTTGATTGAATACGAAAACAAACAAACAATAAAATTTAATAATTTTTCTACATTTTTTGAGCTCTAAATCTTTATTTAAAAGAAAATTTTGGCTTTTTTTGCTGATTTAATTTAACTAAATTTACGAAGCTAAATTTATCCGATTTCCTGCTCGAGGCAAACAACGGCTAGCGTTTGTAAACAACAATGGAGTCTAAAAAGCGACTATTCAATACGAGTGAAGCCTTAGAAATTGTTATGGAGGTTGGATCGGACAATGAAGAAGATGTAATTCATGCATTTTCTGATGTGAGAAGATAATAATTATAGCTTGGATCAGTCTACAGTACCGAAAAAAAAAAAAAAGAACCGAAAATGACCCTCAAAATATATATCATAGAAAATGTCAATAATGGAATACTTAGAAAAAAATTACATATTTCGACAGATGAAAAGCTGAATCTATTGGATACAAAAGACTGCTTTTCTTTATATACATAAACAAAAAATTGAGAAGTCTATAAAAAATGTCCAAAATCATGCGGCACAGGGGTGTGTCAGGGGCTATAACTCTGCAACTGCATTGAGTTAAAAAGATGAAAATAAAAAGGAATGCATGAAAACCATCAACACAACCAATTACAAAACTATGATCCTATACCATACAAAAACCTGGCCAGGGGTCAAGTATATATAAATATATATATATACATACAGGAAAAGTCTATGACTCTACATGGATTCAAAATTGACCTTTTTGCCTATGAATTGAGTGAGCATTCCACCAATTGAGCTATTCAGATTTCCTCAAATTACAAGACAAATCTGAAATTCTCAAGTTTCTAATGCATTTTACAAGCACACTCTTTCTTTCCAAGTGACCTGGTGCTCTAGAAAAAAAGAAACAAAACCCCAACTTTTTCACAAGTTAACAAAACAAAACAAACTAAAAGTCAACGTGAACAAAACTTACTTTGGCCCTCCAGACATGGTGGGGCATGACTGTTCTGTGCAATGTTCAAATACTGTACCATACAGAAGGTTGATTCTATTGAAGAAATCAACAACTGGAAAATAAAATAAAAATAAAAATTATATAATTATATCATATTTTATGAGTTCGATTACTAAAAATGAATGCTTTAATGAGGTAATTATCTGAAAAATTCTTATTCATATTCAGCCTTTCCTCCTTAGACCTAAAATTTAGACAAATCAGATTATCAAATAAAAGGAAAGACATTTGATATATCCTAAGCTCAATAACTTAATGCAAAGACAAACACTTCCAATCAACACGACAGGCTTTAAGAATTGAGTTAACAGTTGATTTTCGCCTGCTTCAACTCTTAAGTTCCTATATACACTGGAAGGAGTAGGTCTGTATTGCCGGCTGGGTTTGCTTGATACGCCAAAAGACATCACTCAGATAGCTGTAATAAATAATTGAAGTATGTAGCCTACAAGTATTAAAATTGAACTGCTGTGACTAAAAGCACGCTCTAAGACCTTTATTAAGATTGTCAGTGCAAAACTTTCCATAAAATTTCGAATTTTTGTAACTGGCCATGAAATTTGTCTAAAATTCATAAAATTACCAAAAAAATTAGTAATAGTAAGATTCGGCAGGTATGCTGTCCTCTTGTAGTCTTTCTTTTTCTCCTTGATTTTGAATATTTTTCAGCCACTTAACTTAGTATAACACAAAGAAAATAAATGGAAACAGCACATCTTTAAAAATGTCTAATAACATACAATTGTCAAAAATACAAAGCCTTGAAATAATGTTATTTACATTTTGAGTGGAAATATGGGCCAAAATGTACGGTAACATAAAATTGGCATATTAATTAGCTTTTCAAGATAGCTGCAAAGGTCACATGACCTAATTTACATATTTGATTGCAGTGGCATGTTCACAATGCCATTGACTCCTATCAATGTGAATTTCAAGAAGGTGGGACGAGTAGTTATCATTTCTACTCGCTTCATTCTCGTTATGTTGCATTTTTACTAACATTACCCATTTTAAACTGATATTTGTCAAGGTACTTAGCAACTGGGGAAAACTGAGTGCCAGACTTGTTAGAAACTAAAGTTTTTTTTAAAACTAATAAAGCACAGCCATAACCTAAGTTAAACTTTTTTCCTTAAGACAGCAAATATAATGGGGATTTGATCTCACGCGGCAAGAGATAAAAATAAGTCTTGGTCACCGAGGCACAACTGTGTATGGTATTTGCATCATTCTAAAGAGGTACCAAGTCCGATTCCCAAATGGACTGCGTGAACATGAGTGACTCACTATGCCCAAGCTCACTTAATTCCCTATTCAGGTCTTCCCTTTGTAATGGGTCTTAATGAAAGATTATCCCCCCCCCCCCTACCTCTTCCTGGGATGAATTTATTTTATCTTAGTAATTTGTGCAACTATGTGATCTTGTGGTATGACACTCGCTTTCGGACTGGAAGATCCTGGGTTCTAGCCTCGCTCGGTGCATAGTTGAGTCCTTTGAGAGGACTCTTTACTCACATTCTCTCACCGTACTCAGGTATAAGAGTACCTGGCCGTTAACAGCGTTGTCTCTGTCCTAATGTGTTGCTGTTGGCCAGGGATCCCTTGTACAGTGCTTTGAGTGAGCATGTTTAGTGGATATTGCGCTATATAAAAGCTCAATTATTTATTAATAAAAAAGCTCAATTATTTAATTTTTACTTACCATGTACAGCTACCCAGTCGTTGACATCTTCTCCAGGAGGAAGTTTAACAACTTCTTTCAGGTCAATGCCAGAGTTCAAAGAAGCGTTGGCTTGCTTGTGTAGATTGTATTTCATTGTCCCAACATCAAATCTTTTTTTGGGACGGAAAGTCTAGAATGATAAAAAAAAAAAACACTTTTTTTTTCAAATAATAATAATAAAACGTGTATTGAATGAGAATCTGATTTATGACAGAAAAGACGACTTTTAACTGTTATTTGTATCATAATGATCCAGTTTTGTCATGGAAATAGTTGATTATGTTCACTGGTTATTAAAAGAATTTGCCAATCAGAAAATGTGATTAACTTTAAGTTATTAAATATGTTTTCAAATAAAAAACTAATACAGCACTACTTTCTTTTGTAAAAGCCATCATAATATTATGGCAAGTTATAGGTGAGCTAACATTGTCAGACAGCCCCCCTTCCCCCCTCTCTCCTCATGATTCGACAGAACAATCCACTTATAACTACATCAGTTGTAACGACATACCAATGATAACGATGTTGTGTCACAGTCACAGTCCCAATTTCCCCCCTAAAAATTATGTAAGACATTAAATGTCAAATAAAATGAAATAATTTTTTTTTAAATCCCACATATAGCAATAAAAAAATGTAGACATCCCGTGGATTCCCCGCCCTAGCACGAAACCTCCCAAAGCTATAATAATAATAATACCAGCTGAATGGCGGAATCAGAATTGATTACAGTTACCGATGAAGCTTTCCAATCTCGTGGCGGTAATGGGGTCTCTAACCCGAGACCTTACTGCTACGACAACTCGGCCTGGCCGGGCAGAGCGTGGTCTACTGTATGAGTATGAGCTATTCACTACTCAAGAAATAGTTGATTTCAATCTCTATGTCTATCTTGAGCCGCTCCTCCCGACTTCTTGAGGTCATGGGTTCAAGACAGACAAACGCTGCGAAGTTTGTTAGCTAACAAGATACCATTATCACCGTACAGTGAAAATAGTGTGTCAGGCTATTTTCACTGTACGATGAAAATCGTCCACGAAGATATTACCATACGGTGATAATAGTCTCCCACACTATTATCATCGTACAATGAATAGAGCCTTACCCACCATTATGACCGTACAGTGAAAATAGTTTCCCACACTATTATCACCGTATGGTGAAAATAGTCTCCCACACTATTATCAACGTACAGTGAATATAGCCTTCCAAACCATTATCACTCTACGATGAAAATAGTGTGTCAGGCTATTTTCACTGTACAGTGAATATAGCCTTCCACACCATTACAGTGAATATAGTCTCCCACACTATTATAACAGTACTGTGAAAATAGTGTGTCAGGCTATTTTCACAGTACGATAAAAATCGTCCACCATGATATTACCATACAGTGAAAATAGTCTCCTATACTATTATCACCGTACAGTGAATATAGCCCTCCACACCATTATCACAGTAGGGTGAAAATCATCACCAAGATATTCTTCTTCTTCTAGGTTCCATGCCTGGTCCAGGCTTCGGATACTGCATGAATTATCTCTCTCCATTCCTCCCTGTCTCTTGCTTTTTCAAACAGCTCTTGGATTGTTAGGTTGGTGAAGCCCTTCAGTTGGTCTATGAGTGTTTTTCTTTGTCTCCCCCGGGCGCGTTTACCAGGTATTTTTCCACAACTTGCCAGGTATTCATTCTTATCTTTCCTTACTATGTGTCCGAAAAAGGATAGTTGTCGATCCACTATTAAGGGCATTAGTTTCCTTTGTTGGTATGTTTGTTTTAGCACTTCTTCGTTCGTTTTGTGTGCGGTATACGATATTCTCTGCATCCTTCTCAAGCACCACATTTCAAAAGCTTCAATGTTCTTTTGTGTTTCTGCATTTGTAGTCCAGCTTTCGCATCCGTATAACAAGATTGGCCACACGTAGCACTTCAAGACTCGGAATCTAATCCCGAACGACATCTGTTTGTTTTTCAAAATGTTTCCCAGGTCCATGAAGGCCTGTTTGGCTTGAGTTATTCTTGCTCGTATGTCTCGGTTACATCTTCCATCTGTTGTCACTATTGAACCTAGGTATTTAAAACTTTCTACGTTGGTAAGCTGCTCGCCGTGAATCGTTATATTGCAGGTGTTGTTGTTTTCGGGGTTTTTCTGTATTACCATGCATTCTGTTTTGGTGATATTCACTTCCATTCCCTTGGCTTCACTATCTACTACCACTTTGTCAACAATCTTTTGAAGTTGGATTTCTGATGTTGCAATGAGTACCGTATCGTCTGCGTATCTTATATTATTTATGTTATGACCTCCTACTTTTATTCCCTCCATATTATTTATGCCCCTCATGATTGTTTCTTGGTATAGATTAAACAGATCTGGTGAGGCAACACACCCTAGACGGACTCCTTTCTTAATAGGAATGGAATTTCCTGTAGAGTTTCCGATTTTGATAGATGCCTGCTGGGTGTAGTATAATGTTTGCATGAGTCTGAGGTCTTTCTCATCAGCGCCAATGGAGTGCAGTTGTTTTAGTATTTCTTCGTGGCGTACTCTATCAAAAGCTTTTTTGTAGTCGACAAAACAGAGGTATAGTGGGGTCTGAACCTGTATAGCTCTTTCACTTAAAACACGGAGGAGGTATATTGCGTTCCTTGTCCCTCTGTCAGGTTGGAATCCATATTGTTCTTCTGCGATTTCGGGGTTAATCTTATTCCTTAGCCTGTTGATAATTATACGCAACAGTATTTTGTTGATGTGACTTATTAAACTTATAGTTCTAAAATTTTCGCATCTGACTGCACCTGCTTTCTTTGGTATTGCTATGAAAATAGAGTTACAGAGATCTTCTGGAATTTTCCCAGTATTGTATATATTGTTGAATAATATGTGAAGTTCATCAATTGCTAGATCTCCTAGGCTTTTTAATACCTCTACAGATATTTCATCAGGGCCTGTTGCTTTACCATCCTTCATTCGTTCCATGGCATGTTCAATTTCACTTTTGGTGATGTTTGGTCCGCTTAATGGTTCTTTGAATTTCAGTGGTGGTTCATTTCTATTTGGATCATTGTACAGTTCGCCTATGTATTCTACCCATCGGCTTTCTATATGTTGTTCTTCAAATAGCAGTTCCCCTTGTTTGTTTTGGATACAACTTCCTGCTGCTTTGCTTTTCCTTTCCCTGATAGTTCTTTTATTCTTTGGTGAGCTTGTTGGGGTTGGGTTTGTATTCTCTTTCGATTTCGCAGCATTTCCAGTCTAGATAGTTCTCGTGTGCCTCGATGCATTTGGATTTAATGTGGTTGTTCAATGTTTGGTATTCTGCAGACCCTCTGTTGCATTTTCGTCTTTCTTCAAATAGGTTTAGAATTTCATTTGTCATCCATTCCTTTTTGCTGTTTGTTTGAGCTATTGGTAAATGCTTTTCTGTAGTTGCTTTGACACACTTTTGGAATATATCAAATTGTTTTTCACATTTTTCGTTATCAGGTTCACTTTGGCTTTGTATCATGAGTGCATTTTCAAATTCTTCTCTCATGTTTGTTTGTATGCCATTGTCTTTGCATAACCTGTAATCCCTCTTTATTCTACCAGCTGTTCTCTGAATAGCTTTAAACTTTATCCTTACTGTACAAACAACTGGGACATGGTCACTGTCTACATCGGCGCCTGGGTAGGTTTTGCAATTTAATATGCCATTTCTGAATCTTGATGATACTGCTATAAAGTCTATCTGGTTCCTTGCTCTGTCCCCTGGTGATTGCCATGTCCAGGTTCTTCTTGGGTGTTGTTGAAACCAGGTGTTTGAAATCATTAATTTATTTGTTCTACACCAATCTGCCCAGATGTTTCCTCGTTCATTTCTGTCTCCGAGTCCATGTGGTCCGATTATGTCACCATCTCTGCCTCTGCCAATCTTAGCATTTAGGTCCCCCATTACCATAAGGACTTCTTGTGATTTACACATTCGTTTTGCTTTGTCTAGTGAATGGTAAAACTCTGTCATATCTGCATCTGTCGCCTCTTCTGTTGGTGCATAAACTTGAATAATATTGGTGTCAACTACAGGTCCTCTTAGCTTAACCAGCAAAACTCTGTCTGAGATTGCTACGTGCCCTTTGTAAAATTTGGTTGATTTTTGGTCTAAGATCATCCCTACTCCTTTTTGGAAAGAGGTTCCACCACTCCATATGATCTTATATGTCGTGTTGTTTTCTTGTTTTGACATGGTTCCCTGCTCTTTCCATCTCATCTCTGCCAGGCCAAGAATATTTATTTGGAGCCGTTTCATTTCTTTTAAAATGTTGTTTAGTTTTCCTTTTTGGGCACAGGTCCTGACATTCCATGTCCCAATTTTGGTTTTGTCACATTTGTTAAATTTATTTCGCCTAGTAACTGGCTGACGGTTCGGTGTGACCTGACGAACATCACGCTCCCAACCGAGCGAGGCAGCAGTCTTCCGTGAAAACATGCTCCCCTTTACGCTGTCACCGTTTAACTTTTTGGACTTATTCATGCAGTTAACTCGGCAAAGTTACAAGAATGGTTAGCCATTGCCTATTCTTGTCGCCCTCTGCAGTTGGCCAGCTTGACCTGTTACCGTTCGACACCACGAGGAGGTTGCAGTAGGGCTTGATGATGATCTATCTCTGCAGACTTGGCATCATCCATTTGTCGAACACCAAGATATTACCGTACAGTACTTTTTTTTTTTTTTTTTTTTTTTTTTTTACTGTACCAAGATATTACCGTACAGTAAAAATAGTCTCCCACACTATTATTACCTTACACTGAATATATCAGTCCACACCAAGATCACTGTACGGTGAAAATAGTGTTTTAGGCTACTTTCACCGTACTGTGAAAATCGTCCAACGAGATATTACCATTATCACCGTACTGTAAAGATAGCGGCTTCCTATCACTGTACGGTGAAAATAGTGGTTTCCTTATAAAATAGATAACTGAAACTGAAACCTAGCTTGTCCTCCCTGGACTGGTAACATTCACGGCGCAGTGAACCTAGCCTAGCCCCCGTAGTTTGGCTATACTCAGGATACCTTGCTTACATCATTCATAGTCATAGCCACTGTGAATAACCATAACCACAGCCCAAAACTATAACACAGTACAGTCAACAGTCGTGGTGGTGCTATCCAAATGAGGAATATATAAAAAAATTCGCAGTAACTTGTAACCTAACTCTAACCAAAACTGGCCCATTTGGCTAGGAAAAGAAGAAAGAAATATTGGTCTCCCTAGCTTCTTCTTTACTTACACATAACTGAACCTGAACATGATTATTCAATTGGTATTCTCACTCAAGTCCA
>NC_088367.1:23085399-23097899 GCF_034508935.2 Berghia stephanieae
TGGCCAGAAAAATAGTCCTTTACATCTCGATTGATTAAAATGACACTCGTCTTGCCAATGACTCAAACCTGAGACTTCACGGAAGATCAAGGTTATTAATCAATCTATATTTATTGACGAGGACTGATTTTCTGGCCACATTTTTAAATATTGTTGTTTTTTTTTCTTTCCAGAAACGGTATAAAAATCTACTGCTGTGCTTATCAACCTCTTTTTGACTTCTTTCATTCTTTCAACTTTTACCTAAAAGCTTGTTCACCGCGGTTGTCACAATACTACGCTACAATTGCATCGATCTGAATGGGGTTAACGAATACGATATTATATCAAAATCCACCCATGGTGTATCCATTCCATCTTTTAGTATGAAGTTGCTTTTGTAGTGTGACTATAATATTGTTTTATGCCGTATGTTGTCATGTTGTACACCCCCAGTACACCCTATCAAATTGATAACCCTTTAACTCTCTCCTTACCAGCCATTTTCAAGATTTTCCCCAAAACTTCACACCCAACTAATACAAGCTGATAGATTTTTTATCACTAAGACACAATAGCAGTAAAATTCTTGCGATACATAATTTCTGTCGCAAAACATGCTCTACAACATACTGTTCTTTTCTTTAAGGTTTAAGGTGTGTGAAATAAATTTTAATAAGGAAAATGTTGGTTGCATCGTAACGAATGTAACGATTTTCCTATGGTGGTAAGGAGAAGGTTAAAAGAGATTCTTTTCTGACACCCTCCCCCCCCCCCTCCTCCCAATTGCCAACCAGCAGTGAATGGGTAGCCGGGTCTCTTATATCCCGGCGGAAAGAACTTTGCGATAGACTGACTTCCTATTCAAAGGGTAGCAAGACATTGCTATTGTCAGTTTCAAGCTATAGAAACCGGGATAGACTCCGGCAATGGATATATAAGCGACTACTTTTAATAAAATTTGATAAACCCTGGGGTGTATATCACTCACTCACTCACCCATTCAATCTTCTCTGGGCTTACTTACTGGCTCTTGTGGCGATGCAAGGGATCTCCATCTGGACCTGTCAGCTTCTATTCTTGGGGCCACCTCGAGTGGCAGACCTCCCTGATATTTTAGGACCGTCTCCACGGTACGTCTTCAGGTCTCCTCGGGGCGACCTCGCTTTCTCTTTCCTAGGGGTGACCATCGCAGTGGCTTCTTTGTCAGTGTTTGTATAGTACACCCGGTTGATAAAGACTGGTCTAATATATGTTTCGTTGTAGGCATATCAATAGTGAGAGGAGAGTCTTGTTCTGATGCCTTGTACTGCATGCACCACATTGATGGGGTGAGGAGGGATTTGGAGAAAGAAGATCTATTCTCAATCTGCAGGTAAGAGGAAAATACGCAAACAAAAAAAAATATCGTGAGCTTTTATATAGCGCAGTATCCACTAAACTTACCCACCGCGATTTACAAGGGGTCCCAAACCAACAGGACCACTAAACACGTAGGACGAGACATAACGCTTGGTAGGCCATATTACAATTTTTTCAGACGGAGACAACGTTGTTAACAGACAGGTGCTCATGCGGGATTCGAAACCAGGACCCAGTAGTAGTAGAGGTAGTAGTAGTAGTAGTAGTAGAAGTAGTAGTAGTAGTAGTAGTAGTAGTAGTAGTAGTAGTAGTAGTAGTAGTAGTAGTAGTAGTAGCAGTAGCAGCAGCAGCGGTAGTAGTTGTAGTAGTAGTCAAAACAGGGCAGATTTTAATCAAGATTGTAATAAATAATACAATGGGAACTTAGTGGTTTTGAGTACATAGCTATTTGAAGTATGAAACATATGAAGTGTTTAATTTAATATGAGGTGGGGGTGGGGATGAGCGGATAGGCTTTTTTTTCAATTTTGAATCATCAAAACCAAAAATGCTGAAAAAATGTGCTTTTCTAAAATTGCCAAAAAATTGGTTTCCCTCTAATACTAAATTTCAAAGATTTTTCTTAAACTCATTCGTCTTAAATGTAAAATTCAACAGTAGCAGTAGTGGAAATAGTAATAGTGGTAGTAGTAGTAGTAGTAGTAGTAGTAGTAGTAGTAGTAGTAGTAGTAGTAGTAGTAGTAGTAGGAGCAGCAGCAGCAGCAGCAGTAGTAGTAGTAGTAGTAGTAGTAGTAGTAGTAGTAGTAGTAGTAGTAGTAGTAGTAGTAGTAGTAGTAATATTAGAGGTAGTAGTAGTAGTAGTAGTAGTAGTAGTAGTAGTAGTAGTAGTAGTAGTAGTAGTAGTAGTAGTAGTAGTAGTAGTAGTAATATTACTCGCAGTAGTAGTGGGAGTAGCAGTAGCTGTAGTGATAACAGCAGTATTAGTTGTATTTGATGCCCTTGTTGTTTATTAATCTGACATAATAAACGTTATTCACGGCTTTCAATTTTTTTCTCTGACCATTATAGTCTTATTTCATTCCTTGATAAATAGAAATTGTGATAACTTTGTAATACATATCTGTAGAAGATCATTCAAATACCGTACTATAAAAAATAAAAACATGTATTGAAAAATATGGCCAGAAAACTCGTCCTTCAATTATCGATTAATTTAAATGACTCTCAGCCTGGCAACAAATCTTCGCGAAGTCCCAGTGTTGAGAGTTTGTTTTCTTATTGCCAAGATGAGGGTCATTTATATTAGTCGATATTTGAAGGACGAGATTTCTGACCAAATTTTTAACTACGTGTTTTTCAAGAGTAATAACGACAGATAACTGGTTAAAGTTTTCATTTTTCATTTTCCTCTTGTGTATTTGATCCCCAGTAAAACCATGAGTTTAGTCATGTGTGTGGAAGCCTCTATCAAAGACTGCCACATGAAGGGCATATCCATACCTGAAGTGAATATGGCACAGTTATCCAACAGTATATTGCAAGCTAAAACAATTTACAAACGCTACTGTCAAGGTGAGAATCTTTCTCCATTTAACTGATAGATAGATACATAGATAGATTGAAATAGATATATACTTCATAATGATTGTGATATATGAAAAGCATGAACAGGAAGAGAATACAAAAGGTACCGCTATCCAATGATATATTATTATTATTCCAGGCTAAACTCTTCAACCATAAGTACTACCAATTTGAGAATGTTAAGCTATTTCATGATTATATATATATATATATATATATATATATATATATATATATATATATATATATATATATATATATATATATAGACTGAAATACAGATATAAAGTTTGGTGGATAGATAGATGAATATATAGATGGATAGCTGAATAGAAAGATGAATAAATTGATAGATAAATAATTGTACAGAATGGTAGGAAAATACTTGGTAGTTAGATTGATGGAAAGCTTTATAACATAACATAACATATGGTATAGGTCAAAATAGGATAAAATCCCTTGAATGCCCTTAATATTAATAGTAATGCCATAAATCCATTGATTAAGGATTACAATATACGTGGTAAAGATAGTATTTCAAATTAAATGTACTCATGTATATGTCGTGTACACACATATGTCTTTAACCGTGACATCCAAAGCACACACACACACACACTCACACACACTCACACACACATATAGAAGATAACAATAATTATATAACAATGCATAATATATAATTACAAGATTGAAAGCCATGTCAGCAGCAGTGCAAACAAGTATTATATTAAAAGGTGGAGAGGAGGGAAAGCGAGAGCGAGATGGTTAGGTAGAAAGATAACGTAATAGAAAAATAAATGCACCACATTTACAATTACAATTCCAAGAAAGAAAAAAAAAACACTCAGGGGAGACTACGAATTCTAACCCAAAAGACATTTTTGCTATTATTTGAGTCGTGTACCTTTGTGTGTCATGGAGGAGAGAGATTCTTTCTACACTGCAATACTTATTATTTTATAATGATGATGATGATGATGATGATGATGATGATGATGATGATGATGATGATGATGATGATGATGATAATAATAATAATAATAATAATAAAAATAATAATAATGATAATAATGATGATGATGATGATGATAATAATAATAATAATAATAATAATAATAATAATAATAATGATAATAATAATAATAATGATAATAATGATAGTAATGATAATAATAATAATAATAATAATAATAATAATAATAATAATAATAATAATAATAATAATAATAATAATAATAATAATAATAATAATAATAATAATAATAATAATAATAATTTATACAGCACCAATCTCTACTTAACGTGTTCAATAGCGTCTCACAAGACATAGCTGACATGAGAATTCTAAGAAAATTACAACTGTAGATGATCTATTCATGCTTATATCAATGGGATGTGAATAATGTGATTCCGAAATATTACGGAAAATTTGATATAAAATAAACTGCCCTTGGTCTTGACTTGAAGCACTCAATGGGAACTTCTGGTAAAAACTGAGAGAAAATTTCATGATGGTGTCGCAAAGTAAAATGCATGTTCCGAGAATTTGTTTCAGACATTTTTCCTTCTAAAGTGGTGAGGATCGGAGATCTCGAGTTGGCCTGTACTTCGATATCAATGACATTTTTAAAAAAACTTAAAATTTATATAGCACAATATCCACCAAACGTGCTCAAAGCGCTTTACAAAGGGTCCCTGGCCAACAGCAACACTTAACATGTAGGACATGGCATGACTGTTAGGCGATATTACAATTTTTTTCGGACTGAGACATTGTTGTTAACGGCCATTTTACAGCTGAGTACGGTGAGAGAATCTGAGTAAAGAGCCTCTTCCAAGGACTCAACTATGCGCCGAGCGAGACTCGAACCCAGGACCTTCCGATCCAAAAGCGAGTGTCATACCACAAGACCATATTAGCCGACATTAGGCATTGTGGCGCTAAGCCATGGATACATTTGAAAAATATTCAGGCCACCTTAAACTCATTTCTTCTCTCAACAGGCAGCCACTTTTACTGTTTCAAAACTGGTAATATTTTCTCGAATGTTTGTCAGAGTGATGATTCTTGTAGATTTGTTTTGAAGTTTTTGAATTTTTGTCAAAGTTGACTTTGGGAGAAGTAAGGAAGTGCAGTTAATCAATTCTGCTAATTACAGGTGCTTGCACTGCCAGTCTCCTACGGCTTTATCCATGAGGTGTTTATTTCTACTAATGCACTTATAAAATTATTAACAACTTGACATAATTAAAATTTGAAACACGATCGTTCATCTTTAGGTGTTCGTCGATGAAGAATCCTAGATTTCTATCAGTTTTTGATTTGTGATCTGGCATTGATTTAAATTGAGCTTTATATAGCGCAATATCCACTAAATGTGCTCAAAGCGCTTTACAAGGCGTCCCTGGTCAACAGCAACATTTAACATGTAGGACGGGACATGACGCCTGTTAGGCGATATTACAATATTTCGGACAAAGACAACACCGATAACGGCCAGGTACTCATTTTACACCTGAGTACGATGAGATATTGTGAGTAAAGAGCCTTTTCCAACGACTCAACTATGTGCCGAGCGCGAGGCTCGAACCCAGGACCTTCCGATCCGAAAGTTAGTGTCATACCACTAGACCACAAAGCCGTCAATTGATCCCTTTGACAAGTAATTTACCTTGTTTCTTACGGATAAGAATCAATTTACTGGGTGGGCAGGGAGGTACTTACTGTGCCTTCTATCCCTTTCAAGCTGTTTTCCAATTTGCTTTCTGTTTTTGTCTTGGAATGAGATTACTTAGTCTTGTCCTGACCCAGGCCGGAGTCCTTGGCTCGGAGGGAATCAGTCAAATGTATAGTGATTGTTTTGGGAAATTATCTTTTTTTTCTTGTAAATCATCTCTCTGTTATGTATTGTTGTTTTTTTATTTTTAACATATGATTTGTTAACATTTGAGTGTTTTCCTGTTTGTGGGATCTTGTGCTGGTGTGTGGGTGGTAATCTCGAACTAAGTACACTGATAGTGTGCTCTTGGAATCTACATATGTTCCCTATTTAAACAATTCCCCATTGTCTTACTTTTTCCTCAAGTCCATTTAAATTGTACATCTAGAATGTTTGTACTATCCAATTTTCATCCTTTTTACTGGCGCTGATATGACCTAGACGTCTATATGTGTTGTAAGCGCAGTAAAACCCTTAAAAGCAAACAAACAAACAAACAATCGATTTACATTAATTGTGTTACTGTTTGAAACTTGTGCTCAAATACTATTTTGACCCATCCATATATTTGTAGATGTGACCCCAGACCCTAATGCTCATCGAGAAACGGTGGAAAGACAACCTTTTCAAACAGGTAAAATATTCAATGTTTTCAAAGAGCACAAGTCTTCTTCTTCTTCTTCTCCTTCTTCTTCTTCTTCTTCTTCTTCTTCTTCTTCTTCTTCTTCTTCTTCTTCTTCTTCTTCTTCTTCTTCTTATTATTATTATTATGTGGTGATATGATATTGATAAAGCTGGTAATAATGATACTGTAATAAGGATGCATTTTAATAATAATGATGGTGATATTATTATTATTATTATTATTATTATTATTATTATTATTATTATTATTATTATTATTATTATTATTATTATTATTATTATTATTATTATTATTATTATTATTATTATTATTATTATTATTATTATTATTATTATTATTATTATTATTATTATTATTATTATTATTATTATAATATTATTATTATTATTATTATTATTATTATTATTATTATTATTATTATTATTATTATTATTATTATTGCTATTATTATAATGATGATGGTGATCCATTCGCACTCCTTTTTACAGTTCCTGCGGATGCCTCTTGTTCCGATATCTCCAAATGTATAATGGACATGCCCGCGTTTACAGATGCCGTTTCCAACAGAAGATCTCACGAAGCTTGTAGGTAAGAGGAATAGAGAAGTAAATATCCTGATAGCTAAAGTATTATGATCCATTTAGATGTTTAGTTGGATATCCAGTATCTGTAGGCGAAGTTACAACAACTCATAAAAACGGAAGGTGTAAACGAAGGATTTAAGCGATGTCTGATTGAAGACTGTTGGCATTAGTTAATAGACACCTAGATAACCACGCCTCTCTGACAGCCGTCATAATGTAAGCAATAGCAGTCTATTGGCAAACATAGCACAATACACACAGGTTTTACTATCGATAGTATGTTTCTAAGTAAAATGCCCACTGTTCTACAGCTTTATCAATAGAACGAACACAAAAAATTATGTATAAATTTAAACGTTTATAATATGATCGAAAAAATCGTGTGATAACTAGTCGCCCACTATTCTCCTTTTTTTTTGAGATTTCCATTACAACAATGAACCGATAAGAACTAGTTTATCAGACCTGCAAATAAGTGCACGTTGCATTCAACTCAAGGTTAATATTTCTTATCTTCTTCATTTACTTCTCGAGGGCCGATTCATCCCGACATGATACCGTTTTCAGACGTGGGCCACGATCAAAGCTACTAACCTTTCTGTCCACACCAGTAGTCATCAGTGATTGTATTACGTTTTCAGACGTGGGTCACGATCAAAGCTACTAACCTTTCTGTCCACACCAGTAGTCATCAGTGATTGTATTACGTTTTCAGACGTGGGTCACGATCAAAGCTACTAACCTTTCTGTCCACACCAGTAGTCATCAGTGATTGTATTACGTTTTCAGACGTGGGCCACGATCAAAGCTACTAACCTTTCTGCCCACACCAGTTGTCATCAGTGATTGTATTACGTTTTCAGACGTGTGCCTCGATCAAAGCTACAAACCTTTCTGTCCACACCAGTAGTCATCAGTGATTGTATTACGTTTTCAGACGTGGGCCACGATCAAAGCTACAAACCTTTCTGCCCACCGGTAGTCATCAGTGATTGTATTACGTTTTCAGACATGGGCCACGATCAAAGCTACTAACCTTTCTGTCCACCGGGTAGTCATCAGTGATTGTATTGCGTTTTCAGACGTGGGCCACGATCAAAGCTACTAACCTTTCTGCCCACCGGGTAGTCATCAGTGATTGTATTACGTTTTCAGACGTGGGCCACGATCAAAGCTACAAACCTTTCTGCCCACCGGGTAGTCATCAGTGATTGTATTACGTTTTCAGACGTGGGCCACGATCAAAGCTACAAACCTTTCTGTCCACACCAGTAGTCATCAGTGATTGTATTACGTTTTAAGACGTGGGCCACGATCAAAGCTACTAACCTTTCTGCCCACCGGGTAGTCATCAGTGATTGTATTGCGTTTTCAGACGTGGGCCACGATCACAGCTACTAACCTTTCTCCCACCGGGTAGTCATCAGTGATTGTATTGCGTTTTCAGACGTGGGCCACGATCAAAGCTACTAACCTTTCTGTCCACACCAGTAGTCATCAGTGATTGTATTGCGTTTTCAGACGTGGGCCACGATCAAAGCTACTAACCTTTCTGCCCACCGGGTAGTCATCAGTGATTGTATTGCGTTTCAGACGTGGGCCACGATCAAAGCTACAAACCTTTCTGTCCACACCAGTAGTCATCAGTGATTGTATTACGTTTTCAGACGTGGGCCACGATCAAAGCTACTAACCTTTCTGCCCACCGGGTAGTCATCAGTGATTGTATTGCGTTTTCAGACGTGGGCCACGATCACAGCTACTAACCTTTCTGCCCACCGGGTAGTCATCAGTGAGTGTATTGCGTTTTCAGACGTGGGCCACGATCAAAGCTACTAACCTTTCTGTCCACACCAGTAGTCATCAGTGATTGTATTGCGTTTTCAGACGTGGGCCACGATCAAAGCTACTAACCTTTCTGCCCACCGGGTAGTCATCAGTGATTGTATTGCGTTTTCAGACGTGGGCCACGATCACAGCTACTAACCTTTCTGCCCACCGGGTAGTCATCAGTGATTGTATTGCGTTTTCAGACGTGGGCCACGATCAAAGCTACTAACCTTTCTGTCCACACCAGTAGTCATCAGTGATTGTATTGCGTTTTCAGACGTGGGCCACGATCAAAGCTACTAACCTTTCTGCCCACCGGGTAGTCATCAGTGAGTGTATTGCGTTTTCAGACGTGGGCCACGATCAAAGCTACTAACCTTTTTGCCCACCGGGTAGTCATCAGTGATTGTATTACGTTTTCAGACGTGGGCCACGATCAAAGCTACAAACCTTTCTGCCCACCGGTTAGTCATCAGTGATTGTATTGCGTTTTCAGACGTGGGCCACGATCAAAGCTACTAACCTTTCCTTCCGCCGGACATTATTTTGTCTACCGAAATTTCCCTTTTTCAAACAATCACAATGAAAAATATTTAACTTGTAAAGTGGTTGACCTGATTCATCCTGAGGAAAATTGCATTTACTTTACTTACTTACTGCCATTATACCTGTTAGAATGTAGGAGAGCAACGAAGGACTTCATCTTCTCATGTCCGTGACCATCATCTTCAGGTAGATCCAGCCCCCCCCCCCCCGCCCCCTACTCTCTCTCTCTCTCTCTCTCTCTCTCTCTCTCTCTCTCTCTCTCATCTCTCATCTCTCCCTCCATTTCTCCTCCAAGTTTTCCAGGGCTTTTCTCTTTTTCTCATTCCTTCCCGTCTCCAGTGGATGTCAGTTTTGCTTATGTTTCACTCCTCTTTCCTCATACCATGCTCTATCCATCTCCGCGTTCCTCTCATGATGATGTCCTTCATGTCATCCATTCCACATTGATCTAGCAGACTTTAATTTATAATAAAATTATCATAGATATCACAGAGTCAGACAGACACAAGATGGATTGTTGGGGTAATGTAAAATGTTAGTAACATTCTAAATCCTAATACAAACCAATCATAGTATTCCAAGATGTAATAAAATAAGAATTATATTATGTGACTATTCGTTTGTCGAAGTGAGTCACAGACGGTTCCAAGAAATAGTTAAGTCGCTTGTACGTGTTTCCGTACTCACGAAAAGTCAACCAAAGTGTTGAGGGTTTATGGAATTTATAATCTCCTTCAACAGTCGTGACGTCACTTCCCTCGTAATGACGCATAGTAACTTAGCAACTGGTTCTAAACTATCGGAACAATGGCGGACAACCTTATGAAATACTTCTCCAACGAGCATAAAAGTGTGTCCAGAGGAGAAAAACATTATAAATCTGATCATGTTTTGACTTTTATACATTTTGATCACATGACACGTGAAAAAGATCTAGCCAGCATGGAGAATAAAAATACCGATTTTCTTTGTTTAGAACCAACCTGCTCGTTGCTGGGCGACGTGACATCAGACTATTGAATCCTATTATATTCAACCAGTAAATGATCATGATCCGCATGAGACTCTTTGCATGAAATGAGGACAGTTTGTTCATATTATTGTCGGTCAACCTTGAGTAAACACAATTTTACAATGAAACAAAAGTTTAGTCAAATTTTAAAAAGATCCCATTGCTGATGATTCTCTATAGATAGAATGAAGTTGATGTCACTCGGGTCTTTGTTATTGTTTTTTTTTTTGCCATCCGCGTTTATGAGTAATTCTCACGAAAGTGTATTAACCAGACTATAAACGCTTAAGGTTACACGTAGTTTTGTGTGTTGGTCCATTATACTTCCGGATGGCAATGTTGTGAGCTTCTTAGCCAGCGGACACTATCTATAGAAGAATATAATAAATTATAGCCATAATACAATCATTTCAGTCGAATCACCCCGTCAGTCCAATGTCTTCAGAGTGCTCTTTTGGACTGTGAACGAAGCAACCAGTTATCGGAAGACATGTTGAACAACTTTAGGGAATCTCTAGCTGAGTCCAGGTCGAAGTTGAAACAATTTTGTGTGAAATATGAAGAGGAGATGGAAGCAGCGTATATAGCACCGACCGCTGTTGCTGGTCATGGAGGTAGGTTATAGTAGTAATTCTACTACTACTATCACTACTACTAGTACTACTACTACTACTACTACTACTACTACTACTACTACTACTACTACTACTACTACTACTACTACTAGTAGTAGTAGTAGTAGTATCATTATTATTATTATTATTATTATTATTATTATTATTATTATTATTATTATTATTATTATTATTATTAGTAGTAGTAGTAGTAGTAGTAGTAGTAGTAGTAATGGTAGTAGTAGTAGTAGTAGTAGTAGTAGTAGTAGTAGTAGTATTATTATTATTATTATTATTATTAGTAGTAGTAGTAGTAGTAGTAGTAGTAGTAGTAGTAGTAGTAGTAGTAGTAGTAGTAGTAGTAGTAGTAGTAGTAGTAGTAGTAGTAGTAGTAGTAGTAGTAGTAGTAGTAATAGCAGCAGAAAATATAAAGGTAGATTAATGCAGGCAATGTCTATGTTGATTGTGGTGGAGCAGGAGGAGCTGGAGGAGCAGGAAGAAGGCGGATGATGAGAGGTGGTGGATGAAGAGTGGAAGGAGATGGATGTAAAAATGATGTTTGTTTCATGTTTAACACTATTAGATCTGTCCGGAGAACAAAACACGGTTTAATTTACAAAAGTACGAGTTGTTAACTTGGCTTAATTTATTTGTCTATATATATATGTTCTATTTTGTTACTGAACTATTATTTGAATAACCAAAGAGTTGGATTTTTTTTTCAATATATCTGATATTCAACTTTTTGTTAAATCCCTCTTATCTCTTATTTTGGGATTTGACCCATGTAGATAATTTCAAATCTTTATCAATATTTTGTATAAACAAATTAGTTTAAATGATTATTAAAAGAAAGACAAATCTGGCGATACAATCAATCAAATTGTTTATGGTTTTTGTTTGTTTGTTTCTCTTCTATCTCCAGAATCGGCCAAGAATTTAAATATTGCGATGAGATCTTTTGGATTACTAGTATCACTATTAACTTTTTTGTGGATGCTGTTTCAGTTGCACACTCATTAGTAATCAACATTTATCTTAAATTTCAAAACCGTTTGTAAATAGCGCTTTATACAGGGTAAAAGTTACGATAGCATATATTTTTTTAAATTTATGAGTAATGTTAAGTTGGCGCTGCAGGTATTTATTTGTAGGTCTTATAAACCAAATTGTTTGGGGTCGGTTTTGAAATTAAAATACTCACAAACCGACGAAAAGTGTCGTCCATTACAACAATGTTAAATTGTGCCCAAAATTGCGTTCCGCTATCAGACCTGCAGATATAATATGTACACCTCGGTTTGACGTATCAATGGTGCCGCATATTACCTTGATGAACGGAGATGCTCAAATAATGTTTATATACATACATTTGGAAAAAAAAATCGTTCTGTATTATAACAACATTGCATATTCTTTTTAAATGTCAGTTCGTAATACAATTTTGATTAAGAATGACATTTCATAATTCCAAAATTGTATGTAAATTATGTTTTATATTGCAAGCTAATTAGTGAATAACCTTTCATAATTCCAAATTTGATTTCAATGACGTTTCATTTTGCAAAATTGTTTGTGAATGACGTTTCATAATAGGATTCAATAGTCGTAACGTCACTT
>NC_088367.1:23102899-23105399 GCF_034508935.2 Berghia stephanieae
AACTAAACTTGGCAATATCTCGATTCAAACCTTTTCACCATCCGATTTATTATGTCATTCTATGTAACATATAATAGATAATTACTGTTTATGACCATCAAAGGTTAGAAAAACTTTGGTTAGATCGTAACAATTATGAAATAAATCTAATTAGTCTTATATAGGGTAAGAAAGGAAAAAAAAAACACCCGGATAAAGTATAACGTTTCTCCAATGCGAAGTAGAAATCATAAGCATTAGAAAATTTATAAGGAACAATAACAAGACCTCAAGTAGATAGTTGTCGGGATTTATAAAAATGGTCTGTTTTTCAAGAGACATTGCCATTCATAAGTCATGATATCAAACTAGACTCGGGACATACCTACTGACCCAAATAACGTGAAACCCAAAGAAATTCCTAGAATCTTCGTGTTTATTAACCAATTCAACATCAAATTTGAACGGAATAATGAATTTTTTTTTCAAAATGTTGCTTCTTGAAGGTCGAAGGAAAAAAATAACGATCTATATTGACTTGTAAACTTCAATTTATTAGATGAAGACATATACTGTGGACGTTTCGGGTTTCCCCTTTAACAACCAAACAGGATAAATGAAACACTACAGGCGAATGAGATAATGTGATAGTGGCTTTGTTAAGTTGATAGATTCATCTAACAAATTGAAGCTTACAATTCAATACTTATCGTTATTTTCTATAAATTTTTCATCGGCATTACATAAAATGACAATAAAAACGTTATTCAACAAACCTATCTTGAAAAAACAAAGCGATCAGTTCAGCATACCTCAACGAGTTTTTGCTTTTGAGAATGTTTCACAAAACAAATTCGATGAAGAAATCACATCACGCAATTCTCAATGAGTTTAATTTGAACAGGCGACGAAAGGTCAGTGTGAAAATTAAGGCTACCATTTGGAGGTAGTCTTCCCACTTCAATAAATATGGTTCGATTCAAAACTTGAACAAATAATCACCCTTGAAAGCAGTACACACCGGGCGGCCTAACACGCAAACAATACAAGAAAACGCGGACATTGTTCGTTAATCAGTTCAGGAAATATCCAAGATATCTAATCGTAACCCGGTATTTCGGAATTTTGAGTGATGGAGCTTGACATACCCCGTGAGTCACTGCGTTGAACCCTCAGAGAAAAATCAAAACTGACACGAGACAATACACTAACACATCACATACTCACTGACCAATACACGACGGAAAGGGTTGCCATGTGCCAAGGGATTTTTGACAAAATTGAACGGCAGCCAAATTTTGTTTTAAAAGTTGATTAAATGGCGAAGCTAATTTCTACCTTAATGGCTATGTGAACAATAGAAACAATGTATTTTGAGGTTCTCTGCAACCAGACGAAATATTCCAGAAAGGCTTGCATGACTAAAAAATGACCGTTTTGTGTGCAAATGGTTATCAAGGGGTCATCGATTCTTATTTTTTTTGGTATGAGAACAGGAACACCACCACGTCTACTAGCGAGCGTAACATTGGTGTTTTGAGATGCTTTTGGAATGCGTTATAGCTTCGTGTTGGTGGAAATGTACACTTACATTGGATACAACACGATAGAGCAACACCACATACGGCTAACAACTCGTTGGAATGGATCGCACAACATATCGCCTCGAAAGTCATAAGTCGTCGGACTTGGTTTGAGTGGGCAACTCACAGCCCTGATCTCAGTCCATGTGACTTTTATCTATGGGAATATTCAAAGGATCAGTTTATTAATCAACAATTTGAAAACTTGGTTATCTTTCGAAAGGAAATTTCAAGAGAAGCAACACGGATCCCAGCCAAGAATTGCAAGAACGTCATTGACAATTTTGCTAATTAAGAGGTTGAAAATATGTATCGAGAGGAATGGGAGGCATCTCAAACATATGCTGTAAATATAAAAGTTATCGTTCCGATTCCATGATATTTTGTCAGAATAAATCCAGATACATTTTCTATCAAATGGTATAGTATAATTCTTTTTTTTTCTCTTACGTATTGTAGTTTTGTTGTTATTGCTTTTTCTTTGGGCTTCATATCATGTGTGTCACCTGGTACATGTATTAGATCAGTCATTTAAATTTGTTTTTTCAACAAGACGGGGCAACTTCCTGCATTTGTACTACCATGCAGTCTTAATTAAAAGAGAACTCGTAATTCGATTTAGTTCTTAAGGCTGCAGTGAGTCTGGCTTGAATCCAATGGATTGCAGCATTTGGTCAATAACGTCCAAAATGGTTTATAAGAATCAATTCAAAATGCATGGGGTCGATTTACTATTCATGATAAATTGAAACATGGAAAAAAGGCTACACACAGTCTTAAAACAAAATAGTGGAAAGAAAAATGACATACAATTTTGAGAAATATGTTCCAAATGTTCAATATCTATAGCAAATAGGTCATGTGTTTACTAAAATGACCGTGGAATTAAAATGTTGTAACATATTTCCTGAATAATCCTGTGGCCAGATAGACTTGGA
>NC_088367.1:23107899-23140399 GCF_034508935.2 Berghia stephanieae
GAATCAACATATTATGTTAAAATAAAACAAACGCAAAATCATAAATAAAAGAATACAATAAAGAAAACAAAACAAAAGCAATAACCCCCCCCCTCCCCCCCCCCCGCCCCCCCCCCAAAACAACAACAACAACAACAAACAAAAAAAAACAACAAAGCAATACTCAAAAAAAAAATCCCGATAAAATACAAAGCAACAAAAATAGTAAAAACATGGGATAGTAAAAATTAGCCATGGGCCAATTCTGCTGTATTTTGAAAACAAATGATCTGAAAACTCGTCCGTCAAATATCGATGATTGAATTGACCCTCATCTTGTCAAAAAACTTTCAAATTTGGGATTTTTAGGAAGAAGTCTTTATGGAAGTCCAAGGTTTAAGACGTTTTTGACCAGAAAAGATCCATTTTAATCGACTGATATTTGAAGTACGGGTTCATGTGATACTTAGCTCCTAAAAGGACTGTAAAAGGAAATAAACAAATATGAATAAAACAGCTTTAAAAAAGAACAAAATACCAAACACGGAAGGTTTCAAGCTCAAAACCCTTCTTCAGCCAACAATTAAAAAAGAAATGAAAACAGCTTTGAATGACATTTTCAGTAATCGTTTTCACAATGGGCCTTTATTTCGTTTGTGCATCAATCTGCCAACACCAAACATTCATATTATGTCTCAGCAGATCTAGTTTACCAGTTTCTGTGGGTTTTAAAAATGGTTTTTATGTTCTGTAATGGTCCACTAAACTGGACTATGAAACAAATTAAATGTTGTTGAGCTACTTTTGGCGATTTCATTTTAGTCAATCACACGAAGAGAATTTTGTCTGACTGTTGTGATTTCAAAATAGACGGAGAGAAAAATAAGATATTTTAAGTTCATGTTAATTTTTCTAATTTCTAACTTTGGTGGTGTAATGAAGGTCGATGACCAATGAGTATAAATGAATTTTCCTGAGAAGATGGTGAAATCCAAATGTTACTAATATCTATAATGGTTTTAAAATATTATGTCTTTGAACTCAGAAACAATACTTTATGGACACCCTGCATATAAAGTTCTGTTTCTCGAAAATGCTCTTTTAAAGAGATACGCAGATAAAGCTGTTGAAACGAAATCCTTTTCAATTGATCTTCTCGTTTATAAGTCAGCAATTAAAAAGACAAGTGCACAGAAGTTAACAAAGAAAAAAAAAAGAAGAAAAAAATCAAAATAATGAAATACTGTATCCAAAGCAAGAGAAGGCAATTCATAATGAAACTCTTTTATCTTATGTAAGAGATACTGGTAGTTTTAAGACTGATATTTACACAACTCTCGATAACACAAACACACCCACACACAAACATACACACTAACACACACACACACACACACACACACACACACAGGTATGGATACCTCTCTCATCTATATCATTTGAATAGTAAAATAAGAATATGGAATAGTCGAGTCCAGTCGGAATTCAGACATCTTGACTGATTTATTAATTTGACTACACCCCCCCCCCCCCCCTTCTTAAGTAAATTAATACGTCCTTCTGTATTTATCTCTTATTTAAAAAAAAAACAACTTTCTAATATGATTTAAAAATATTGTATACATATAAAGTGGAGCAAAAAAAACAAAAAACAAACCCAACCCCCCGACCCCCCCCCCCCCCCCCCCAAAAAAAAAAAAAAAAAAAAAAAAAAAAAAAAAAAAAACAAAAAAAAAAACAAACAGCAAGTTCTTAGTTTGAATTTTAGCCAGTGGAATCAAAAGACGATTAATTTATTTTTGGTGCTATATATTTCACGTTTGCGAGATACCGTGTCCCACTTGTATTATGACGGAATGAATTGGCGACTATAAAGAAATCGAGTCTGAAGTCAATCTGACCAGAATTAGGGGTTTTAAAGGTTTTACGATTAAGATGCACAACTCACTCTTTCAATGAAGACAATGACATTTCATAATGATTCTCCCGTGAACAAGAACAATTAGCCCAATCTATATTTTTGAAAGTTGAGTTACTGGAACGAATGCATCTCTCTTAAGTCATATTATTTTCTTCACGTTTTTCAATTTGAATATTAAATCTAAAAAAAAACTTGTTGCGTTTCTTCTTAACTTTCAGTGCTATAATTGGAAATACTCTCAAACCAACGCAAAACTATGATCCATTATAACAGTGTTAAATCGAGATCATAATAGCTTCAACAGTCGTGACGTCACTTCCCTGGTAATGGCGCATAGTAACTTAGTAACTGGTTCTAAACTATCGGAACAATGGCGGACCCCCTTATGAAATATTTCTCCGACAAGTATACCCAGAGGAGAAAAACATAAATCTGATCATGTTTTGACTTTTATACATTCTGATCACATGACATGTGAAAAAGTTCTAGAAGAATAAAAAGCCCTGATTTTCTTTGATCAGAACCAAGCTGCTCGTTGCTGGGAGGAAGTGACATCAGACTATTGAATCCAATTCCGTTCGGTTCTCAGACCTACAAACTCGTGCGCGTAGATCACGGCCCAAGAATTACATGCCAGTTGTTGAAGTAGAGCCGGAGGTGTTTGTGGAAGAAGTGTCCACAAGAGATGACAGCTGGATGTCCTTGGATGACTTGATTCGGAGAAAGGCCAAGAGCTCCATTCTGAATCGCCTTCCCATCAGGCAGTAGAATACGAAGTTCAAGGACGAATTGAAAACAACTCCTGTCTTGGCAAAAGCGAAGGATTGGGATACGAGTTCCATATTTGCCTGAAAAGTAGACATTATTTATAACAATGATTTTAAGATAAAAGTAAATCAAATTTTAAAAAAGCATTAACTTTTAAAATAAAAATATTAAAATCATTGAAAACTACAAATAGCCCCAAGAATACACTGAGCCATTACAATATCAACGTTGTTGATAAGTTTAGTTAATATTTACTAGTAAAACAAACAAAAAAATAAAAACAAAAAACTACTACTACTACAACAACTACTACTACTACTACTACTACTACTACTACTACTGCTGCTGCTGCTGCTGCTGCTGCTGCTGCTGCTAATAATAATAATAATAATAATAATAATAATAATAATAATAATAATAATAATAATAATAATAATAATAATAATAACAATAATAATAGTAATAGCGATATTAATGATAATCATCATCGTCATCATCTTCATCATCATATTCTTTATCGTTAATATCATCTTCATACAATTGATAAATCTAGACTAGTGTCAATGAAAATAATAATTTCTTTTATTGACACAAAAAATACCATAATGTTAATAATAATACCATAATAAAGGGCATTAAGTTCTACAGAAAAAAACCCCAAAAACAAACAAAAACTTAAAAAAAATAATCAAAAAAAAAAAAAATCAAAAACAAATCAAAGAACAGACAAAAAAAAACAAAAAAAACAAAAAAAAAAAACAAAACAAAAAACAAACAGAAAAAAACGCACTATTATACATTAGAGACGGAATAAAAAGACAACCATTTTGTTGATTCGTTTTCACTAAATTATATCAATCAGACTATAAACGTTCAAGAAAAACATAGTTTTGTGTGGTTGGTATATTGTATCTGACTGGCAGATTTTTTTTAGTTTTTTACTTAAACCCATAGCATCAATACATATAATTTGGACTCACCCCCTCGGGTTTTTGCATCCATAGACACTGAACAACACACTGGATACCGATGAAGAACAGGAAGGAGAACGTCACACCCAGGAGAAGACGGGTAATCTGGTTCTCTGATTTCTTGGATTTCTTCTGAGACTGACTGGTTTTCTTGTCTGCCATCTTCTCGTTGGATTTTCCGATCTGGAGAAACAAATGATTACATTAAATGATCGAAATAGTAGTGCTTCTGAGCCGTGCGGCGCCTGGAGCCGGAGTATTGATATATTATATTATGCGTAAAGGTTAAAAAATAAAACATTAGAGGGATGCGTACTTTCTGGATAATCTTCATATTCGTGGAGAAGACAAAGAACCAGAGGATGAGAAGCAGTTTTTGTTGAAGTAAAATGAAACTATAGAGAGATACGTACTTTCTTGATAATGTTCATAGTAATTCTTTTTGTTTTGTATACTTCTCCATTATCTAATGTCATCACTGGTCATGGGCTGCGCTATCATCTCTATGCAGATGATACGCAACTTTATGCTACTGATAAAACTAAAAATCTCGAAAATATTGTGAAACGTGTGGAAGAATGTGTGACGGATGTGAAAGAGTGGATGAATGCAAACAAGTTGAAAATGAATGAGTCAAAAACAGAAGTGATGATTGTGGGAACTAGAGGGCAGTTGAAGGTGAATGATAGTATTGAGGTGTTGATTGGGGGCGAAAAGATCAAAGTTTCAAAGACTGTGAAAAATTTGGGTGTCTATTTTGATTCAGAAATGAGAATGTCAGCTCACATTTCTGCTCTCTGTAAATCTTTATACTTTCAATTTGAGAAAATCAGTTCGATCCGTCAATATATTGCAATTGAAACATGTAAAACATTGGTTGTTTCCCTCATTTTTTCGAAACTAGATTATTGTAACTCGCTGCTTGTCAACTTGCCTCAGGCTTCTATTAAACAATTACAACTACTGCAAAACAGTGCAGCAAGATTAGTTTTTGGCAAAAAAAAATTTGATCATGCAACCCCTTTGTTGGCCTCTCTCCACTGGTTGCCCATTGAAATGCGCACATATTACAAAGCAGCGTGTCTTGTTTATAAGTGTTTGGCTGGTATAGCACCGGAATATCTCACAGATCACGTGGTCATGTGTAAATTTGAAAATTACACTTTAAGATCATGTAATGACCAAACGAAAATTTCGGGGAAAAGATCAAGAACAAAATTTGGTGATAGATCGTTTGCTTGTTTCGGCCCCAAGATTTGGAATGAACTACCACGTGGTCTGAGGGAGTGCAAGTCTTTACCTACTTTTAAAAAGAATCTCAAGACACATTTTTACTGTATTTGTTTTTCTTGACTCTATATGAATCCTTGATTTGGCTATGAATTATTATTGTTGTTATTATTTTTTTCACTTAAAATTGATATTTATATTGTAAAGTGCCCAGAGCTTGTGTTTTACACGAGAATGAGCGCTATATGAATGTGTATTATTATTATTATTATTATTACTATTATTATTAATGAAGAAGACAGAGAACCAGGGGATGAGAAGCAGTTTTTGTTGAGATAAAATGAAACAATAGAGGGATACGTACTTTCTGAATAATCTTCATATTCATGGAGAAGACAAAGAACCAGGGGATGAGAAGGAGTTTTTGTTGTGGTAAAATGAAACAATAGGGGGATACGTACTTTCTGAATAATCTTCATATTCATGGAGAAGACAAAGAACCAGGGGATGAGAAGCAGTTTTTGTTGAGGTAAAATGAAACTATAGAGGGTGGGGAAGACATAGACCTAGGGGATGAGAGTCCATAATATGTGTGGGGCAGCGTAGCTTAACGGTACGGTCTTTACTTCGTACCCGAAAGGTACAGAGTTCGAATACACGCTGCGCTTTGTGACCTTGAGCAAGTCACCTCGACCTAGCTCAGTTTACGAATGATACAAGAGTTATTCCAGTCTTCCCTTGGAATAGACCCTAAAAACAAATTTCAACCTTGAGATGAATAACTGGAATTTTTAAAAAGAATTTTTAAAGGTAGAATTAAACAAACGAGGTATACGTACTTTCTGGATAATCTTCATATTCATGGAGAAGACAGAGACCCAGGGGATGAGAATCAGAATGATACAGTGGATCCAAAACTCGTAGAACATTCCACCAGAGCCGGTCTCAAACTCCGTTGCTTTGTAAGATGCCGTTGAATTCGCATCGATAGCGACGGGTGTGAATGACATGAAATGGGGAATGTTGATTAGAAAACAGTTGATGGCGACCAGGAATATGCCAAAATTGGCACGTTTCGGGTTGCAAAATTCCTGGAAAAGAAAAAAATATTGAATAAAAACCCCACAAAAGTTGAAAGTAAATTTGGATAATTTTGTAAGGCACATTATAAAATGCATTTTAATATTATCATCTCCACTTTCCTCCTCCTTCTCCTCCTCCTCTACCTCCTCTTCCCCTCATTCTTCTTCTTCTTCTTCTTCTTCTTCTTCTTCTTCTTCTTCTTCTTCTTCTTCTACTTCTTCTTCTTCTTCTTCTTCTTCTTCTTCTTCTTCTTCTTCTTCTTCTTCTTCTTCTTCTTCTTCTTCTTCTTCTTCTTCTTCTTCTTCTTCTTCTCTTCTTCTTCTTCTTCTCCTTCTCATCATCATCATCATCATCATCATCATCATCATCATCATCATCATCATCATCATCATCATCATCATCATCATTATCATCATCATCGTAACTATTATTATTATTATTATTATGATTATTATTATTATTATTATTATTATTATTATTATTATTATTATTATTATTATTAATTTTATTATTATTATTATTATTATTATTATTATTATTATTATTATTATTATTATTGTTATTATTATTATTATTATTGTTATTATTATTATTATTATTATTATTATTATTATTATTATTATTATTATTATTATATTATCATTATTACTATTATTATTATTATTATTATTATTATTATCATTGAAAAACAACAACATTATTAAGTGTCATTATTACCATCTTTGTCAATGTTATATCACCACATAATGTCAATAAATTACCTTTGCCTTGGCAATCCAGCACACCATGATATATCTATCGATGGTGACTCCAACAGTCACCCAGATGCTTGTAATAACGAAGAAGAAGAACATAGGGTAAGCGATATAACAATAGAAAACTCCGTAGGAAGGTTGCATAACCAAGTCCTTGTCCCAATGCTGGACTGAGTCGAACAGTATGAAGGTCAGCAAGACACCAAAGTCCGCCACAGCCTGAGTAATGAGGAAGAAATTAGACATCGTAAAATTTGATAATGAAAATTTTTTAAAGCATATTGATAATGATGGTGATGAATAATAATAATAATAATAATAATAATAATAATAAGAAGAAGAAGAAGAAGAAGAAGAAGAAGAAGGTGATGATGATGATGATGATGATGATGATGATGATGATGATAATGATGATGAGGGGGAGGAGGAGGAGGAGGAGGAGAAAGAGAAGAGGAGGGGAAGAAGAGGAGGAGGAAGAAGAGGAAGTACACTATTTATTTTGACACTGGTATGCCAAGCGGATCAGTGGACACCTCATTGCTATAAAGATACAAATTTCAAGGCTGAAATAATAATAATAATAATAATATGTGTTTTCCCCATCATCTAATCCCGTCTAGGCTATCGTCATCGCAATACATAATATTTATTGTCCAACGCAATGCCCGTTCTTTCCATTCTGTAGTGGAATGATAAAACACTTTTTCCGTTTTGGTCATAGAAAATAAACTTGTAACTTTATTTATAATATATATCGATTCATTAATTGGACCTCCAAATTGACAAAGTTACTTTATTTAGTTTTTAAACTTGTTACTATATCATATTATATCGATCAGTTAATGTGACCTCCAAGTTGACAGTTACTTTATTTAGTTTTTAAACTTGTTACTATATATCGATAAGTTAATGTGACCTCCAAGTGGACAAAGCTACTTTAGTTAGTTTTTAAACTTGTTGCTTTAATATCGTATTATATTGATCAATAATCGTACACACCAAAGTTGACAAAGTTACTTAAGTTAATTTTTAGAGCTTTTACGGCGCTGCCGTTATTAAAAAAAAAAAAACACCGTATATGCAATGCTAACCTAAAAGCACACATTGTGTTCTTTAATAAAACGACAGAGCGCCTGCGACAATATAAATTTAATTTCAGCGCCAGTGAAATGGAGATGAAAGGGGAATAATTGTAGATCTGAAGTTAAAAACACTAAAGTGAAAAGGTAATTTCATGAGCAATCTATCAATATGCCAGCCTTTAACTCGAGATTTATGAAACCAGTCTCAGGTTTAAGATTCTTGGTAAAGTTGGGGATTATCTTATACAACGATATGGTATGAAGTCAACATTTTTGGGGGCAAAAATGGAGGAAAGTTGTTTTGTCATAGTAGGGTTAAAGGTAAATGGTATTGAAAGCGTGGCTTAAACTTATATTATTATTATTGTCATGATTTCATCCTAGAAAGAGGAGCTACGAGTAGCGTTAGCTCTCCTCTTTCTAGGATTTCATTGTGACAGCTAAAAATAACTTAGTGGGCATTCGGACCCTTGCTTAGATTGATTGCATTAAAATGTTTTACATGCCATAAACAGTATTGGACAATTCAGACGTGTACTTATTTGCAGGTCTGATAACCCAAATTGTTATAATCTCGTTGTTGTAATGGAAATACTCTCACACTAGCGCCAAATATTGTTCAATACAAGAACGATAAATGAAGCCCATAATTGCGTTAGGTTATCAGTCCGACCAATATGTGACCGTAGGCCCATACCCTTACGTAAACTCATATAGTTTATAAAGTCCCAGGTTTGAGAGTTTTTGACAAGATGTAAGGCACATTATAAAAATACATTTTAATTTATTGTCATCTCCATCTTCCTCCTCCTCCTCCTCCTCCTCCTCCTCCTCCTCCTCCTCTTCTTCTTCTTCTTCTCTTTCTTCTTCTTCTTCTTCTTCTTCTTCTTCTTCTTCTTCTTCTCTGATCGATATTTGCAAGACGACTTTTCAGGCCAAATTTTTTTTTTTTTTTTTAATTTTCTGAGTTCAGCAGAGCAGTACAAATCGCCTCTTATGCGCCCTTTCCGTACTAGCATTAACCAGTTAACTGCCGAACTCTGGGAAAATTCGTATTGTAAGATTTAGCCAGAAAACTCGTCCTTCAAATATTAATCCATTTAATATACCCCCACCCCCCACCCCTGCCATCTTGGCAAATAATGTCATAGTGGGACTTAAAGTAAGACTTCACGAAATCCAAGGTTTGAGAGATTTTGCGAAGATGAGGGTCATTTAAATCGATCGATATTTGAAGGACGGGTTTGTTTTTTTTGGCCAAATTCTCAAATACGAGTTTTCCCAGAGTACAGCGGTTAACTGGTTAAAAGATTATCGGTTAGTTTTTATAGCCGGTTTCTTATTCAAAGCTGAGTCGATCATGGTAATGTGTTATAAGTGCTATCTATACCCAAGGGCAATGTCAGAGACATACTTTTGACACCCGCCAATCACTGCTTAAGTTCAATTTTGCTTCACTTTGGTGCAAGTTGATGCATTAATGCCCCATATCATGTTAAGATAATTTATTTCAAGAGCAGGAATAACTTTCAAACTCATTCCTTGATACAATGACACTGTGCATAATAAAGTCAATAAAAGTCGATGAATCAAAACATTAAAGTCTCTATCAGGACATCAAATCGTGGCTCCCAGATTCTAAATTAATTATAAACTATTTAATTATTTAACGGCTACATCATCTATTGACTGACGCAAGTTATCGGAAACTTGTACTTAATCAAACTATTGCGTTTTTAGAATGAATATGTACACATGCAATTTAGAATATGAAAAGAAATCTAAATATACAATATTGGAATTTCGGACGCGTTTCCAACCACAGAACAAGATTGCGAGTGCGCGTTGGGAACAAAGTTCGAATTCCGAAACGCAAAAGTGTAAGAAATCTTATTTCTACCCCTAAATCGATTCCTATCTCTGACTGAAAAACATTACAAGCATACTTTAATCATAATTCTTACTTTCAGTGAAATCCAACGCTTTATAACCCGACGTCAAATTATTACTGTAAAATTGATATTACTACGCGTTACTATAATCAGAGAGCGTAGAATAACGAGAGACTTTACGAGGTCGCGCAAGGCGTATCGAGCCTCGTGTGTAGCAACCAAAAGAAGTCAGGTAAACATTTTATCATCATGGCGGCGAATATGAAAGAAGCAAAGAATACGCATTGTCGTTGGTGTTCTGCCCCAAACTGTAGCAACTCCAAGAATAAAAGGCCTGATTTGTCATTCTTGCGCTTTCCATCGGACCCCAAAATGTGAGTAAATCACTATCTTATAAGCTCTTTGTTTGGTTTTTAAAAGGCTATACTATGAATGTGTTAAGGTAATAGATACTAATGTGTGTAGTATGTGTGAGCGT
This sequence comes from Berghia stephanieae, assembly GCF_034508935.2. Taxonomy (NCBI): domain Eukaryota; kingdom Metazoa; phylum Mollusca; class Gastropoda; order Nudibranchia; family Aeolidiidae; genus Berghia; species Berghia stephanieae. Next base: position 23,118,059 of record NC_088367.1, read on the forward strand.
ATATAATATGCCACAATGTTGTTGTTTCGATCCCACGTATTTATGAGTTAACTTACTTAAAACTCTTACTAGTGCCAGACGTATGAATCTGCTTGTTTGATTTATCTGGTGAGGTGCCCGTAAAGAGTATTGTGTTTATGGCTTGGTAACTACGTTACATATATATACAGTCCTCTTTGGCTACACACAACCGCTACAATTGCCCCACCAGTTATAACAATAAGCCGGTGGGTCTTGTGTGTGTGTGTTTTTTTGTGTGTGTGTGTGTGTGTGTGTGCGCGCTTGTGCGCGCGCGCGCGTGTGTGTGTGTGTGTATGTATGCATGTTTGTGTGTGTGTGTGTGTGTGTGTGTGTGTTTGTTTGGGTTGATTTTCTATTTCTTCTACTGCACCTTAATCTACCATCCTAAACTCCATCAAATACCCTTACTGCTGTAAAAATTAACGATGCAAAACGACCATTCAACGCCACAGCGGGTATCCTGAGATGGCGTTATAAGTGGATCAGTATCATTCAATTTTAGTGAATAAATGCGCCTCCTTTTGTTATAGAGGGTTGTGATTTTAGATGAAGCTCATTAACTTAGGCATGATCTACATTGTAACTGTACACAGCCGTGTGAAATAGGCATGTTTGCTTTTTTAAATTCTTTCTACAGTAGCAGGCAGTGGCTCATCAATTGCCGTAGGAAAGATCTGGAGAATAAAACACCAGAATACCTTCACATCAACTGCTTCATTTGCTCTGAGCACTTTGAACCTTGCTGTTTCAGCAAAACTGCAGTGAAACGTACGGTCATTCTCAGGACTGCTGTGCCAACCATCTTCAACATTCCAAATCCTCCTCCTAAGCTTACTCCATCACGACCACCCCCTAAAAAGCGTAAAATTGATGATTCTGCAGAATTACCACCAGAGAAACCATTTACCTCACCTACGACCTCTCAATGTCATCCAGTGACGGATGTATCCGAGACGAAAGAGGAACGTCAAAGAAAAGACAGACTGAAGAAGAAGCTCTGTGCTCAAAGGTCAAAGAACTGGAGACTACAGAGGAAACTCTCCAAAATGAAAGAGAGTTCCCCTCATCAGCCAAACTCCTGTGCGGCAACTAGCTCTAGTGCAGAACCAAGTTCCGAGCAACAACATGGAACTGAATCGAGCAGCCTACAGGCTTCACTTGAAAGTGTTGAACAAACCCTTCGTCTTTATTTACCTCCCCAAGCCGTTTCCTTCATCGTGTCCCAGGTTAGAGTTGGACAACTTCCAAAGAAATCCAGACGATGGAGTTTCCAGGATAAATCATTTGCACTCTCCCTTTTTCACGCTAGTAAAAAGGCTTACAGTCTCTTGCAACGGCTTTTTCAGTTACCATCTCCGTCTACACTTGCCTTGGCCATGAAGAATGTACAGATTGAACCTGGACTCTGCCCGAACATGCTCAACCTGTTCCAGATAAAAGTGGAAGCAATGTCACCAGTGGAACGATCTTGTGCCATTGTTTATGATGAAATGGCCATTAAGTCCGATCTTTCGTATGATCCTTCTAGAGATCTTGTGGAGGGATTTGAGGACTATGGATTGTTGCTAGGAAGATCAAGAAAACCAGCCGCTGCTGGTATAGCCACTATGGTCTTTCATTCTTCTCTTCCACAAGAGGCATTGCCAACTGCTCATTTCATTGAGAACTTTGATCAGTTGTTCAACGCTTTCAACAGCAGATCACTGAGAAGCAAAGGGACAATGAACAATGCGATGTCGGCACATTCCAAGCACGTGACTTTCTTGGAGCAGACAAAAATCTGGTTGGAAGGCGTCAAACCCCTGAACAAGACAGGTAGTCTGCCATGCCTGGAAGGATGGAAGCTGTCAATCGAAGCCTTGCTCCAACTCTGGCAACACCTGCGAGATGACTGTGGGTTCAAGTTTCTTCTGACAAGTCGCCTGAACCAAGACTGTTTGGAAAACCTTTTCTCCATCATCAGGGCAAAGGGTGGACACCGAGTAAATCCAACTTCTAGGGAATTCCGCCTGGCTCTGCGCCAGACAATGGTTGATGCTGTTCTCGTCCCGGGGAGCAACAAAAACTGCAAGGATGACATCGATACCTTCTTATTCAGTTTTGAAAATATGGCATCAATGGGAGCCCAAAGCACCGTCAGAACACGACTACAGCAAGATGTTCCTCTTCCACTTCAGCAAGTAATGAGAGCCGCTCCTCCCATGCTCACGACAACCGAGACCAACGTTCTGAATTACATTGGAGGTTACGTTGGGATGAAGTTGAGAGCCAAAAAAAAAATCTTCTGTGTGAAAATTGTAAAGAGGATTTAATACAAGCACGGAGCACTCAAGACCCATCGCATACGTTTATCTGCAAGAAAAATTTTACCACGGAAAACGAGGGATTGTGTGCGCCATCGCATAAATTAATGTATATTCTGACGGCTGCAGAACATGCATTTCGATGCTACATTGACCCCTACTTGTACAAGAGAGGATTAAGAATGTATCTGATTAGGAAAGTGATGGAGGCAACATTAGAAACAGGATTGGAATGCAAAAAGGCCGTGAAGCAGTGTGATATTCACTTCCTCGTCATCAACCTTTTCGTCAATGTGCGCCTTCATCACCATGTGAGATGCAAGGCAAGTCAAGAACAGACCTCCAAATCCAATAAGTCTATTGAAAGGAAAGCGGCCACCTTTCAGAATAAGTAGGAAGGGCAAGCATGCATTGGGTAAGCTTCATACTCACTTCCATAGACTTTGTTATCAACCACCCCCACATCACCAAATCATCCTCCCCCCCACCCTCTCTCTCTCTCTCTCTCTCTCTCTCTCTCTCTCTCTCTCTGTCTCACACACACACACACAAACATACAAACACACTCCACCTCTTTAGTGTTATATGAATTATATTCGCTCAGAGAAGATGCGAGATTCCTCATAGCGATGCATGATAGAAAACTAAAGCAAATCCATCGATGGTTTCCAGAAAGTAATTTGTTTTGCTCACAGCATCATGGGAACAGTTCACTTGAAGTTTCTACATGAGAGAGAGAGAGAGGAGAGAGAGAGAGAGAGAGAGAGAGGAGAGAGTGAGAGAGAGAGAGAGAGGTGGGGGGGGGGGGTCAGTAGGGTTGGGGGCGTGTGATTCGCTTGTTGTGTCTATGTCAATTTGATGTACGAGTCCTCTCTTGTTGTGCCCATGTCAAATTTCCTTTTCGGGATAAATTTTTAAGTCAATTTTCTTTTATCTCATCTTATCTGATAATGTTTGTATTCAATATTGATACCTGGACCTCGATCCAACGGCTTAATAAACTGTTTGATGTTGTGCGAATTATATATCCACTACATTCCATTACTTCTCTCGCCACCATGTGCCGGTGTTTACCTGTCTTGGTTATTTATAGCTCGCTCCTCGCCGCATACGCAGTCACCATCCCTCGCTAACATTGTTGTCACCGACGAAGTCGCGTGACTTCCCGTCCGTAAAGCCTCTCTATTATCTACGCTCTCTGCTATTGGTCAGATTCAGCGTGGGTTACGCAACTGGATGCGTGGGTTGACGGAGGCAGGAAGCAATAACAAACCCACATGGTTGCCATTACCTCCACCATCATTCTCGCTCACGGTTTGTGGAAAGCACTTCATTACAGGCACGTAATAGTGAATCTAGTTTTTGTTTTGAACAGTTCTATTATTATTCTTTGTAAATTGACCCATATTAAAAGAAACATACAAACAAAAAAGGCATGACCAGTCACTAACAATGCTGTGTAGTGTGTAGACAGTAACACAGTACGGTGAACATGACTGACACTGACATTGGGATCGGAATGTCGGAACCCATGAGTCGTTCGCAACTCTGCCTCACGTATTCATTTAATCAGTTAATTTAATTTTTATTAAGCTTGCGTAAAACATACAAACAAAAAAGACATGACCAGTCACTAACAATGCAGTGTAGTGTGTAGACAGTAACACGGTACGGTGAACATGAATGACACTGGGATCGGAATGTCGGAACCCAGTAGTCGTTCGCAACTCAGCCTCGCGTACTCATTTAATCAGTCAATTTAATTTTCATTTAGCTTGCCTATTCTTCAAGTTTATGTTATATTCACCTTTTCTATTTAAAAAGGGTAATCCAAACAGACCATAAACGATTTTATAATAAGCCGACTTCAACTTCCATCACACACGAACTTATTTTGGGTGTTTTTTTTTTAACCAAACCGTTTGACTCAAATTAAAGCTTCGGCATTGGATAAGGAGCAAGGTCCCTGTTGCCATCTTGCTTAGTTTATACAGAGACTGGGTTGCCACCTTGGCTGTTCTTGATAAATAGTAAAATAGTACAACCTTGTGCAATATGAGAGAGAGAGAGAGAGAGGGAAATTTTGAACAAAAAACGAATCTCTCTCTCATCTTCTCTCTCTCTCTCTCTCTCTCTCTCTCTCTCTCTCTCTCTCTCTCTCTCTTCCTATTTCATCTGTCACACTGTTTGACAATCTTCATCACCTGGCTCACTTGTACTTGTAATATCGGGTGTGAGGTAAAATTTTGAACAATTATTATTATTTATAAAATGCAGAATCTTTTCAAATAAACGGATAAAATAGAGATTAATTCTAATCGAACAGTGGAACACAAAGGCAGAATTTGCGAACAATCTAACACATAAGTGTCGTGGTCTTATTTATAAAATGCAGAAACTTTGCAAATAAACGGATAGACTAGATGTTATTTCGATTCGAAAAGTGGAACACAATAGGAAAATTTGCGAATACCCAGTCCAGACATAAGCGTTATGGTCTTATTTATAAAATGCAGAATCTTTGCAAATAAGCGGATAAAATAGAGATTAATTCGATTCGAAAAGTGGAACACATAAGCAGAATTTGCGAATGCCCGGTCCAGACATAAGCGTTATGGTCTTATTTATAAAGTGCAGAAACTTTGCAAATAAACGGATAGACTAGATGTTATTTCGATTCGAAAAGTGGAACACAATAGGAAAATTTGCGAATACCCAGTCCAGACATAAGCGTTATGGTCTTATTTATAAAGTGCAGAATCTTTTCAAATAAACGGATAAAATAGAGATTAATTCTAATCGAACAGTGGAACACAAAGGCAGAATTTGCGAACTATCTAACACATAAGTGTCGTGGTCTTATTTATAAAATGCAGAAACTTTGCAAATAAACGGATAAAATAGAGATTAATTCGATTCGAAAAGTGGAACACATAAGCAGAATTTGCGAATGCCCGGTCCAGACATAAGCGTTATGGTCTTATTTATAAAGTGCAGAAACTTTGCAAATAAACGGATAGACTAGATGTTATTTCGATTCGAAAAGTGGAACACAATAGGAAAATTTGCGAATACCCAGTCCAGACATAAGCGTTATGGTCTTATTTATAAAGTGCAGAAACTTTGCAAATAAACGGATAAAATAGAGATTAATTCGATTCGAAAAGTGGAACACATAAGCAGAATTTGCGAATGCCCGGTCCAGACATAAGCGTTATGGTCTTATTTATAAAGTGCAGAAACTTTGCAAATAAACGGATAGACTAGATGTTATTTCGATTCGAAAAGTGGAACACAATAGGAAAATTTGCGAATACCCAGTCCAGACATAAGCGTTATGGTCTTATTTATAAAGTGCAGAAACTTTGCAAATAAACGGATAAAATAGAGATTAATTCGATTCGAAAAGTGGAACACATAAGCAGAATTTGCGAATGCCCGGTCCAGACATAAGCGTTATGGTCTTATTTATAAAGTGCAGAAACTTTGCAAATAAACGGATAGACTAGATGTTATTTCGATTCGAAAAGTGGAACACAATAGGAAAATTTGCGAATACCCAGTCCAGACATAAGCGTTATGGTCTTATTTATAAAGTGCAGAAACTTTGCAAATAAACGGATAAAATAGAGATTAATTCGATTCGAAAAGTGGAACACATAAGCAGAATTTGCGAATGCCCGGTCCAGACATAAGCGTTATGGTCTTATTTATAAAGTGCAGAAACTTTGCAAATAAACGGATAGACTAGATGTTATTTCGATTCGAAAAGTGGAACACAATAGGAAAATTTGCGAATACCCAGTCCAGACATAAGCGTTATGGTCTTATTTATAAAGTGCAGAAACTTTGCAAATAAACGGATAAGACAGAGATTAATTCGATTCGAAAGTGGAATGCAAATGCAGAAGTTGTGAATACCCGGTCCAGACATAAGCGTTATGGTCTTATTTATAAAGTGCAGAAACTTTGCAAATAAACGGATAAGATAGAGATTAATTCGATTCGAAAGTGGAATGCAAATGCAGAAGTTGTGAATACCCGGTCCAGGCATAAGCGTCATGGTCTTGTTTAAATGAAACAATGCAGTTTTAAAAAATTTATGGTCATTGAGTAATTAAGCTAAATATGCGGAGTTCAAATAGATAACTTGATCTGTGAAATTTTTTATAATTAGCTGTTTTTATTCTCCATCATTTAGATTATGTGATTAAGTTTATAATTGAAATACAAACTTTTTCTCACTTATCAATGTTTTGCAATAAAGGAGAGTGTGAGTGAACCTGTGCAAAGAAAATTATTTGATAGAGTGATATTTATCATGCTTTTCAGTTTGTAGTTGAATTCTAGAATGGATTCTTTATAGTTCTCATTGATTGTATGTCAGTATGTCAGTCTTTAGGACACCGATTACCCTAATGCGGTCACAATTTACAATGTGACGGCCACAAGCCCGTTAAACGCAGAGTGGGGTATTGTTGTTTGCAAGTAATGCTATAGTTTTAATAGGATATCTGTCTCCTATTAATATTAAAATACATTCCTGTGTTGGATTTTGGATTAAATTCATGTCTTCTTCGGATTATGGGATATTTAATTTTCATGGATTGTGATTGTGATTTTCAAGACTTTTAATGTAAGTAAATGCCCAAATAGATATTTATATTCATTTATTCTTTATTTTATTTTTTTTAGTTTTGTTTTGTTTTGTTTTGAAGCATTTATTATAAGAAATAATGTACATATGCACTTATACACCAAAGACTGCTTTCAACTGCTTATTATTATTATTATTATTATTATTATTATTATTATTATTATTTATTATTATTATTATTATTATTATTATATTATTATTATTATTATTATTATTAATATTATATAATAATAATAATAATAATAATAATAATAATAATAATAATAATAATAATAATAATAATAATAATAATAATAATAATAATAATAATAATAATAATAATAATAATAATAATAATAATAATAATGATAATAATAATAATAATAATAATAATAATAATAATAATAATAATAATAATAATAATAATAATAATAATAATAATAATAATAATAATAATAATAAGTGCATTGAGTGAAATCCCAATCACGGTTGCCCAAATAAAACTGGCGCTAGAATCCCGACTACCTGTCTAAACGAATGTTGTTTGTACGATACATACTAACTACACGTTCAATATCGGGGGCAGAAAATATGCGTTTGGTTTTATGAAATTAAAACAGTAGTCCCACATTGTTCTTTGATGTTATTTGTGGTTGCATTTGCTTTGAAACTTACACATTATATTGTGTTACATTGTTTACAAAATATTTCTGGTTCTCATATGCATGTGTAGTCAACGGTCAATCGTGTTCTTTATTATTTTATTATTAATTTTGGCTTGGCATCTTACATATGTGAATTTGACAGGTTGTTATGGATGGTAATTACTCGTATAACATTAAGTGATTTTTAAACATTTTTACGGCGTTTTAAATGTCTTTCTTGCATTCATTGCCGAGCACCTCCACTTTTCTGTTACTATTTTAACGATCAGCTGATTTTCTCTTGCCTCCCCTTTAATTTCGCGGACTTTTTTCAGAACGAGGCGTGGGAGTGGCTAATAATTTATGGATAGGGGAAGAATAATGATAAAGCTATCCAAAAAAACAAAAACAAAAAACAATCATACAGCCTCAATTGAGGATCGAACCAAACACCTCTTAAAGATAATTACAAAATATTCCATTAACATCAGAACAACAACAACAACAAAATAAATAAATACATGACCTGCCCTATTTCATTCATTATACTTTCCCGGTCACGTCTTCCCCCTGTCTCCTCCACACCCCCCCCCCCCCCCCTTCCCCCTTCCTCTCCCACCGATACATACCATCACCTACGTTGGTTGAATTGACACAGGTTCAGCCTAGTACGTAGGAAGTAAGTAGGTATGTCGTGAGGTAAATAGTAAATATACATTTTATTAAATTATTATCTAGATGGATGGAATGCTTGTTTGTAGTCATCATGGAATAATTTGTTGTCATAAATTAACAATGGAATGAAGGTAGGCTGAGGTTTATTTTCATTATGACACTACTGATCTGAGGAAATGATAAAAAATAATTGCGTGTTGTTGGTTGATTGAAATAAGTGTCCTGGTAGCTGATGATTCACAGACGCAGGTCAGAATGATTGTGATAATAATATGATGATGAGGAGGAGAATGAGGACGACGAGGTGGAAGATGGTGATGTTGATGATGATGATGTTGATGATGATAATGATGTTGCTGATGATGATGATGATGATGTTGATGATGTTGATGATGATGATGATGATGATGATGATGATGATGATGATGATGGTGATGACTGTTATTATTATTATTATTATTATTATTATTATTATTATTATTATTATTATTATTATTATTATTATTATTATTATTATTATTATCATTATTATTATTATTATTATCATTATTATTATTATCATTATTATTATTATTATTATTATTATTATTATTATTATTATTATTATTATTCACTTCATTTTTTGCTATTATCGACATAAGTGCCTGCTCCACTCACTTTTCTGAATGTAGCAAGTGTGTATACTTCTAAAAAGAAAATTAAACGTAAATCCTTACGATGCATAGCCATCATCCGTTAAACTCATTTTGATGACATCGGCGTCAAAAAGGTATAAACTAAAGAGAAGACTCATTGTCATCTTTTAAATATTAGTCAGTACTATAAATAGAAACCTGATGAAAAATAAACAATTATTGTATAGTTAATGACGTGGACAGACTTCGCACTTTGCATCCTATCTAAACGGTAGCAAATAATATTTTTTACTACTGTTCGTGTTAGGCTACAGAAACCGAACTAAACCACGAACCCCGCCACGCGACTCTGAAAAACTGCTATGTAATTATTATTATTATTATTATTATTATTATTATTATTATTATTATTATTATTATTATTATTATTATTTTTATTATTATTATTATTTATTATTATTATTATTATCATTATTATTATTATTATTATTATTATTATTATTATTATTATTATTATTATTATTATTATTATTATTATTATTATTATTATCATTATTATTATTATTATTATTATTATTATTATTATTATTATTATTATTATTATTATTATTTTTTATTTATTTTTTTATTTTTTATTTTTTTAATTTAAAAAAAAAACATTTTTTGGGGGTCTTAATAAAGCAATCTAGTTGATTGGAATTCGAAGTTAGGGTAAGCTAAATTGCCAACAATAGTTGTCCATGAATCCGGGGGCATACAATGATGCAAATATTTTAGAAATTTGACGGTTTTATGTCATTCAAATCTTATTTATTGTTATTAAAACAAACGAAATGATGCTGTCAGCGGTTATCTTTATCTTTGCTATAATTAACTCATTAACAGGACGTTTTCAAAGTAAACCACCTGCGTAAAATGGGATAGCGTGGCTCAGTGGTACGGTCTTGTCTTTGCTTCGCACCTGAAAGGTACCGAGTTCGATCACCCACCGCGCTTTGTGGCCTTGAGCAAGTCACCTCGCCTTAGCTCACTTGCGGCGCTGCACTGCGGCGGACGCCTGAGTTATTCCAGTTTTCCCTTGGAATAGACCCTAAAGAAAAATTGCCCCATGGGCATGAATAAAGGGAATTTTTTATTTTTAAAAATTTTTTCTTTTAAAATGGTGATATTTGACACCTACCACTAACTGGTATTGGTGAGTTATAAATATTTGGCTGTTTTATTAGTAAATAGATTGAATTACTATATGTTTTCTGTTTACAGGATTTCTATATAATTTATTTAATAACATTCTAAACGAGTTACAAGTTAAGAATTGTAAATTCTGAAAAACAAATAAAGAACAAAAAGAACAAAAAAAAAAAAAAAAAAGAAAGAGTAAGAAAAATGAAAAAAAAAAAGAAGTAAAGAAAAGTTTTAAAAATCTGAAATAAAAACCCGAAGAGAAATAATTCCTTGCCTATAGGATTCCCCAAAATAAAATAAAAAATGTATAACATATTTGCAACAGTAAAACTACGTTATCTTGTTGAAACTCTGTACGATAAATAAAGATATGAAATGTTGCTAAATATATACGATGCAAAAGTTTTTAGTCAAAAATAAAACATAAGTAGTTACCAACGTATGCACGTGTGAAATGTAAGATCGTGGAACATTGTAAGGGTTTGTTTTGTTTGTTTTTTTTTTTTTGACATGAGAATCAAATTTCATTATTTTCATGAAAATATATGTTTTCATTCTATTTCTCTTAAGTTTTTAAAAAAATTGTTATTTCAATGATTGAATGTACCAAAATATCAAACATGGCACGCAAGCCTCAGGTTCGAGATTTTTTTTGGCCAAAAATAATGAGGGTTATTTGAATCGAGAGTTTTCTGGCCAAATTTTTAAATACACGATTTTCCAGAGTCCGTCAATTAACTGGATAAGAATGTAAGTAAAATATCTAAAAACTTGAGCTTTCTTTATCGCGTAAAATCCACCAATCGTGCTCAAAGCGCTTTACAAAGTGTTCATAACCAAGAGCAATACGTAACATGTAGAGCGAGATATGACGCCTTTTAGGCGATATTACAATTTTTTTTTGTTCCGAGACAACGCTGTTGACGGTCAATTTACACCTAAGAACGGTGAGAGACTGTGAATAAAGAGCCATTTCCAAGGACTCAAATATGCGTCGAGCGAGGCTCGAACCCAGGACCTTCCAATCCGAAAGCGAGTGTCATACCTCAAGACCACATAGCCGCACATAATAATATAGATAGTATGCAGATGACGTCACTCAGGCCTTTGTTATTGTTTTTGCCTTCCGCGTTTGTGAGTTGTTCTCACTAAACTGTATTAACAAGACTATAAAAGTTCATGGTTACACAGAGTTTGTGTGTTGGTCCGTTATACTTCCGGATGGCAATGTTGTGAACTCCTTGGCCAAGCGCATTCTATCTATACTCTACTCCCTCACTTGAAATTAATTTCTGTCCCACATGGACCAAGTCCAAGTTCAAGTAATTAGTAGAAGGTAGTACTAAGTACATACTATAGTTAATAAGTGGGATGGGATTGTGCGTGACTTTACACAGCCAGCTTAGGTAATGACGTCACTCGTCAACCTCACTAAACACGCGGGCGTCATTGTTTTATTGTATTTCTTCGTTTCGGTGGTTAACTGTGTCATTTAATTTTGAGTACACACTACACAAGGATGTTTTGCTTTTGCTTGATCGAGGTTAGGCTACTGCGTTACATGAAATTGTGGAGTCAAACAAAACAAGACAACAAATCCAACAACCTAGAGCATTTATACGTAGCCATCGTTATGTTGTAGCCTGACACTGAAACCCAAAAGGACTGGCAGTTTGACGTCATTATTTCGTTTTTGCACCGCCTAGTGAGTTGTCGTTAGTAGTGCTCATGGAAACAAGTTATTTCATTGGTTGAACTATTGAATACAACTCACGATTTGTTTTCTTTTGTGGCAAAATACTTGCATTTTGAGGTCATTTTTTGATCAGTGTCGGGCTATAACTTTACGATGGCTACGGTGTTAACGATGGCTACAGCAATATCCACTAAACATACTCAAAGCGCTTACAAGGGTCCCTAATATCCAATGGTAATATTTAACACGTAGGACGAGACATGGCGCTTGGTTGAGAGAATGTGAGTAAAGAGCCTTTTCCAAGGACTCAACTATGCGTCGCTCAGAGCTAGCGGGTCTCGAACCCTGGACCTTGCGGTCCGAAGACGAGAGTCATCTCACTAGACCACATAGCTGCACTTTAGACGAGCGTCCTATCCAAATGATAGCAAATAATGCTATTGTCCGTTTCATGCTATAGAATCCGGGATAAACTTCGGCTCCACGGGATAATGGCTCTAAAAAGACTACTTTATTCATTCTCGGTGGATATTTTTATAAGGGTATATCTTGAGAAAAGGGCGACAACCCTTCGTTCTGTCTATAGCTAGTTCGAAGATGACGTCACTCGGGTCTTTGTTATTGTTTTTTGCCATCCGTGTTTATGAGTAATGCTCAGTAAACTGTATTGACCCGACTATAAACGTTCATGGATACACACAGTTGTGTGTGTTGGTCCGTTATACTTCCGGATGGCAATGTTATGAGCTTCTTTGCCAAGCACATAATATCTATAACAACGGAATCTTAATTGATTATACAATGCCGTGTTATCTTATAATATCATTGTTGTACACACATTCATTCCACTACTACTACCAAATAAAAGAGATACGGTCAACTATAAATATCTATTGGGGAAGGACAGGTGGAAATCCCTGCTAGCTGATGGCATCCCTTGATTAATTGTTTACGGTGTCGAACACGGTAACCGACCACGACATTCATTGTGCAAACCTATCGCATCAAGAAAATAATATTATACCTACACGAGTGTCTTGTCCACTAAACAATAAGGCGGAATACAGTTAACGTCACTCCATTGTTTGCGCGAGGTCCCAGATTTGAGAGTTTTTGCTAAGATGCGAGTCATTTAAATCGATCGATATTTGAAGGACGACATTTCTGGCAAAATGTTTAGATACGTTTATTTTCCAAAGTGCGGTAATTAACTTGTTCTTATCGTTATAAACCCGGATGCAATGTGATGTCAAGGAGAAGAATCAAACGGATAAATTTGATTCTCAAAGTTGATGATCAAAGACATGTTTTTATTATGACGATTTTGTACAATAAAGAGATAGTACGAATGAAGGTTTGAGGTCAGGTTGATTTAACGCTTGGCTGAATATGTGAACACTATTGATAAAATTTAATGTAATTCGAAACGAACCCGGAACGAAATGTTTCGTTAAATTCGATGCATAGATTTGTAATAATCAACGTGTATTGCTCCTTGTAGAAACTGATTGACCTCTGAGGAGTTTACCGTTAGGTGATTGAACTTTCCTATCTATCTATCTATCTATCTATCTATCTATCTATCTATCTATCTATCTATCTATCTATCTATCTATCTATCTATCTATTTATCTATCTATCTATCTATCTATCTATTGAATCGTGTTTGATACAAATATGGTACGAAAAGTGCTCGACATGTAGTAATGGAGCGAATTATTATTTAAAATATTTACCACAATGTTTGGGGCAGTCTACATCGATGTTTCAGGCTTAATTTGCAAATTAAGCCTGAAACATCGATGTAGACTGCCCCAAACATTGTGGTAAATATTTTAAATAATAATATCTATCTATCTATCTATCTATCTATTTATCTATCTATCTATCCATCCACCCATCATCATTTTAATTATCCATCCATCAATCTATTTACTTATCTATCTATCACTATCTATCTATCTATCTATCTATCTATCTATCTATCTATCTATCTATCTATCTATCTATCTATCTATCTATCTATCTATCTATCTATCTATCTATCTATCTATCTATCTATCTATTCATCCACCTATTCATCCATCTTGATTTGCGTGGAATTGACTTTTAATGTTTAATAAAATATCGCTTACTGATTAATTTTACTTATTTTCTTTTCGTATGTCTTCAATAGAGATAGATAGATAGATAGATAGATAGATAGAGATAGAGAGAGAGAGAGAGAGAGAGAGAGAGAGAGAAATAGATAGATAGATAGATAGAGAGAGAGTGAGAAAGAGATAGATAGATAGATAGATAGATAGATAGATAGATAGAGAGAGAGAGAGAGAGAGAGAGAGAGAGAGAGAGAGAGAGAGAGAGAGAGAGAGAGAGAGAGAGAGAGAGAGAGAGATCCTTTACCTGTGCTGTGAGGTAGCGTCCTGTTGAACTCGTCATCCCTGGGCGATTCCAGACGATGATGGCTAAGACGTTACCGGTCATGCCCAGAAAGCAGATAATTGGACCAATCACAGCGCTCATTGCAAAATGGAGGCTCGTTGACAAAGGTTCATCGGTTGTTGTGGCCATCGTCTGAGTGGACGTCATCATTTCTTGGGATGTTTCAGAAACAAAGTCACTGACTGTAGAAGTCAGGGATTCCACTGTAGTTGCCATGATGTGACGTTTACTTTTGATGTCTCGCTCTTTGTTTGTTTGTTTGTTTGTTTGTTTGTTTGTTTGTTTGTAGTGGGCGATGGGTTTCTATTAATGAAGTTTCTGTTCCAAGTTTGGTTGTTTGATACTGGATTAAATTGTTTATTCCTGAAAGAATCAAATAAATTAGATAAAAATTATAGTGGGTATATGATTCCTATCTATTCGCAAACAAAATTAGACCAAAAAATATAAAGCCCTTTCGTGGCATCGTGAGATACCTTCGTCCAGGCATTCCACGAAGGAATGTAGATAATACATCAAAAAAATATCTGATGTCAAGAGGAAAAAGCCATGTTGTCCATATTGAGCGAAATGGGGTTTAATATTATTTCCAAGGAAAAAAAAACGCCAACAAACAAAAACTTCAAAAATGCAATATCTTAACCACTCGGCCACTTCGCAATCCCCATGCAATCTCATCTCATGTAGTTCCATATCTGAAGCAGACGTCGGAGGTCATCTTCCGCCAAGCTGATCTATCTCTTGCCAATTCTATTAAAGCAGCGCCACCTTTCTCAGCTTCATCTGTCCAAGTTCTTATCCCTTTCAAATACGTTATTCTTTGTCTTCCTCTTATTCTTTTTCCATTCATCTTTCCAGTCAAGGCGAGTATTTCCAAACCAGGGTGGCGGATAATGTGTCCTAAAAATTCCATTTGGCGTTTGATGATTTTTGTTATCAGTGATCTTTTTCTGTTTGCCATTTCTAAAATTTCTTCATTTCTTTTCCTTTCCATCCATGACACCCTCATCATTCTTCTGTAAAACCACATTTCCACTGCCTCCAGTCTTTTAACCATGGTCTTGTTTATGGTCCAGCTCTCACAACCATATAGCAGCACAGACAGTACATAGCAATCCAGGACTTTGATTTTTGTTTTCATGCTAATATTCCTGTTTTTCATAATTGTATGCAGCTGGTTGAATGCATTCTTCGCCATACCTATTCTTTTCTTTATTTCACAATCTGATTTTCCATTGGATGTTACATTGAAGCCTAAATATTTGAAACATTCAACTTGTTGTATTGTTTGTCCTCTGCTTGTTATTACACAGGCTGGTGGGTTATTATTTTTAGATACCGTCATACATTCTGTTTTAGATATATTCAGTTCCAGTCCCATATTTTCACTACTCCTGACTACAACATCCAGTAATTCTTGTAGTTCATGTTCAGATTCTGCCAGTAGAACCGTATCATCTGCATACCTCAGATTTGTTACATTCTTTCCTCCAATACACACCCCCTTCTTATGTTCGATATCTCTTAATATCATTTCACTATAGAGGTTGAATAAATCTGGAGACAAAACACACCCCTGCCTAACTCCTCTTCTAATAGGTGTAAAACTGCTTAGTTCATTGTCAACACGCATTGCTGCTTCTTGTTCCCAGTACAAATTCCGTAATATTCTTAAATCTTTACCATCAATGTCCAAGGATGATAGAATTTTGAATAGTTTTTCGTGTTGTACTTTATCAAAGGCTTTTGAATAGTCGATGAAACACATATACAGATCTTTATTTACTTCAATACATCTTTCCATCAGCATTGATAATGTGAATATTCCATTTCTGGTACCCTTGTCCTCAACAAAACCAAATTGCATCTCCCCAATTTCAGGTCGTATTTTATTTCTTATTCTTAGTAAAATTATCTTCAAAAGAATTTTTGTGAGGTGGCTCATTAGGCTAATAGTTCTGTGTTGTTCACAATCAACTGCCCCTGGCTTTTTTGGTAGTGCTATAAAAATGGATCGTTTCATATCAGTTGGCATTTTTCCTGTGTCATACACTTGATTTAGAAGGTTTGTGATGAATTCAATCCCCCATTCACCCAGGCCAGTCAAGGCTTCAATTGTTATGGCATCAGGTCCTGCAGCTTTTCCATTTTTCATGCTTTTCATGACGTTCCTAACTTCATCTTTCATTATAGAAGGCCCTTCCAGTTCTTTTATCATAGGCATTTCTCCTCGATTATCAAAAAAAAGTTCTTCAATATATTCTGACCATCTGTTTAGAATGCAGTCTTTGTCCATGATGGTGTTTCCACGCTTGTCTTTGATGCATCCACTTTTAGCACCTGATTTAGTTTTGTTTGTCACTTCTTTGATTTTCTGATGGAAGAATTTGCCATTTTTTTCTTTGCAGGACATTATATAGTGACATTGTTCAATACATTTTACAAATCCACTGGTGATGCAGTAGTCAGTAACAGCAAATTTATTCTAAACTTTTTGAAAAAGCTCCAATTCAATTTCGAAAGTCCTCGTGTTACAAATCAAGCGTTTCTATTTGTTTACAATTCAAGATCGTGCTTTCTGACTAGATATCCCAAATATCATTACTACCTCCTGTATAGATTTTAGGTAATATATTAATGTTTTAACTTTTTTTTTGGTATTGGCTGAAGAAGGGTTTTGAGCCAAAACACTTTTTCTTTTCTTTTAAAATGGTTGTATTCATTTTTTGTTCATTACTTATTACAGTCCACAGCTTCGAGCAGTTTAGTATCACCAATTCAGTTCAGTATTAACCCTTGGCATTATACCGTTTCAATGATACAAAAATAGAGATGATGTTTGTTAAATCTTGTTAATGGGAATTCTTTTCTATTTCCTGGTATGGAAATTCACAAGTGGCCGCCGCGATGGCGCTTTTGGGCATTCATGAAATTCTTGCATAGCACCCGTAAGCCCATTCAGACAACGATTATATTTCCAACAAGGAATTCAAATGAGGCATAAAAACTGTTAGAAGGTCGAGATTGATTAGATGCATTCCATTTAAGTGCAATATATATATATATATATATATATATATATATATATATATATATATATATATATATAATATATATATATATATATATAATATATATACGTATTTAATTACAAGATCATAGATCGTCACCTTTTCTTTTGTATTGCATTACAACTTTTACCTGTTTAAGTTATACAAAATCTCTCGGCATAAACGGTATTGTAGATATGTGATCGCTTTACAAAGGATCCCAACAATTAGAGCATTAATGCATCGCAATATCCATTGAACGTGCTACAGATAGAATGAAGTTGACGTAACTCGGGTCTTTGTTACTGTTTTTTTTTTGCCATCCACGTTTATGAGTAATTCTCACTTAACTGTATTATCCAGACTATAAACGTTCACGGTTACGCATAATTTTGTGTGTTGGTCCGTTATACTTCCGGGTGGCAATGTTGTGAGCTTCTTAGCCAATAGCATACTATCTATAAGCGATTGACGAGGGATCCCCAACCAATGAGTTCTTGTATTTTTCTCTCTTCTTGGCTTGTGCTGTTTCATACACACTTTTTCATACCTTTATCTGACACTAGTGCCTGTTCCCTATTTTGCCACTAAGTATTAATTTGAGCACTCTTAGTGGATATTGCGCTATATATAAGCTCAAGTTTTATTGGGAATGACGAAGATGATCTCCTCTTAAACTGAAAAAAAAACAAACCCGAAGACAATATTATACATGTCCGGCTATTTATAATTTTAGGTCACATAATACGTTTGATTTTGAACATCAAAATTGCCATTGGTTTCACGTATTTTCGTAGGTGGCAAGTTTCACAAACTATCATATCAGGTAAAAATGTTCGTAGATGGCAAGTTTCACAAACTACCATATTAGGGAAAAATTATCGTAGGCGACAAGTTTCACAAACTACAAAGTCAGAGAAAAATTATCGTAGGTGACAAGTTTCACAATATGAAATCAGAGAAAAATTATCGTAGGTGACAAGTTTCACAAACTACGAAATCAGAGGAAAATTATCGTAGGTGACAAGTTTCGCAAACTACGAAATCAGAGGAAAATTATCGTAGGTGACAAGTTTCGCAAACTACGAAATCAGAGGAAAATTATCGTAGGTGACAAGTTTCACAAACTACGAAATCAGAGGAAAATTATCGTAGGTGACAAGTTTCACAAACTATGAAATCAGAGGAAAATTATCGTAGGTGACAAGTTTCACAAACTACGAAATCAGAGGAAAATTATCGTAGGTGACAAGTTTCACAAACTACGAAATCAGAGGAAAATTATCGTAGGTGACAAATTTCACAAACTACGAAATCAGAGGAAAATTATCGTAGGTGACAAGTTTCGCAAACTACGAAATCAGAGGAAAATTATCATAGGTGACAAGTTTCACAAACTACGAAATCAGAGGAAAATTATCGTAGGTGACAAGTTTCACAAACTATGAAATCAGAGGAAAATTATCGTAGGTGACAAGTTTCACAAACTATGAAATCAGAGGAAAATTATCGTAGGTGACAAGTTTCACAAACTACGAAATCAGAGGAAAATTATCGTAGGTGACAAGTTTCACAAACTACGAAATCAGAGGAAAATTATCGTAGGTGACAAGTTTCACAAACTACGAAATCAGAGGAAAATTATCGTAGGTGACAAGTTTCACAAACTATGAAATCAGAGGAAAATTATCGTAGGTGACAAGTTTCACAAACTACGAAATCAGAGGAAAATTATCGTAGGTGACAAGTTTCACAAACTACGAAATCATAGGAAAATTATCGTAGGTGACAAGTTTCACAAACTATGAAATCAGAGGAAAATTATCGTAGGTGACAAGTTTCACAAACTACGAAATCAGAGGAAAATTATCGTAGGTGACAAGTTTCACAAACTACGAAATCAGAGGAAAATTATCGTAGGTGACAAGTTTCACAAACTACGAAATCAGAGGAATATTATCGTAGGTGACAAGTTTCACAAACTACGAAATCAGAGGAAAATTATCGTAGGTGACAAGTTTCACAAACTACGAAATCAGAGGAAAATTATCGTAGGTGACAAGTTTCACAAACTACGAAATCAGAGGAAAATTATCGTAGGTGACAAGTTTCACAAACTATGAAATCAGAGAAAGAAGTCTCGATGTAGAGCATCTCGATCCCGTTGGTTGTGAAGCGAGTGCTCTACCAGCCGAGCTATCGGGACCCCGATTTATTACAAAACCACTAGGTATTTCTAGTTGTTTTATAAAATACATACACGAATAATATATAACATAATATATTTTTATATATCAGCATTGGGAACCAATATAACTTACGATAGTGCGCGAAAATAAAAATTTGCTGCCTGAAGCTCGAAAAAATAAATAACAATAATAATATAGGAAACGGAATGGAAGCTTCAATTTACTCAACGAAATAATGTGGACGGTTCGTGTTTCCCCCTTGTCTACAAATTATGGTAAATGAAACACTAAAGACGAATTTAGTGATTCATTCATCGTGTTTTGTTGACAAAGGGGAAACCCGAAACGTCCAAATTATCTTTCTTCGTTGAATAGATTGAAGCTTCTATTCCATTCCCTATTGTAATTTATTTCTTACGAGAGTAAGTCAAATCAATGTTTATGTGGTAGGGACCCGACCAATTTTAAAAGCGTTAAGCATCCTTTGTTCGTATCTCACAGTGGGGTGTTTAAATCGAATTGATAAAAGTTAATTGATTAAGTTAATTAAAGTTAATTAACAAACAATCAATGAATACATAACTTGTACCTACCTAGTTATTGATGAGCTTGCTAAAATTCCAAATCTGTAATTGTTCAGTATCAGACCAGGATTGAGTCGTAATTATAAAAACTAGACAAAATAAATACACAGAAACGTCAAAAAAAACAAACAAAGATAAAATTTACACCAATGTGAGCCGATCATAAATGACGTCAAATTGTACAACAATTTTAAAGACGAAAAAATGTCTAATATACTAGTTAGACTTGATAATTTCCTTACTAATAAAAATGAAATAAAATGAAATACAGTTGTTTATCAGTATTTATCGTGTATAATTTGATATAAGCAATACACGCAACTGTTGTTTACTCTAACCACGTATTGTAGGCATACCGCGTCTCCAGTTTTTACCCCACACTATCGGTAAAGGGCCTTTTTATACTTAGGTGATGTTGACACTTGAGTTTGGAAGGTAAGGGAGAGGGTGACCTCAGATTGACGTGGAAAGAACAAGCGGGCTGTGGGAGGAAATACTTAGCGTAAAGAGAGAGAGAGAGAGAGAGAGAGAGAGAGAGAGAGAGAGAGAGAGAGAGAGAGAGAGAGAGAGATTTTGTCACGTAGTTTTCCAATTGTGTACGATACGTATGTACATATTATACTCGTTGGTACAATGCATCACAACAATAAAACCTCATAAATGGAAAGTCATGACATAAATTTAAACATATTTTTAGTGACTTTATTCGTAAGGACGAGCCCTATGCTTAACCAGTTTAACTCTCTGAAAAACCATGTACTTAAAATTTTGGCCTGAAAATTCGTATTTCAAATATCGATCGATTTCAACGACCCTCATCTTGGCAAACACTTTCAAACCAGGGACTGAAAGAAGACTACCCCCCCCCCCCCCCAAAAAAAAAAAAACAAACAAAACAAACCCCCCCCCCCCACAAAACAAGCAAAAAAACCCCAGAAAACAAACAAATACAACAACAAACAATCAAAAGAGAACAAACAAACAAACAAACAAAAAAAAAAACAAAAAAAACAAAAAAACAAAAAAACAAAACAAAACAGCATAGCAATCTCAATTACTTACATAACGGACAGATACACATGATAGGAATAACTTCATTTTGAAAAAAGGAATCATGACACAACCAGATTGCGACGGTAGTACCTCAGGACCATTGGGACTATGGCAATGAAGTTCATCCCGGTGTCTATAGCGTGAAACGAAAAAAAATTAGCAATTGGTTGCTACACCCTGGATAGGAGGACGCAAAGTACTTTCCGCAAGATTTAACAGACCCAGCTACCCAATCACTGATAGGTAGACAGTAAACAAGGATTTGACTGCACCCGGAATCGATCTCGGTCCCTGTGTTTGGGAAGCGAGTGCTCTACCAAATGAGCTACCATGACGGAGGGAGAAATATTCCATATTTAATTTGATTGAAAAAGTCCTAGGTTCACAAGGACCAAACCAACCCGGTGTTTTGTCAATGTACTCCTAGGTTAGTCTAATCATCTTTTCCTTATTAGAGGTGCCAAAGTGGCTACGTGGCTCAGTGGCACGGGTGTCTCGTCTTGTCACAAAGTCAAGCATTGTTAACCCTTTTCTTACCAATTATTTCTAGAATTTTCCCCAAAATTTCATACCTACAAAACACAAAAGTACTTTTTTCTTACTCAAACAGGAAAGCAACAAATAATATTGATCAAGAAAATGAACTCTGCAACACAGGGTCACGTTTTTGTAACTAGATATAATACAACATTTTTCTTTAAATTGTGTGATTTACAAAAGAAATCTGAATGATAAAAGTGCTAGTTGGATCGTAACGATCTTTTCTATGGTTGGTAAGGAGAGGGTTAAGCTCGATCACTGGCAGAATGGGTGATAATAATCGTGAAAATTCTGGTATCGGTTTAACTAAATTTTAATGATAGTATAATCATCAAAATATATATTTTCCTGTGCATGATACGGTTGAAGAACTGAAGGCTTATACTATAAGATAATAGTTTGTTTTTTTTAAAGGCAACCATGTCAAGAGCTTGACCGTCATAGCAGCAAGAGGTCGCACAAGAACCATCAATTAAAATGTATTGAGGTATGCATTTTATCCTTACTTGCTGATATTATCAAATATCAGAATTTTCATTTTGGGGGTTTTATGTCTATCTTAAATTATATTATCTCTCTTTTAGCAGATGGTGAATGGTGAATTAGTAAAGCATCTAATGCTAATTAGTTGTCTTACCTCGTGTCATTCAATGTTCCCACTTTGCCATTTTAATGCAAAAGTCTAAAA
>NC_088367.1:23142899-23147899 GCF_034508935.2 Berghia stephanieae
GGATTTACTTATGAAATACTTCTCCGACGAGCATAAAAGTGTATCCAGAGTAGAAAAACATTATAAATCTGATCATGTTTTGACTTTTATACATTCTGATCACATGACACGTGAAAAAGTTCTAGCCAGCATGAAGAATAAAAAGTACCGATTTTCTTTATTTAGAACCAAGCTGATCGTTGGTGGGGGGATGTGACATTTGACTATTGAATCCTATTACTGATTTCCTATGGGGTGGGTCTCCAGCAAAAAGCTTTTACTCTCCACCACAGGACATGTCAATATATTATAGTCCTTCAGAGCCATTGAGCCCACGGAACCGGAGTTTATATAGCGTGAAACGGACAATAGCAATTGCTTGCAATCCTCAGGATAGGATGCTAGTCTATCGCAAAGTACTTTCCGCCAGATCTACTAGACTCAGCTACACAAACACTTTTGGGTGGACAGGAGGGTTCAGTAAAAAAAAACAACATATCTCGACTCTACTTGGGATCGATCTCGATTCCTTGGCTTGTGAAGCGAGAGCTCTAATAACTGAGCAATCGAGACTCAACCCCCCCCCCCCTCCTTCCCCCTCCGCCTCCTGATTTTAATAGAATTTCAGTATCCATCGTGATATGTTGGTGGGAATTAGTGCGGGGCGGTCCTTGGCAAGCTTAAGGACCACGGTCCTACGGTCCTTCGGAAATGAAGACCGCAAGGACCGGTCCTAGGACCGGTCCTTTTCGACATTGAACATTCCTGAGAGACTGTTGGAAATTCGAACCGGTTTGACCTTTGAGACCGTGGGATCGTTCATTCTTGAACCGTTAAAGACCGCTACACGATGAAAACCGTGGTCTACAGGAGTAAAACACACGGAGTAGTCACACTCATTTCAAATTGTAACCAAATTAGAGAAGAGGGGTGATGCCTTCTTTATTTGCTCACCGTACTTCATTGTTACTTCGATAATTTAATAAAATTTGAAATTTATCCCCATTAACGGAGATAATGGCATCGCCCAAGGCGTTGATCGAGTTGTTCGTGGCGTTGATACACACACGCAACTCCTACCCCCCCCCTCCCCCCCCCCCCCCCCCCACACACACACACATTAGAGGGCAGCGAGCATTGAAGAGTAAGAGAGAGACGTGAAGTTATAATAAGAGGGGGTGGATGAGGTGATAAGAGGGGTCGATGGTGACTTTTCGCCAGATCTAACAAACTCAGCTACCCATTCATTGCTGAGTAGACAGGGATTCAGAAAAAAATCGAATGCACCCGGGATCGATCTCTGGCCCTTTGCGTATAAAGAGAGTGCTCTATCAACTGAGCTATCGGGGTCCCCAAATATTCTATTGGACTTTTTTACAATTCAGACGTTATAACTGGGTTTTTTTGGAAGGAAGAAACTAATGAAACTCATATTATTTGATTAGTAAAAACACCAAACGAAATTTTAATATTATTGTATTATTTTAAATGACAACACTGCGATAGAAAGGAGTGGTGACAAGAGATGGACAAAAGAAAACAAAAAATCGGATTTGCTACTTGCTAGGTTCGGCACACACACACACACACACACACGAACACACACACATCTTTTGTAGTCACATACATTTCAAACAATAACCCATTAGAGAAGAGGGGTCATGCCTTCACCATAGATCATTGTCATTGCGATCATTATGGTGTAGTAAATTTTGAAATTTACCCCGTATAATGGAATCGTCCAAGGCGTGCGCCTCCTGTTCCCCCCATCTCACACACGAAAGGGCGGTTTGCGGAGTGGAGGGAGGTGGTCGTCTGCCTGTATGGTCGTCTGTGTCGTTTAGTGTATGGCAAAGGGGGTGGGTGCGATTAATTAAGTGGGATGGGTGGTGATTGGTGGAAGATAGGCAACCGAAGCAACGAATCGCTGGGGAAGTAGTAGGCTATGGCGCGAGACCGTAGGACCGTGGTCCTTGCAAGGACCACCCCGCACTAGTTGAAAGGTGATAAGAAGTGAGGACCGCCGCCGGTCTTCCCCTATGGGACCGGTCTTCGGTTCACAGCTAAAAGACCGTCGGACCGCGGTCCAGACCGGTCTTCAGCGCGGCACTAGTGGGAATCCACTTCTAATTGGAAGACAATATGAAACTTGTCAAATTTTTTTTATTTTTAGAAAGTTAATCCTCGTATAATTTACACTTAATATTCTGATTATTTTCATGAGTCATGGAAGGTTCGAGATGTCAATAAATGGAAACACTCATAACTGTAATGATGTTCAAGTGATTCTTGCTGAGTATTCAAAGGAGAAATGTATCTTAATATAAAATATTACTATCATTAACCAGTTAACTGCCGTACTCTGGAAAAACACGTATTCATAAATTTAGCCAGGAAACTCATTCTTCAAATATCGATCGAATTAAATGACCCTCGTCTTGGCAAAAAAACATCATAGCTGGGACTTCGTGAAGTGTTACTATTCAAGTCCCAGGATTGAGGGTTTTTGCCAAGATGATGGCCATTTAAGTCGATCTATATTTGAAAGACGAGTTTTCTGGCCATTTTTAATAATGCATGTTATTATTGCCCTTTAACTGGTTAAGGATAGGAAGTCACTGCTTATCATTCAACCTGGTACTTCAACATCTTAACAAGTGCATCTCTTTGAAAACGTTGAATGGAATACGTTGAATAACTGTACAGTGGTTTCTGTATTTTGTCAGTAAAAGAACGATCTGTTTGATATTTTTTATGCAACGTTATATTATGAAAAATTCCCTTTTGATTTTTCTATACCATTACCTCTACATTATAACCAACGCCACCACAACCACCAATAGGACGACAAGTAGAACTATCATTACCATTACTACCACCATTAACACCACCACAACCATCACCACCACCAAAACCACAACAACAACAACAACAACAACAACAACAACAACTACTACTACTACTACTACTACTACTACTACTACTACTACTACTACTACTACTACTACTACTACTACTACTACTACTACTACTACCACTATTACGACGACGACGACTACTATTACTACTACTACTACTACTACTACTACTACTACTACTACTACTACTACTACTACTACTACTACTACTACTACTACCACTACTACTACTACTACTACTACTATACTACTACTACTACTACTACTGCTACTACTACTAATTAATAATAATAATAATAATAATAATAATAATAATAATAATAATAATAATAATAATAATAATAATAATAATAATAATAATAATGATAATGATAATAGCAATGATAATAATAATAATAATAATAATAATAATAATAATAATAATAATAATAATAATAATAATAATAATAATAATAAATAATAATAATAATAATGATAATAATAATAATAACAATAATAATAATAATAATAATAATAATAATAATAATAATAATAATAATAATAATAATAATAATAATAATAATAATAAAAATAATTAAAATTATATTAATAATAATGATTATAATAATAATAACGATAACAATAATATTAATATTAATAATAATAATAATAATAATAATAATAATAATAATAATAATAATAATAATAATAATAATAATAATAACAATAATAATAATAATAATAATAATAATAATAATAATAATAATAATGATAATAATAATAATAATAATAATAATAATAATAATAGTAATAATAATAATAATGATGATGATGATGATGATGATGATGATGATGATGATAATAATAATAATAATGATAATAATGATAACAAAAATATTAATAATGATGTTGATATTAGTTCTAATGATAATGATGATGATGATGATGATGATGATGATGATGATGATAATGATGATAATGATGATAATGACGATGACGATGACGATGATAATGGTAATAATAACAACATTAACAACACCAATAGAGGTTTAATTTAAACAAATATTTTACAATGCCTTCCTGATTGATAATTCGTGGGATTTGGGCGGTGGTCTGTATTACATCATAGTTCTTATCTTATATTCTTAGAATACTTATTACAACACCGGAATTATAGTGTATTCGAGAATACAGCCGAAAATATCTCGTCATACCATACTGCTATACTCTAGGAAAAAGAGGTCCCGATAGCTCAGTAGGTAAAGCACTCGTTTCACACGCAAAGGGACAAAGATCCCGGATGCAGACGAGAATTTTTTTCCTGACCCCTTCTGTCCACCCAGCAGTGATTAAATAGCTGAGTCTGTTTGATCTGGCGGAATATACTTAGCGATGGGCTAGCCTCCTATCAGAAGGGTAGCAAGCAATTGCTATTGTGAGTTTCACGCTATAGAAACCGAGAAAAACCCCGACTCGATAGACCGAATGCTATCTGAAGGATTAACATACTCTAGTAAAACACTATTTTAAAATGTGGGACAAAAAACTCGTCATTCCTATTAAATATCCAGCGATTAAAACGACTCCCATCTTGACAACAACTCTCAAACCTGAACATTTAAAGACATTAACCCAAACTTGCATATTTGTGTTGATTATAAATTCAATTTTCAGCATTTAATTCAAAGCTCGCTTTGGTCTGTGGGAGGGAGAGGATACGTTAAGACAAGATGAATTCAATAACAAGGTCGGGTTTATAATGATAATGGCCAATGGCCTTGTCTTAGCTTTAAGATAGAAATAGTATAATATACAATAGGACATGGTTAGATAAGATACTGTGGATTTAATATTTCTGTCGTTGGTACATTGCACACCAAGTTGATTACATCCAATTGACCAAGGCAATCATACTGACACAAAGCCAGTGATTGGTTCGGTTAAACTAAAGCTCAGATTCTCTTTTATAACATGATTGCCTTTATTCGCACCATTACCACCTATAGATATTTCGAAGTTGACGTCACTCAGGTATTTGTTATTGTTTTGTTTTTTGTTTTTTTGCCATCCGCGTTTATGAGTAATTCTCACTAAACTGCATTATCCAGACTATAAAAGGTCATG
>NC_088367.1:23152899-23155399 GCF_034508935.2 Berghia stephanieae
CTCTCTTATCGGCCTTGAACAATGAACGAATCATCACACCCTAGGTCACCTTGCAATAGGATTCAGTAGTCTGATGTCACGCCACCAGGCAACGGCGGCCATCTTGGTTCTAAACAAAGAAAATCATTACTTTTTATTCTTTATGCTGGCTAGAACTTTTCATTCCCTTTTCATATGCCTTTTGATCAAAAGGCGTAAAAGTCAAAACTTGATCAAATGTATGTGTTTTTTTTTCCCTCTGGATACGCTTTTTATGCTCGCCGGAGAAATATTTCATTCGGGCGTCCGCCATTGTTCCGATAGTTTAGAGCCAGTGTTGCTAAGTTACCATGTGTCATTAGGAAGGAAGTGACGGTACGACTATTGAATCCTATGGACCGCACAGTCGGCTGACGCTTTCCTTATTTCAGTTTTTTTCTACATCGTAGATCTTTCAAATTATATGTGACCCATAGTCTCAAAACAGTATTAGGTCGGGATGAACCAGATGCTAAAAAGTAAAATTAAAACTAAACTGGTCAAAATTATGAGTTATTGGTATTCAACACACTAAAATATGATATTCATTCTCCTCAATAAAACACAAACTCAACCCAAGTTTGAAATTTCTGACTATAAATATTATATATAATATTCAGCATTTGAATCATCCAGACATAAAACCATTTTTAACGATGGGTCACATATAGTAATGAGTAAAGGGGATATTTATTTATTTACTTTTGAATAATAAATATTTTGGGGAATCCCCTTTAACGGAAAAAGTAAGACATGAAAATAAGCCATTGATAAAAAAGATAGATTATAATATTATATCATGTACATTCTTGGAAAGTAACCACGCGGAAGTTTATCTATCTATCTATTAGAAGATTATATCAATATATCTACAACACATAGTATGATTCGCTTGGCTAAAAAAAAAAAAAAAAAAAAAAACAAAAAAAAAAACAAAACAACAAAAAATGAGCTTATATATAGCGCAATATCCATTAAGAGTGCTCAAAGCGCTTTATTTAGGGCCCCTCACCAACAGCAACGCGTAACAAGTAGAACGAGACATGACGCCTGTTAGGCGATATTACAATTTTTTTCGGGCAGAGACAACGCTGTTAACGGCCAGGTACTAATTTTTCACCTGAGTACGGTGAGAGACTGTGAGGAAAGAGCATTTTCCAAAGACTCAACTATGCACCGAGCGAAGCTCGAAACCAGGACCTTCCGATCCTAAAGCGTGTCATACCACACGACCACATAGCGGCACATATAAGTGATTTGATTCTTTTATTTCATTCTTTTTTTTTTTGTTTGTTAAGATTATTCAGATCGTCCATTTTAATAATTCTTAGTTTTTTTCTTGGCCAGAAATTTTTTATTCCATTTCTGTTTGTAGTTCTCTGAAAAAAAACACACGCATTTTAAAATATTGGCTAGAAAACGCATCGTTCAAATATCGATCCGTTAAGAGGACGCTTGTCTTGTCAAAAACTATCAAAGTTCATTGAAGTCCCGGGTTTTTTAATTTTTTTTTATTGTTGACAAGATGAGGGTCATTATAATAGATCAATTTATATAAGGAGAATTTTCCGTCCAAATGTTTTGAAATCCGTTTATTTATTTATTTTTTTAGAGTTTTATATCGCATTCCTGTTAAGCTTTTTCGCAACTTTGAGGTCATTTTGGTATGAATCAATAGATTTATATGGTAAAGTTTTAAAGGCCGAAATGAAGTTATTTTGGAGAAGAAGAAGAAGAAGAAGAAGAAGAAGAAGAAGAAGAAGAAGAAGAAGAAGAAGAAGAGAGAGAGAGAGAGAGAGAGAGAGAGAGAGAGAGAGAGAGAGAGAGAGAGAGAGAGAGAGAGAGAGAGAGAGATTGTCTGAATTCAAGGACAGAGTGTGATGAGATTTGGAGATAGAGGTGGAAAATGGTCATAGAGGTGACAAAACGATGAAAAAGAGTAAAACTATGATGAGGATAATGATGATCATGACGATGATGATGACGATGATGATGATGAGAGAAAGAAAGAAAGAGAGCGAGCGAGAGAGAGAGAGAGAGAGAGAGAGAGCGAGAGAGAGAGAGAGAGAGAGAGAGAGAGAGAGAGAGAGAGAGAGAGAGACTTTATTTATAAGTTAGTTGAATCCAAACTAATTTCTGAAGACAATGATGCTGTATTATGAAAAAAGACGAATTTATTAATATATTGACCAGGAAAAAATCCATTCTTCAAATTTCAATCCATTAAAGTGACCCTCATGTTGGCAAATCCTCTTAGATCTCAGGCTTCACAAGTCTCAGGTTTAAGAGTTTTTGCCAAGATAAGAGACATTGCAATCAATCAATATTTGAAGAAAGAGTATTCTGGCTAAACTTTTTGATTTCCTGTTTTCCCATAGTGCGACAGAATAAAGATCCATTGTTATAATTACTTGGAATGAAAAAAAAAAAAAAACCCCAGCTAAAATGTATACGGATACAAACTATTTGCGATATTTATATC
>NC_088367.1:23160399-23162899 GCF_034508935.2 Berghia stephanieae
TGGGTGGCCCGTATTGTGTGGGGTGGGCCCCTATCTTTTGGATGGTACCCAATGTTTTAAGTGGTCCCCAGTATTTTGGGTGGTCCCCAGTTTTTTAGGTGGTATCCAGATTTTTGGTGGTCCCATTATTTTGGGTGGACCCCAACGTTTTGGGTGAAATCCATATTTTGGGTGGTCTCCAATGTTTTGGGCGGTCCCCAGTATTTTAGGTGGTCCCCATTCTTGGTCCAACACGTCAAACCCGTTTTATGTCGCGGTGAATCAGGTAAAGACATCTGAGTGTAATGTACGAGTAGAAGTGAACAGAGTTGTGACAGTTGTGAATCAGACCCTCCTCAAAAGTGAATTTAGATTTAAAATGGGGAAAAAATATTAAAAATTGTGTTTATTTCTACCTTTAAAAGACACTAGACCACTTACAAAGCGCAAAATCCACTAAACTTGCTCAAAGCGCTTACATGAGGTCCCTAGCCAACGGCAACACTTAACATGAAAGATGAGACATGATGCCTGTTTGGTGATATTATATTTTTTTCTTACAAACACAAGGCTGTTAATGGCCAGATAGTCATTTCACACCTGATTACGGCGAGAGTAAAGAGCCTTTTCCAAGGACTTAACTATGAGATGCTCAGAGTGGGTTTGGAATCTTGGAACTTCCGATCTGAAAGCAAGAGTCATATCACTAGACCACATCGTTACACAAAGAGCTTTTATATAGCGCAATATCCACTTAATGTGCTCATAGTCTTTTACAAGGACCCCTGGCCAACAACAACATATAACATGTAGAATAACGAGACAATGACGCCTGGTAGGCGATATTACATCTTTTTTTCGACAGAGACAACGCTGTTAAACAGTCAGGTACTCATTTTACACCTGAGTACGATGAGAGAATGTGAGTAAAGAGCCTTTTCAAATGAGAGAGGCTAGAACCCAGCGCCTTCCGATCCGAACGCGAGACTCATACCGCAAGAACACAGAGCCGCACATAATGAGCCTAAAGTTATAATGTGGCTAAAAATGTTAATTTCCAGCACTTATTTATATCGAAATAATATCGCTTTAAGTTGATGAGTCACAGAACATTTAAATCTTTTGAAATTAGAAAAAAAAATCAAATGATATCGACTCAACATGAAGGAACAGATTCCCCTATCAGACTTATTACCGTTTCAAGACATTTGAAAACATCTATCACAAATCACCGAGCGCACTTTAGGGATCGTTTCAACCTGTACATATTTATTATTGTCTGATAAGACAAATCTCGTAGTTATGGTCTCATTGTTTAATGGAAATACTCTCAAACCAACGCAAATTATTGTCCATTACAACAAATTAAAAGTGACCCCACAATTGCGTTCTGTTGTTGAGACCTGCAAATAAGTGTGCGTAGGGTTGTTTGTATATTATATTTTACTGATATCGGTAACTATGTTGACCCGTAAGCCAAATGAACTGGGGCGTGGCTATATTGGTTGATTTGGTGCCTGGCTCCGCGTCTATCTTTTTAAAAACGGATTACAGCATCTAAAAAAACATACTGAGAAATGGTGTATACCACCTCTTACTTTTTTGAGTAAGTCTTTTCTTTCTTTTTTTCTCCTTTTTTTTTGTATTTACATAATATATAGCATGTTTTAAGTCATTTTCTTCTGATTCTGGCACCACCTTATACTGTTAGCATGCCACGCCACTGTGTAATGGTATAAACGGCTTTTAGTAAAAACTCAAAAAAATGTAAAGGTGTAAACTGGTCATCTACTGAAAACTCCGAAGAAATGTAAGGGTGTAAACTGGTCTCCTAGTGAAAACCCACAAGAAATGTAAGGGTGTAAACTGGTCTCCTAGTGAAAACCCACAAGAATTATAAGGGTGTAAACAGGTCTCCTAGTAAAACCTCAAAAAATGTAAAGATGTAAGCTGGTCTCCTGGTAGTTAAAACCTCAAAGAAATGTAAGGGTGTAAACTGGTCTCCTTGTAAAACCTCAAAGAAATGTAAAGATGCAAGTTGGTCTCCTGGTAAAACCTCAAAGAAATATAAGGATGTAAACGGGTATCCTAGTAAAACCGCAAAGAAATATAAGGGTATAAACTAATCTCTTTGTGAAAACTCAAAGAGTTGTAAGAATGCATACTAGTCTCTTTGTGAAATTTCCAAGAAATGTCTGAGTGCAATCTGCTTTCGTGTACGGATATAAAATTCACATGGTGAAAACTCAAAAACTAAAAAAAGAAAAACTGAAAAAAAAACGAAAAAAAGATAAAGAAAAAGAAAAAAAAAAGATGTAAACTTCTCTTTTGGTAGAAATCTACGAAATGTAATGGTGTAAACTTTTCACTTGGCGAAATCTTAAGAACTGCAAAGCAGGATATTATATCAAATTTGAAACTACCACAACATAAACAAAGAGCAAGTGGAAGTAAATTTCGTCGTTGGTTCGTTTGTCTTTTATTGAAACAAAAAAAGTTCGTGAAGGGAGAGAATCCAGTT
>NC_088367.1:23167899-23177899 GCF_034508935.2 Berghia stephanieae
ATGCGTGAACACGTGGAAGTTTGTTTCGTTAAATGGCGATTCGCAATTTGGATCCACCCTTCTTACCAGTCTTTGAAGTGCAGCACGTTCATTTGCCTTTCCAGCGTGGCTCCAGGCAGAAAAGGTAAGTTGAACTTTGGTGTCATCGCTATTTTTCATTGTCACAAGCAACACTTGATATTGGATATTACAAAGTGCCACCAAAAAATTATGTTTTCAGCTGTTATTCTATTTACAAATATTATATTATGACATCTCACATAAGACTGTGATTTTGACACAATTAATTATTTCCTTGTAATTCTAATTTTTTTATGTTTCAGGGTTGTATCAATCAAGAAAAAGACAAAACTCAAGCTTTTGACGAATCCAGATAAAAGAAGGGTTGTCAAGAAATTTGATTTGATTTACTATTAACACACTAAATTACTATAAACTAGCAGATTTGAGCAGTAGGGCGAATGTTACGGTATGGTTACATGAATTTATTACCACGGCTGATATTTATCTAGTGTTTGTGTGACTTCTGGTACTTTTTGTGACCATTGGTGTCATTGGTTAAAATGTCACAGGTGACACTTAAGTTTGAAGTTTCTAATGTATTTCTGTTTTCATGTTCTTCAAAGCTTGAAATGTCATTGAATTACATTTTAACAGGCTATATTACATGTGTTCAGTTGCTATTCTTGATTTATTGAGGCAAAATTGCGCGCTAGTGCCGATTTTGACCAAAGTAATAGCAACAATGGTATTACTAATTTCTAAGTATATTTCCAATGTGAAAGTATTTAGTTTCTTAAAATATTATTGAATTTTATTTTAGAGTAGGTTATTGTGCTTTTTTGACTGAAAATAATGATATATTATGGACGAAAGTGTGATTTGGTGTTGCTTGTGACATAAGTAATGGTGTCACCGGTCTTATGTCACAAGTAACATTCAGATGCTCTAATTTCCATGTATATTTCTATTTTTGAAGTCTTTGGTTTCTGAAATATTATTAAATTCCATATTTAACTGTGGTTATTACACGGGTTTGACCGAAATTAATGATATATTGTCGAAATTGCAATTTGGTATTGCTTGTGACATAAGTAATGGTGTCATCGGTCTAATGTCACAAGTGACACAATGTCGCTAAATAAGATATGATTTGGTCACATTATTTCACAACATTTTATTCCAAAAGTTTCTGAACATTGCTGGTAATAAACATATGCAATATTGTTGTTGTTGTTGATGTACAAACATTTTTATGAAATAATATATTTGCATTCTATGTTGCTTGTGACCGATGACACCAAAAAGCAACATTTTCTCCAATAGTTGGTAATATTATTGTACTATGATTGTTGTTGATTGTGTCTGTTTGTCTATAACTTACTAAATAAAGTTTGATACTCAACAAAAATCATTTGGTTATTGAGTTTTTTTGTCTCATTTTGGTGTCACCGGTCACATGTGACACCAGCAACCTATAGGTATTGTTGACGATATTATGCTGCGTTAGACCTTAAAGTTATCTAAACGGCCTTTGATTCATGAAGTACAGGGTTTTTGCTACACATATAGAAACATGAATGGACTATTATGTCACTTTTATTTTGAGAAAAAAAATTGGCACCTTTTGACCTTGGCTCATATATATATATATATATATATATATATATATATATATATATATATATATATATATATATACATATACATATATATATATATATATATATATATATATATATATATATATATATATATATATATATATATATATATGGGTGCTTGTAGGTACGAGAGTGCTCGATAATGTTGGTTGGAGCATATAGAAATAAATAAATAAGGTCACTCACGTGCTGTTTGCAATTATATCGGGAAATAAAACTATATATATATATATATATATATATATATATATATATATATATATATATATATATATATATATATATATATATAGAGAGAGAGAGAGAGAGAGAGAGAGAGAGAGAGAGAGAGAGAGAGATTCTACGGAAAAATGTATGCCGACTGAAGACATGGATGAAGACCACAAAAACACGTGTTTCGGCCATATATAAATGTGAATGACTCCATTTTTATTTTACATTAGCTCTAACCTACGTTATCGAGCACTTTCGTACCTACAAGTACCCACCAACGCTCATAAATATATTTATTCTATTGATAAATCGCCAGGTGCGGATCCGATTGTATTGTTCGATGACAGCGGATGACATGTTTCGCCTTGAAGTTGTAGCCAAGTCGAGCGTTATTAGTCATGAATAGTGACCATATGGGTGGAAGTAGTAGTCACAAAAATCTGGCGACTGATTATTTGGAAATTAAGACAAATTAAATTTAATTAATAACACAACATCGGATGTTAATGGCTGTACTGTACACAGTGACGAATATTAACCCTCTCATTACCACCAATTGGAAAAGTGTCACATTTGTTACGATGCAACCGTCACTTTTCTTATCCAGATTTCATTTCTTTTTGCTATAGCTATAAAAACTTGACATTCTGTAAGAGGATTCATATTGTCGAGCAATATTATGTATAGAATGTGATCGTTGCTTTTCTGTTTGGGTTAGAAATGTATGTTTTTGTGTTGGGCATGGGTGGGTGTGAAGTTTTGGGGAAAATTCTGAAAATGGCTGGTAAGCAGAGGGTTAATAGAATGCACTTACTCTTTGGAGAGAAAAAACTGGTTTCATCTATTCTGCTGAAGAAAATAATAAAACAATATGAAGCTCTGAGGGTCGAGCTAACTCAGTTAGGGAAAGGGTTAGAGGGTGAGTGACATCGAGAGTATTATTCGGACCCCTCATCCTGTTAACGCAACAGTGATTGGGTAGCTGGGTCTTTTTAATTCTTTTTATGACTCCCTGTTCACCCAGCAGTATTTGGATAGCTGGGTCTGTTAGGTCTGACGGAAAGTATTTTGCTGTAGACTATCGTCTTATCCACGGGACAAGTAATTTCTATAGTTCGTTTCACGCTAGTTAGACCATGATAAATTTCCGCCCCGTGAGTCTAATGGCTCTACAGGACTACTTTTTACAGTCCTGATCCCCACTAAGATTGGATTGCCTTTAATTGGACACCCTGAATGACTGTATCTCACTTGGGCCAAGGAGAATTAAACCTCAAAGAAACAAAATAACAGCTCACAACAACGCCACACACAAACACGAACAAACAAACAAACACACACACACGCTCACGCGAACACAGAAGTAAGAACAAGCAGACTTTGCGGCGCTGGACTGCGGCTGAAGCCTGAATAATTTCAATCTTCTCTTACTATGTAGGATCCCCTTTGTATGAAAAATTAAAAACCTAGTTTACTATGCTTTTATGACACCGTATTAGATTTGACATCTGACTGCTGCGAAACTTCATAGTGTACTAAGATTTAGATCACAAAGCGCGAAGTTTATGAAAATGGTTTGTAATATTACTTCTTTATCATTACAAAAAAATACATGTGAACAGAGTGTAGACTTTGATTTTGTTTAGAGATCTGTTGAATCGATCTAATCTAGGACTGGGGAGTAGGAGGCTGCTAGACTAGTGAGTGTGTGAAATATCTTTGACGAATCATCCAAACTATGATTAACAGGAGATTAAATGAAAGGAAAATCTCTCAAATTAATTCTTGACATTATTCACACAACAAAATAAATAAAAAATGAAGGGAATTAAGTTCTCGCGTTTGCGTTTATTAATCAGTAGTGCCACGGTCTTTTAGCTGTGAACCGGTCCCATAGTGGAAGACCGGCGGCGGTCCTCACTTCTTATCACCTTTCAACGGTCTCGCGCCATACTACTTCCCCAGCGATTCGTTGCCTCGGTTGCCTATCTTCCACCAATCACCACCAATCCCACTTAATTAATAGCACCCACCCCCCTTTGCCATACACTAAACGACACAGACGACCATAGAGGCAGACGACCACCTCCCTCCACTCCGCAAACCGCCCTTTCGTGTGTGAGATGGGGGGAACAGGAGGCGCACGCCTTGGACGATTCCATTATACGGGGTAAATTTCAAAATTTTCTACACCATAATGATCGCAATGACAATGATCTATGATGAAGGCATGACCCCTCTTCTCTAATGGGTTATTGTTTGAAATGCATGTGACTACTAAAGATGTGTGTGTTTGTGTGTGTGTGTGTGTGTGTGTGTGTGTGTGTCGAACCTAGCAAGTAGCAAGTCCGATTTTTTTTTCTTTTGTCCATCTCTTGTCACCACTCCTTTCTATTGCATTGTTGTCATTAAAAATAATACATTAATATTAAAATTTCGTTTGGTGTTTTAACTAATCAAATAATATGAGTTTCCAAAAAACCCAGTTATAACGTCTGTATTTTAAAAAAGTCCAATAGAATATTTGGGGACCCCGATAGCTCAGTTGATAGAGCACTCTCTTTATACGCAAAGGGCCAGAGATCGATACCGGGTGCAGTCAAGTTTTTTTCTGAATCCCTGTCTACTCAGCAGTGAATGGGTAGCTGGGTTTGTTAGATCTGGCGAAAAGTCACCATGGACCCCACTTATTACTTATTAACTTATTACCGCATCCACCCCCTCTTATTATAACTTCACGTCTCTCTCTTACTCTTCAATGCTCGCTGCCCTCTAATGTGTGTGTGTGTGTGTGTGGGGGGGGGGGGGGGGGGGGGGGGGTTAGGAGTTGCGTGTGTGTATCAACGCCACGAACAACTCGATCAACGCCTTGGGCGATGCCATTCTCCGTTAATGGGGATAAATTAAAAATTTTATTAAATTATCGAAGTAACAATGAAGTACGGTGAGCAAATAAAGAAGGCATCACCCCTCTTCTCTAATCAGGTTACAATTTGAAATGAGTGTGACTACTCCGTGTGTTTTACTCCTGTAGATCACGGTTTTCATCGTGTAGCGGTCTTTAACGGTTCAAGAATGAACGATCCCACGGTCCCAAAGGTCAAAACGGTTCGAACTTCCAACAGTCTCTCAGGAATGTTCAATGTCGAAAAGAACCGGTCCTAGGACCGGTCCTTGCGGTTTTCATTTCCCAGGGACCGTAGGACCGTGGTCCTTAAGCTTGCCAAGGACCGCCCCGCACTATTAATCAGACGTGTCAACAAACACGAACTCGCTCTCATTGTTTATATTCGGCAGCCATTTTAAGCCCATAACTGCCGGAAGACACGTGACATCATACCGTTGAACTAACCCCATTGCGGTCAATCAATCTCATAAAGAGGAATAATAAAGATATGAAGAATAATATAAGAGAGACAGATTCACACCTATTTTCAGAGAACTTGACACATTCCAAAAAAAGAAGCCTTTTCTTCTTGCCAAGTCACGATTTGCTGTGTAATGCTGACGTCTGTGTCAAAGTTATTACAATCATTGACACCTAATTTGAGCTTTCTACTTTGCAAAGGGCGTGTTTCCTGTTTCTTTTAATAATCGTATCTCTACTCATCATTACATAAACTCTATTTATTGACCTAACGACAATTGAGATAGTGGTATGGCATTCCAAGATATTAATACTGAAAGGTCTTGCCAAATATTTCTCTGCCGTTGACTTGTATTTTTTTTAGTAATGTATTTATGTTTTCATGTTGTTTTATTTATTTTTTTTTTTTTGGGGGGGGGGGGGGGGGGGGGTGAGGGGATGAATTGCTGTCTGAACTAGGGTTTTAAGCCCGAAGCGTTGACCTGTATTTTTGTTTGTTTTAATAATGTATTTATGTTTTCATGCTGTTTTTTTTTATTTGGGTTGGGAAGGGGAGGGGGGGGGGTTGTTGTTGTCTGGAGAAGTGGACTGAGCCCGAAGCGTTGACCTGTATTTTTTTTGTTTTAGTAATGTATTTATGTCTTCATGTTGTTTTATTTGGGGGGGGGGGGTCTTGTCTGGAGAAGGATTTAGGGACCGAAACGTTCTGCGTTCTGCGTTTGGTATTTTGTTCTCTTGTGATATTGTTATATTCATTTTTGTTCATGCCATTCAATTAGATAACTAGTTTTCTTGTGTTGTGTAAATTATTTCTTGATTAGATAGTATTTTTTTTTTTTTTTTTTTTTTTTTTTTTTTTTGGCGAGAAAATCCACGAATTCTATATTTTATTGTCTTGTCTTGGCGCAAAGTGCGGCTATGTTAG
This sequence comes from Berghia stephanieae, assembly GCF_034508935.2. NCBI lineage: Eukaryota > Metazoa > Mollusca > Gastropoda > Nudibranchia > Aeolidiidae > Berghia > Berghia stephanieae. Next base: position 23,174,069 of record NC_088367.1, read on the forward strand.
CTTGTGGTATGAACTTTCGGATCCGAAGGTCCTGGGTTCAAGCCTCGCTCGGTGCATAGTTGAGTTCTTGGAAAAGGCTCATTACTCACATTCTCCCACCGTACTCAGGTGTAAAATGAGTACCTGGTCGTTAAAAGCGTTATTTAATTCGGAAAAACTTGTAATGTCGCCTAACAGGCTTCATGTCTCGTTCTACATGTTACGTGTTGCTGTTGTTCAGGGACCCCTTGTAAAGCGCTTTGAGCACGTTTAGTGGATATTGCTCTACATAAAAGCTCAAGTTTTTTTTTCAAAGTCAAGCAGCGTTGTAGGTGGTTAGTAAATCAGATTATGATGACAAATTGTGAGCCATCGCATCAGAACAGTATTATGTTTAAATTTAAAAAAAAAATAAAATTGAGCTTTATATAGCGCAATATCCACTAAATGTGCTCAAAGCGCTTTACAAGGGGTCCCTGGTCAACAGCAACATCGATATTACAATTTTTCGGACACAGACAACGCTGTTAACGGCCAGGTACTCATTTTACACCTGAGTACGGTGAGAGAATGTGAGTAAAGAGCCTTCTCCAAGGACTCAATTATGCGCCGAGCGTGAGGCTCGAACCCTGGACCTTCCGATCCGAAAGCGAGTGTCATACCACAAGACCACATAGCCGCATATTATGTTTAGGGTAAACCAGGTTCTGAATGATTTCAAGCTTCCCTTTTACTATGTATCCCCTTTGTATGAAAAAATAAGAATCTAATTTACTATACTTTTATTACACCATAACAAGGAATAATATAGATATGAATAATAATATAAGAGAGATGAATTCACACCTATATTCATAAAAATTGACATATTCCAAAAAACGAGTCTTCTCTTCTTGCCAAATCACCTTTGAGCTATAATATAATATGTAGCCTACTTGTGAATTTGATCATTTCAATGCACGATATCCCTTCACTCATTAATTATGAATTCTCAATAATTTATATCAATCAGACTAGGTAAAATACTCACAAATTCCGCCAGCAGGTTAAAACGTTTAACGGGTATAAAATTAAATAAAATTACGCCCTTTCGCAGCGGCGCCATAAGATCCCGTCGTTCGGCATTCCATGAAGGAATATAGTGTTCAAATTAGGGGTTACTATTGTTGCTCAAAGAAAAAAGAAACGAAAGTGGCTGAAGCGGAGCTCGAACCCGAGACCTTTCGGATCACAGTGCAAAACTTTTACCACTCGGCCACTTCGCGCTATATAAATGCTCTAGTTTTAAGATTAAATAGTAAATAATGAATGTATATAGCGCCTAAACATCCACTTTAATCGTGCTCTGCGGCGCTTTAACATTTTATAGGGTGACAGAGATTTTGTTTTCCATGAACCACGATGGAATTGATCAATCTGCCAGAAGAGATAGTGACATCAACAAATCATGAACAATTCCAAGACGGTCTGTGCCAATACAACATGGCACATCGCTTGTCGAGAGTACAATGGCGTTGGCTGCTCTGAGGAAGAAGAAGAAGAAGAAGAAGAAGAAGAAGAAGAAGAAGAAGAAGAAGAAGAAGAAGAAGAAGAAGAAGAAGAAGAAGAAGAAGAAGAAGAAGAAGAAGAAGAAGAAGAAGAAGAAGAAGAAGAAAGAAGAAGAAGAAGAAGAAGAAGAAAAGAAGAAGAAGAAGAAGAAGAAGAAGAAGAAGAAGAAGAAGAAGAAGAAGAAGAAGAAGAAGAAGAAGAAGAAGAAGAAGAAGAAGAAGAAGAAGAAGAAGAAGAAGAAGAAGAAGAAGAAGAAGAAGAAGAAGAAGAAGAAGAAGAAAAAGAAGAAGATAAAACGTGTTCACGGATAAATGGGCCTTATTTTACTGGACTTGTATACAAATGATATTTATTTCACATCCGAAAAATAATCATATATAAAGAAAAGAAACGCACACGAATAAAAGAAAACAAAATAAGAACAGAATGAACAAAAAGAACACACACACACACGCACACACACACACACACACAAATCAAATTAAAATTTTAAAAAATACAAAGACAACCAAAACTTTAATAATCAGTGAAATAAAAAAAAAATTTAATAAAATTGAGCTTTTATATAGTGCAATATCCACTAAACATGCTCAAAGCGCTTTACAAGGGGTCCCTGGCCAACAGCAACATTTAACATTTAGGATGGGACATGTGACGCTTGTTAAGCGATGTTATATTTTTTCGGACAGAGATAACGCTGTTAACGGCCAGGTACTCATTTTACACCTGAGTACGGTGAGAGAATGTGAGTAAAGAGTCTTTTCCAAGGACTCAACCATGCGTCGAGCGAGGCTCGAACCCAGGACCTTCCGATCCGAAAGCGAGTGTCATACCACGAGACCACATAGCCGCACAATTATCCTAAATGGCCATCTGCTAAGAATATCTCTCAAAGGAAGATAAGTGTGTAAATTGTAAAAAAAGATATATTTTTTTAACACGATTATTTCCCTTGTGGATACCTATGTTCCAGTCAAATATTACCCGGTTATTGAAATCTGCGAGTAATCACACCACTAGCAAGCACCTGATCGTAGGGATCAGCAACATACATTTGATTCCCATTATGCTGTGGTCTAATATTAGTTATTAACTTGATGAAAAAATATTCCTTCTTTTGATAAGCTACAAAAAAGTATAAGGTATCAACTGATACTGTACTATTTATTGTCAAAATGTCAACTTGCCGTGTTGCATCAGAGGAAAATTTGATTAGGGTATTTTTTTTCCTTATTTTTTATTCACGAATACCGTTTACCCAAATACTTCTAGATCACGTATTTCACTCGGGTCAGAGATTGGATACATGCACAGCACACCTCCAAGGAGTTTGAAACCAGAAGAGTAAAAGGTGTAACGTCACGACTTTTCTACCCTATTGGAAATAATAATAATAATAATAATAATAATAATAATAATAATAAAATAATAATAATAATAATAATAATAATAATAATGTTAATAATAATAATAATAATAATAATAATAATAATAATAATAATAATAATAATAATAATAATTATTATTATTATAATAATAATAATAATAATAATAATAATAATAATAATAATAATAATAATAATAATAATAATAATAATAATAATAATAATAATAATAATAATAATAATAATAATAATAATAATAATAATAATAATATACTTTATTTATCCAAAAACTGGAAATTAGTCTATAGATGTCAAATAGCAATGTCTACTGAAAATTGTCAAGTTTACAATTTACGTTGATTACTTAAATGTTTTACAGCCTATTTATTGCTCTTAAACGATATGATTTCATGCATGCCTAAATCAACGAATTCATAATTTATCATTCTTATCAAATGTTGATTAAAGTTAAAGGATGCGTCTAATTTCAATTTGATAAGCTAGTTCATGCGGCTATGTGGTATGACACTTGCTTTCGGATCAGAAGGTCCTGGGTTCGAGCCTCGCTCGGCGCATAGTTGAGTCCTACCTTGGAAAAGGCTTTTTACTCACATTCTCTGCTTACCATACTCAAGTGTAAAATGAATATCTAGTCCTATGCATTGTGTTCTCTGTCGAAAAGAAATGTAATATCGCCGAACAGGCGCCATACTTTTTTCCACATGTTACGTGTTGTTGTTGGTTTGAGCACGTTTAATGGATATTGCGCTATATAAAAAGCTCAAGTTTAGCTGAGTTTTTTAAAATCAAGTAGCGAAATGTTTTAATCATACCCAACTTACAGTAGAAGAATGTTCCATCCACATATGTGATCCTTCGCCTCAAACAGTATTAAGTCGAGTTGTTTAAAATATTAGAA
>NC_088367.1:23185399-23187899 GCF_034508935.2 Berghia stephanieae
AATAGAAAAATTGAGTTCTTTTCATAAATGATTAAATCAACCCTTTTTGTATATCTTAGGGAAATATCAAAGCTTAATTTCACTTCTAGAGATATTTAAAAAGTATGAAATTTGAGAAAAGTTGCTGGATACCTTTCCCATACATCTTAATGAAAAACATTTGATTCACTTCAAATACAGATTAAAATGCTCTGGGGAGCATGTGCTTTCAAAAAATGCAAAAAATATAAAATGAAAATCCAAAAAATTCACCCTCCGACTGATAATGTTATACACTGACCTATTTATCTGACCCATATCTTATAAGAGAAGTAGAGGAAGAGGGTGTTATAATTTATTTATGGACTGAATCGCTTTGAACCGACGTGTACACATCTGCAGGTCTGCTATCCGAACGCATTAATGCGTCATTTTCTTTAGATTTCCATCACAATTAGCCCATAAGGGTCAGCGTGACTCAGCAGTTCCGGCTTTGCTTCGAACCCGAAAGGTAACGAGTTCGAACATCGGCTGCGTTGTGTGTGGTCTTCAGCAAGTCACCTCGTCCTAGCTCAGTTTGCGGCGCTGCACTGCGGCTGACGCTTGGGTTATTCTAGTAAGACAAATTTCCCCATGGGATGAATAATGGAAATTTTATTATTTCTATTTATTTTATATTGAATTGAGTTAACAGACCTGCAATTGAGTGCACTTCAATTTGTACCAATTGTGCTGAGATGAAAAAAAAAGAAAAAAAATATATATATATATATATATATATATATATATATATATATATATATATATAATATATATATATATATATATATATATGCAGAGAAAGTCCGGATAGCTCAGTTGGTAGAGCACTCGCTTCACAAGTCAAAGGCCCAAGATTGATTCCTAGTAGGAGTCAAGATTTATACAGCAGTGATTGGGTTAGTTGGTTCTGTTAGATCTGTCGGAAAGAACTTTGCAATAGATTAACGCCCTATGGATAGTATACGCTTGGCTAAGAAGCTCACAACATTGCCATCCTGAAGTACAATGGACCAACACACAAAACTATGTTTAACCTTGAACGTTTATAGTCTGGTTAATAGATTTTAGTGAGAATTACTCATTAACGCGGATGGCAAAAAAAAAATAAAAATAAATAAATAAATAAATAAATAACCAATGACACAGACTTGAATGACGTCAACTTCGTTCTATCAATAGATAGATACATACATTGTTCAGTAAGAAGTCATACGTTACTATGGATAAAGATTTCTATTCAAATTTTATGGTGAACAAAGCAAATCTGAAGAAGAAATAAATGTTCATTGGGTCGTAGCAAATTTTACAATTTTTTTCGTAGCTGGTAAGGAGAGGGAAGGGAGTCCCGATAGCTCAGTTGGTAGAGCACTCGCTTCACACGCAAAGGGACCAAGATAGATCCCGGGTGCAGTCGTGAGTTTTTATCTGATCCCCCTGTCTACCCAGCAGTGATTGGGTAACTGGGTCTGTTTGATTTGGCAGCAGCTTCTAATCGTGCTCACACTATTATGTTATGACGATCGACCCAATCAGCAAAGTCCGAACCGCACTCGTGCACCGTCGCGAACCCACCCGGAAGCTTCGTCACAACACACCGTTCAACTAGATGCTCTGAGTTTCGGGTTCTTGTCCCGAAACGTACTTTGCGATAGTCTGCTATTTTCCGTTTCACGCTATGGAAACCGGGATAAACTCCGACCCATGAGCCTAATGGCTCTGGAGGACTAGCTTTTAAGGAAAGGGTTAAACAGAGAGAGATTCCTCCAAAGGTCGATTGCTTCTTACTAATTCTGAATCTGGTTTTAGCCGACGTGCACATATTTGCAGGTCTGATAACCGGACGCAATTATGGGTTTGTTTGAATATCGTGGTAACGGACAATATTATTTTGTGTTGGTTTGAGAGTATTTCCATTACAACAATGAGCCCATAACAATTTATTGGGTTATGAGACCTGTGAATAATTGCACCTTGGATTTTACCCCAATACCTCAATAGTGTACCGTTAATACTATATTTGTTGGTTATTTATAGCAAAGGATACCAACAGTGCGAAAAAAAAACCCCAAAAACACGGCTTACTTATTTAACCAAAAGAGGGGACCTTCCATTCAGAAGCTCTCGCCCTGTGTCAATCAAGTTTGCAGGCAGCGTTGAAGATTTTAAGAAAAAAATAATAATAAAAAAACGCATCTTTTTCAGAATTTTTTATATATCTAGATGTTTATTGTTTGATAGCTAATTGTAATAATAAAATATAATTTACTTTTGTGTTGCCAATTAATCCACTGACAAGTGCTCTGTGGTGCTTAACAATCACTCGGACTATATAAACTACCATACACACTAACACAGGTATACAAATACACCTGTGCACTCAAAGCAACATTCGGAAACTTCTCCGGATACACATACGCAAACTACATACACATTATCATCTACCCAAAATTAAAAACATATAAAGCACATTAATTGGCAA
>NC_088367.1:23192899-23195399 GCF_034508935.2 Berghia stephanieae
GGAAGTAAAACGGACCAACACACAAACTGTGTGTAACCATGAACGTTTATAGTCTGGTTAATACAGTTTAGTGAGAAGTGCTCATAAACGCGGATGGCAAAAAACAATAACAAAGACCTGAGTGATGTCATCTTCGAACTATCTATATCTGTTTTCTGAGTTTGCGTTCTGTCCTTGTCTTGGAATATGAATTCTTGGTCTAGTACCGGCTCTGTCCAGAGTCCTTGGCTGAGAGAGAAACTGTAAAATGTATAGTTATAATTTTAAGAGATGATATTTATTTTTCTTGTAACTCATCTCTCTGTTGCGTACTGTTTTTTTAAAAATATAATCTAATTTGAGATTTTTACGTAGTGGAATCATGTGCCTATGTTTAGATGAGATTTTATGTAATCTCAAACTGAGTACAATATTACTGTGCTCTTGGAATCTTCATCTATTCCCTATTTGAACAAACCACCTTGTCTTATTATTTTCGTTTCCTTTCAATTTTAAATCTAAATATTTTTTAAACTAGATCTATCCCATTTTCCTCCTTTTTACTGGCTCTGAATTGACCTCGTTGTGTCGAAAGTGCCGTAAAACCATTGAAGACAGAACAAAAATAAAATAAAATTTAACCCCCCCCCCCCCCCCAAAAAAAAAAAAAAAAACAACAAAAAAACAAAACAAACAAAACAAACAAAACAAAAACAAGATTGGACATTTATCTTAGGACCTGAAATATGGTAGACACTAACAGACATGCCACCTGATATTGGCTATAACGTTTTAATTAACTAACAATGGAAATGATGGCTTCGGTGAAGTCCTTGTAATGAAGTCTAACTTCACACGAAATTCACAAACAAACAAACATAGAAGCTGTGCACGTTAAGTTCAACATAACTTTATTGCTATGACTGTGGACTTTATTTATTGGACACAATCTCACTCGACTCAAGAACAAATAGACAATATTATAGCAAGCTACTTTGATCTATTGAACACCAACGACGTTCTGTTGATCGGTGGAAACTCCAATTGACCAGATAATGAATGTAATCGGGTAAGAGTAAATATCGGACATGAATGGGGGTTTATTTTAATGCCTTTATGTGCGGCTATTGATTTTGTCCAGTGGTATGACACTCGTCTTCGGATCAGAGGGTCCCAAGTTCGAGTCCCGAGCGGCACATAGTTGAGTCTTTGGAAAAGTCTCTTTACTCACATTCGGTCACCGTACTCATGTGTAAAATGAGTACCTAGCCGTTAGCAGCGTTGTCTCTATACGAAAATTATTTGTATTATCACATCTCAGACGTCATGTCTCGTCCTACATATTACGAGTTGCTGTTGGCTAGGAACACATTTAGTGGATATTGCGCAATATGAAAGCTCAATTGTTTAAATTTATCCTCAAGGGAAAATTTGTCTTCAGGGTCTTTTTTAATGGATGGTTGGAATAACCCAGGCGTCAGCCACAGTGTAACGTGCAGGATTCGTGTCGTCTATTTACCGCCGATGAGTCATGATCATAGACAACTTTAATAAAATTAATTATGAACGAGGAAGGGAAATTCATACTGATTGCCTTGTGGTTTGATGTTGTAACTATTCTACTTTCCTTCCTTGCAAATACATTTCTTTACTCTCGTAGCTTTTAAGTTCCGGATAGCGCGAAGACTCAACACGCTATTCAAAACATAACGCCACTCAGGCAGATGTTATTAATACCATTGTCTGCACTTATCCCGTCTACTTAAAAAGTTGAGAACGATCCTTAATGCTGGGAAATTGTTTGACATGACGCTTGATACTTGTGCATGACGTGAATGATTGCATGTAGCATTTTTTTACATGTAAGATTCTGTGCAGCTATGTAGTCTAGTGGTATGACACTTGCTTTCGGATCGGAAGGTCTTGGGTTCGAACTTCGCTCGGCGCATAGACGAGTCCTTCCAAAAAGGATCTTTACTCACACTCTCTCACGTACTCAGGTGTAAAATGAGTACCTTGTCGTTGACAACGTTGTCTTTGTCGTAAAAAAAACTGTAATACGGCCTAACAGGCGTCATGTCTCGTTCTATATGTTATGTGTTGCTGTTGGTTAGGGACTCTTTGTAAAGCGCTTTGAGCACGTTTAGTGGATATCGCGCTATATAAAAGCTCAAGATTCAAGTTAAGATTTACTACTCAAAAATAACGAGAAACTAACATAAATAATATGTTTCCATGCCATCAAATTGTGATCCAAGCCAAGCCCTGATCAAAATCCAAGTACGATGCCTCATAAATAAAAAATAAAATAAAACCAATAAAATTCCCTTTTTTCATCCCAAAGGGGAAATTTGTGTCTAGGGTCTTTCCAAGGGAAGAATAGAATAACCCAGGCGTCAGCCGCAGTGCGGCGCCGCAAATTGAACTAGGGCGAGGTGACTTGCTCAAGGCCACACAACGCAGAGGCAGGTGATCGAACTCGGACCCTTTCGGGTACGAAGCAAAGACCGTGCCACTGAGC
>NC_088367.1:23197899-23207899 GCF_034508935.2 Berghia stephanieae
CATCACGCTCTCTAGTTCATGCTGGCATGTAAGATATTTGCCTTCATACTTTTAACGCAAAAGATTTCCTAAGAGGAAATTAGCAACACATCCGTATAGATAAGATTTCGTTCTTTTTCATATTTTAACTTACTTTTGTTATGATGAATCAAATCACGTGATATTGACATTCGACTGCTAGACTACAATAATGTCCATGGTCGACTGTCAATTCTATATTTAGGCCAATGAAAGTTTCATTGAAACTCAAACAAATTGTACAAAAAAAAAAAAAAAAAGACAAAACAACAACTACAACAAGAACAACAATAACAACAACAACAACAACAACAACAACAACAACAACAACAACAACAACAACAACAACAACAACAACCAAAACAAAACAAAACAAAACAAAAAAAAAACAACAAAGAAAATGTGTCCTGATGAATCACATTAACTTTTGTCTCCACTATACTTTCTAATCATTTTTAAAAAGTTGTTCTTTGATGCAAATCCTTCGATTTCGAGTCTCCAGTCACTCGTAACTCACGAGCTGATTAGACTCAGCTTTTTAAAGTTTTTGCTCACAAGAATGTGTACTTTCGACGATCTGCACTTATCTTATAGTTTTTTAAAAGCCAGTGTCAATAACAACAGGACACTTTTAGCCTCTGTCATTTGTAACCGACGTGTTTTCCATCCAAATTGAAGCTCAATCTAAAAATAGCTCTCATCTAAAAATAGCAGCTATCTTGTTGACGCTATGACGTATCCTAGTTACTAGTCGCAGTCTAAGCTCGTGAAGTCCTGCTTCATCAAATGTCTAAAACTTGGCCAAACTTAGTCCGAAGGTGCCGTGGTTTTAGTTCGGGACTTGCTTAGTCAGCTCCAACTGTTTCAAGTCATTGACCAAAGGCAGAGATAGTCAGAGACTAAGCGCTAGTCCGCGCTCATGAAAACGGTCCCTGGTCGTTAACAAGACTGTTTCTGTCCAAAAAATATATCGTCTAATAGGCGTCATGTCTCGTCCTACTAGTTACTTGTTGCTGTTGGCTAGGCGCATCTTGATCACATTTAGTTATAGCTATAGCGCTATATAAAATATCAAGTCTTTTATTTTCAAAAATATACATGATATTATCAGATTGCCGTATTGGTGGAAGAAATCACCGGATCACCATCAATTCCGCGAACATAGAATGGCATCACAGTAAATACCTCGGATTCAAGGCATACTGTCATACTCTGGAGAACTATAAATTTTGGCCACAAAACTCATATTTCGAAAATCGACTGATTAAAATGCAACCCCCCCCCCCCCCCACCTCATTTTGGCAAAAACTCTCAAACCTGGTACTTCATCGTCTTCAAGGAAGTTCCAGATTTTAGAGGTTTTACCAACGACGGTCATTTTCATCGATCAATATCATCATAATTGAATGTTTTTCCGGCCAAAATTTGAAAGAAGTGTTTTCCATAGTGTGTCGCGGCAGCATAATGATGATGATAATACGTTAACGCCATGATGAGGAATTGAAATGTCTGTGTTACTTTATTCCATTATATATATATATATATATATATATATATATATATATATATATATATATATATATATATATATATATATATATATATATATATATATATATATCAATGCCTCATCATGGCGTTTACGTATTATCTCATCATATATATCTGTTCCAACCTGTATTATAAGATTCATCATGCATGCCTCACGATACACTGAGAATTAGTGCCGCGCTGAAGACCGGTCCGGACCGCGGTCCGACGGTCTTTTAGCTGTGAACCGAAGATCGGTCCCAGAGGGGAAGATCGGCGGCGGTCCTCACTTCTTATCACCTTTCAACTAGTGCGGGGCGGTCCTTGCAAGGACCACGGTCCTACGGTCTCGCGCCATAGCCTACTACTTCCCCAGCGATTCGTTGCTTCGGTTGCCTATCTTCCACCAATCACCACCCATCCCACTTAATTAATCGCACCCACCCCCCTTTGCCATACACTAAACGACACAGACGACCATACAGGCAGACGACCACCAACCTCCACTTCCCAAACCGCCCTTTCGTGTGTGAGATGGGGGTAACAGGAGGCGCACGCCTTGGACGATTCCATTATACGGGGTAAATTTCAAAATTTACTACACCATAATGATCGCAATGACAATGATCTATGGTGAAGGCATGACCCCTCTTCTCTAATGGGTTATTGTTTGAAATGTATGTGACTACAAAAGATGTGTGTGTTTGTGTGTGTGTGTGTGTGTGTGTGTGTGTGTCGAACCTAGCAAGTAGCAAATCCGATTTTTTGTTTTCTTTTGTCCATCTCTTGTCACCACTCCTTTCTATCGCAGTGTTGTCATTTAAAATAATACAATAATATTAAAATTTCGTTTGGTGTTTTTACTAATCAAATAATATGAGTTTCATTAGTTTCTTCCTTCCAAAAAACCCAGTTATAACGTCTGAATTTTAAAAAAAGTCCAATAGAATATTTGGGGACCCCGATAGCTCAGTTGATAGAGCACTCTCTTTATACGCAAAGGGCCAGAGATCGATCCCGGGTGCAGTCGATTTTTTTCTGAATCCCTGTCTACTCAGCAATGAATGGGTAGCTGAGTTTGTTAGATCTGGCGAAAAGTCACCATCGACCCCTCTTATCACCTCATCCACCCCCTCTTATTATAACTTCACGTCTCTCTCTTACTCTTCAATGTGTGTGTGGGGGGGGGGGGAGGGGGGGGTAGGAGTTGCGTGTGTGTATCAACGCCACGAACAACTCGATCAACGCCTTGGGCGATGCCATTATCTCCGTTAATGGGGATAAATTTCAAATTTTATTAAATTATCGAAGTAACAATGAAGTACGGTGAGCAAATAAAGAAGGCATCACCCCTCTTCTCTAATTAGGTTACAATTTGAAATGAGTGTGACTACTCCGTGTGTTTTACTCCTGTAGGCCACGGTTTTCATCGTGTAGCGGTCTTTAACGGTTCAAGAATGAACGGACCGGTCCTAGGACCGGTCCTTGCGGTCTTCATTTCCCAAGGACCGTAGGACCGTGGTCCTTAAGCTTGCCAAGGACCGCCCCGCACTACTGAGAATGCCTTATATCTAATGGTAATTCATAGTTACGTTATGAGTACTACATATAGGTCATATCACCACGCATCATGATATCAGGTCTACTCAGTGACTGGAAACTTGACCAGTAGACTGCCGTACTCGGGAATGACACGTATTTTAAAACTTGGCCAAAAGACTCGTGCTCCAAACATCGATCGATTTGAATGACAACACATTAGTGATTGTGTATTTTTGGAATATTTTGGTCACAGGAAATGTTTGTGTGTGTTTAAGCTGTTTATGAAGGTAGGAGTAGAAAAGATGTTCTTATGAATGATCTCGTTCTTTCGCCGACTTCAGGTAAAACAAAAACAAAACAAAACAAAACAAAACAAAAAAATACTTGAGCTTTATATATAGCGCAATATCCACTTAACGTGCTCAAGGCGCTTTACGAAGGGTCCGTGGCCAACAACAATTTGTAACATGTAGAACGAGACGTTATGCCTGTTAGGTGATATTATAATCTTTTTCCGACATTAACAATGCTTTTAACGGCCATGTGTTCATTTTACACCCGAGTACGATGAAATTATCTGAATAAAGCGCCTCTGAGCGGGGCTCGAACTCAGGCCCTTTCGATAAGAAGGAGAGTGTTATACCGCAAGACCCATAGCCACATAACACACCAGATAAAAAATAGCTTTTCATCCTATTACATACCTAAATATAGGTAGTAGGTATTCGCATAGTTAGTTGTAGTAGTAGTAGTAGTAGTAGTAGTAGTAGTAGTAGTAGTAGTAGTAGTAGTAGAAGTAGTAATAGTAGTAGTAGTAGTAGTAGTAGTAGTAGTAGTAGTAGTAGTAGTAGTAGTAGTAGTAGTAGTATCAGAACGGAGAATAATTCATCACAACTGTTGTGTTTTTGCCGTGACCCCAGATTAATAATATTGTGGAATCACTCAACCCAGAAATTCTTTTTTTTTAAAACCTAGGCCAACTTATCTAATGATCCTTGTAATTAGTATCAAATGTATTAGATTTAATTCCAATATGATAGATGTCGTTGGGCCGTTCGGGTGACTTCTGTCGTTCTATGTCGCCACAACATTCTTTTAGTCTTGTTATTTATACTTTTTTTTTAATTTAATATTTTTACAGTGTTAAAGATTGAAATAATTGAATAGTTAGAGTATTATGATGGTTGGGGATTTCGTCGGAGCATTTGGGGTTACTTGTGCGAATATTAGGGGGTATATATTGGGCTGGTAATTTGTAGTGCTGTTATTCTTTTAGACAGATATGTAAAAACATAGGATATAAGAGGAAGGTACGGTTAGATGGGGAGGGAGGGGGGGGGGGGGGGGTGTAGGTTGTTGTGGTGTTCTGATTGGCGGATCGCTGGGAACCCGGACCAATCGGTTAACCGGTTTAATTTCTGTGGAATAGCGTAGTAGAAGGGGGGAGGGGGATAACTTAGTTTAATGGGTTTCTGATTGGTGAGGGTGTAAGGGGCCTATCAGATTGTCGGATTAATCGAATGATCAAGAGTTTTGTAATTGCAGATTTTAGAGAGGATTATGGTTGGGAAATAAAATGCTACGGGAAGGTAAGGTTTAAGTTAGAAGGAGGGGGGGGGGTAGTTTTCTTTCAATTTGCGGTTTGTTGGGTACGAGGGCCAGTTGGCTTACAGTATTATTTAATTCGATTGTATTTCTTGGGCTATTGTTACATTATTGGGGACATATTTATGAGTGGTAAAGGGATGTTGATTAATTGTTTGTAACCGAATATCTTGCTCTCTAAGGAGTCCAAGGGTGGCCACTAGTTCGGGGCGGTCCTAGGCAAGCTGAAGGACCACGGTTCTATGGTTCCTGGGAAATGAGAACCGCAAGGACCGATTCCGGTTCCTAGAACCGGTCCTTTTCGACATTGAACATTCTTGAGGGACCATTGGGACCGTTCATTCTCGAGGGACCGTTGGTACCCCTCATTTTTGAGGGACCGTTACACGATGACAACCGTGATCTACAGTAGATTCTCGGTGAAAGTGAGAGCAGAGACAGCTTCATTGAGAGGGAGATGTGTGCTGTGCAGATAGTGCTATTACACAGAGTGACAAGAATTGTGTTTGTGTGTGTGTGTGTGCGCGCGCGCGTGTGTGTGTGTCTGCGAAGATTGATGGGGTAGGGAGTTGAAAGGACAAGGGATTGTTAAAAGTTTGTGTCTGTGGCATGCTGGACCAAAAGTATGAGAAGTGTTTGTTTTGATTTGTTTTTTGATTTATTTTTTTTGTCTCCATTCCTTTTTTCTCTTTTTGTGCGGCTATGTGGTCTTGTGGTATGACACTCGCTTTTGGATCGGAAGGTCCTGAGTTCGAGCCTCGCTCGGCGCCTAGTTGAGTCCTTGAAAGACTCTTTACTCACATCCTATCAGCGTACTCAGGTGTACAATGAGTACCTGGTCGTCAACAGTGTTGTCTCTGTCGGAAAAAAACCTCGACTGCACCCGGGATCGATCTCTGGTCTTTGCGTATAAAGAGAATGCTCTGTCAACTGAGCTATCGGGGCTCCCAAATATTCTATTAGGCTTTTTAAAAATACAAACGTTATAACTGTTATTTTGGAAGGAAGATATAACATGCGAAACTCATATTATTTGATTAGTTAAAACACCCAACGAAATTTTAATATTATTATATTATTTTAAATGACAACAATGCGATAGAAAGGAGTGGTGACAAGAGATAGACAAAAGAAAACAAAAAATCTAAGTTCGAAACACACACACACACACACACACACACACATCTTTAGTAGTCACGTTCATTTCAAACAATAAACCATTAGAGAAGAGGGGTGCTGCCTTCATCAAAGATCATAGTCATTGCGATCATTATGGTGTAGTAAATTTTGAAATGTACCCCGTATAATGGAATCGTCCAAGGCGTTGATGCTTATCATGCGACTCCTGTTCCCCCCATCCCACGCACGAGAGGGCGGTTTGCGGAGTGGAGGGAGATGGTTGTCTTTGTCGTTTAGTGTATAGCAAAGGGGGTGGGTGCGATTAATGAAGTGGGATGGGTGGTGATTGGTGGAAGATAGGCAAATGAACCGAGGCAAAGAATCGCTTGGGCAGTAGTATGGCGCGAGAATCGCTGGGACCGTTGAAAGGTTATAAGAAGTAAGGACCGCCAAAGGTTCAACACTTTGGGACCGGTCCCTGGTTCTCAGCTAAAGGACCGTCAAGGACCGGTCCTCAGCGAGGCACTAGTGGCCACCCATTTTCCCGCTCTCTAGCCGAGCGTCAGTCGCTGCTTTAGTCTACTGTGCATGTGGCCTTTTCCTATGCAGCATTGGTTAATGTATTACACTATAGGTTTGTTTAATGTTACATTATATGAAATGAAGTCAGGGTTGGAAAGGGGTGGGGGGGGGGGGGGGGTAGGAAATGTGGGCTAAAGAGTACAGTTTGTACGTTTTAAAAATTATTTAATTAATATTATTAATTTTTTCCGAGTCGACCTCGACTGATCCCGGCTGTATTCGTTGGGTCTGCGACAGTCAAGGTGCCGCGGCGCAGCTGTTTCGGCCGCACCTCAGGCGGGTGGGCGGGACCAGATCCCTTCGGCATGTTGCACGGCATACGCGTCGCCATTTCGCTGTACCTAGTTCGCCGAGGCCGCATCGGAAGCTTTCGATTTATTGTTTATTTATTTATTTCTATCATATTTACACTCATGTGCCACGTCATTTCCTTGATTATTGTTATTATTATTTTGATGGGTTTAGTACGAGTGGGAATTTTTGTTTGGGGGGTGGGGATTTTCTATGATAGTATTAGTATTATTAAATGGTTTTAATTGCCACATGATCTTTTAAAGTCGAAATAGGATCTGTGATCCCTACTCTAGCTATATGTATGTTATAAGGAAAATAAAATTGCAAAACGGTGGTACTTTGCATTTTTCCTTGGTATGGTCTTTTGTCGTTTACGTTTGTATTCCTTTCCGATTCTATTTGTATCAGGGCGATGGGAAAGGGGGCTGTCTGCATTATTTATCTATATGTGGGGTTTGGTTGGATGTGCTGTATGGTGGAGGTAGAATAAAAGAAATAATGAAGTTAGTTTTATACAGAATTGTTTTGACTACATTATTCCGGAGGCCGAAGAGTTTGGGGAAGGTTGGTCGATTCATTGAAGTCGTGTCACTTGCAAAGCTGAGGTAGGGGGGGGGGGGGGGCGAATGAAACATCAATGTTCGATTCAAATATGACAAGGATTATTAAGCAGACAATTAGAATTAATTATACTGAGGCTTTTTATGATGAATGAAATAATTTCAATTCTTTTGGCTTGAATATTAGTTAAATTAAGAGCTATAAAATTTCACGAATTGCGGAAAGATGTGAGTGGTTTAATTACGATCATATTCATAAAATCAAGGGTGCGTGAACAAATTTGTTCGATGTTCTGACCTATCAAATGATTTTAGTGTTCTATTAAATTCTAAATTGTATTTTTAAAATTAAGTAATAAAAAGATTCAGATGAGAGATTCAAAGTAATAATAATAATAATAATATAATAATAATAATAATAATAATAATAATAATAATAATAATAATAATAATAATAATAATAATAATAATAATAATAATAATAATAATAATAATAATAGTAATAATGATAATTATAATGTTGATAATAATAATGATAATCTAATTACTAAATTAGTTATTTAATGGGTTGAATTACAAATTAATAATTTAAAAAAAAGTCATTGGTACAACTCAAATAATTCACATTTTATGAATCAACATAAGATACGACATGACGATAATGAATTTTTACACTGTACAATGAGATTTAATAATAATAATAATAATAATAATAATAATAATAATAATAATAATAATAATAATAATAATAATAATGATAATAATAATAATAACAATAATAATAATAATAATAATAATAATAATAATAATAATAATAATAATAATAATAATAATAATAATAAGAATGATAATAATAATAATAATAATAATAATAATAATAATAATAATAATAATAATAATAATAATAATAATAATAATAATAATAATAATAATAGATCTTTATTGTCGATAAATATGGCAATTTGTCATTTAGTTACACTTGTTATAACGTTAAACGATAACTGTAACATTGAACAGATATTTCACTCCTACTTATTTTCTCTCTCTCTCTCTCTCTCTCTCTCTCTCTCTCTCTCTCTCATTCTCTCTCTCTCTCTCCCTCTCTCTCTCTCTCTCTCTCTCTCTCTCTCTCTCTCTCTCTCGCTTCCTCTCTTCTTCTTTCACACGTGCGATATACACAACATAAACATATTCATTTCGTTTTCAATTTGTTACGATTGTGGCAATTCGACACCAAAAATTATCATCATTATGAATTGGTCAGTTAATCTAACATTAAATAAATTAATTAGTTAATCAGTCAACGAATCAATCCTTGGTTTTTCTGTACCATATGAAATATTCAAAATGTTTATTGCTGATGGAACGAACGTTGATTTATACTTGTTAGTTCTACATTTAATTTGACAAAACCTTCTCCCAAATGGTAAAAGACTAAATTCATGGTATAAAATATGTTTTTTATTGTTGGTAATTGAGAATGCTTTCCTTTCTATTGCTTTTCCATGAATTCTTTCTACTCCATCAAGAGGATGGTTTATTATTTTTGATGCCTCTTTGATAGATTTTGAAATTTTTGATTTATCTTTAAGTCGGCATCCTCCTAACCATATGGTGCAGCCAAACGCAATTACCCTTTTAATCAATGAGTCATAAACTCTTAACATAGTTTTCTTCCTTACTTGAAATGTTCTCAATTTCCTTAGGATGTATAATCTTTGGGCAACTTTTTTAGATATTATATTAATATGTTGAGAGAAATTGAGTGAACTATCAATGGTTATTCCTAAATATTTAAAATAGTCAACTATCTCAACATCATCTTTACCGATCGGCACACACTTTAAGTCGTTTTTATTTTTTACACCTAACACCTGTTCTTTCGTTTTTTCAACATTTAATTCAAGCTGATTTTGTTTACACCAATCGGTGAATACATTTATTTGTTTGAAATAAATTTGTTTACATAAGATTTATATAATCATGAAATATTCTTATAGCAAGAGTAATATTATTGCTGCTGCTACTACTACCACTACTGCTACTACTAGTAGTACTAATACTACCACCACCACTACTACTACTACTACTACTACTACTACTACTACTACTACTACTACTACGACTACTACTTCTACTACTACTACTACTACTACTACTACTACTACTACTACTACTACTGCTACTACTACTAGTACTACTACTACTACTACTACTACTACTACTACTACTACTACTACTACTACTAATACGACTACCACATCTACATGTCGCTAGCAAGTATTTTTAAAATTTCAAGCAAATTATCAGTTCATTCAACTTGTTGCATGTTGGCAATAAACTCCTCCTTTTTCTCCTCCCTTCTATTCATTCCATTTTTGTACGTTGTTTTGGAATGTAAATCTGGTGAATGGTTTAAAGTTTGACATGAAAGTTGACATGGAAGCATGGTCGGAATAAGCATTGAAATCGTTCACAATAAAATCGTTTACTAACGGTAATATGCCTAATGAACACAACGCATAGTCAATAGTACTTTGGCCGTTCGTTTCTGTTACAAAAAGTCACTTTCCCTACCCCTTTATCTTCCCCCGCCCTACCATTATTGATGATTACCATGTCACTCATTTTACACATTCTGACAAGTCGATGCCCCCACTCATTTACTCCTTGATCTTCATTTGAACGATTGACGAGCATGTTGTGGACGGACATGTGTTCCATTGTCATACATCTGATACCGTCTATCG
>NC_088367.1:23212899-23215399 GCF_034508935.2 Berghia stephanieae
TAATGTTGGGAAGCGTGGCTTGCGGTACAGTCTTTGCTTCGTACCCGAAAGGCACCAAGTTCGATCACCTGCCGCTGCGCTGTGAGGCCTTGAACAAGTCACCTAGCCCTAGCTCAATTTGCGGCGCTGCACTGCGGCTGACGCCTGGGTTATTCCAGCCTTCCCTTGGAATAGACCCTAGAGACAACTTTCACCTTTGGGATGAATAAAGGGAATTATATTGAATATTTTTACTTTTTAGTTGAGCTCTATTAATCATTGAATTCCGGTTTTAATTATAAGAATCGTTATAAACGATGTCACAATTGAATGAACAATCAATCCGGTATCCTTCATATAATTTGTAAAACTATAAATCAAAAATTACACGTTTTAAGGGTAAATATATAGTGTAAAATGACTGTTTTTGCATGTGAAATTGCAGTTTTATGTAACTGTTTTATATTTAAAACTTTTTAAAAAGTAGTCCTTCAGAGCCATAGGCAAATGGACCGGAGTTTATCCCGATTTATATAGCGTCAAACAGACAATAAAAATTGCTTGCTACCCTTTGAATAGCACGCTAGTCTATCACATACTACTTTCCGCCAGAAGTATCAGATCCAGCTACCCAGCATAAATGTTAGAATCATAGTCCTATAAAAAACTTATTGTAGGTAAAAAAGTAAGCATAATATAATTCATGTTGTCAAAAACTTTTAAACCAAGGAAACCTAGGAAATCCTAGATTTGAGAGGTCTCTTTTAAGTTGAGGGTCATTTTAATCAATCCATATTTAAAGAACGAATTTAAATTGATAATAATATAATAATAATAATAATAATAATAATAAATAATAATAATAATAATAATAATTAATAATAATAATAATAATAATAATAATAATAATAATAATAATAATAATAATAATAATAATAATAATAATAATAATAATAATAATAATAATAATAATAATAATACTATTTTTACAAATATAGATATTAATAATAATAATAATATATAATAATAATAATAATAATAATAATAATAATAATAATAATAATAATAATAATAATATAATAATAAATAATATAATAATAATAATAATAATAATAATAATAATAATAATAATAATAATAATAATAATAATAATAATTAATAATAATAATAATAATAATAATAATAATAATAATAAGTAATATAATAACAATAATAATAATAATGTTAATAATAATAATAATAATAATAATAATAATAATAATAATAATAATAATAATAATAATAATAATAATAATAATAATAATGATGATGATGATGATGATAATAATAACAATAATAATAATAATAATAATAATAATAATAATAATAATAATAATAATAATAATAATAATAATAATAATAATGATGATAATAATAATAATAAATAATAATAATAATAATAATAATAATAATAATAATAATAATAATAATAATAATAATAATAATAATAATAATAATAATAATAATAATAATATTGATGATGATGATGATGATGGTGATGTCCAATTTGACGATGATCACTCTTTTGTTTTTAAAAACAGACTTCATCCCGACATTATAAGTCTTTGTTTTGTTGTTTTTGTTTTTTTACGATTCTTTCATCTCTTTGTATTTATTACGCGAGTTGTTTTTATCGTACCCAATAACACGAGCTTGCTCATGTGTGTTATTGCACGATAAACTCTAACTAGTTTAATAAATACAAAGAAATGAAAGAATGCGTTTACTCCATACCTACATCTCAGATTATTAGATATGTTGTGACCAAATGATATGGTATTAGTTATTCTATTCACCACAATTTGTATCTTTCTCCTTCTGCTTGAATGGCAATTTGACCCAAAACAAAAATCGTTGGATTCTTTTTCATACGCACCAAAAGATTATTTATAATTGCCAATCAGTTTTACAGCTTTTACACCTTATTTCACACCAATAAAATCTGCGAAAATTCTAGTCTGCAAAGAAATGATAGGGTTTTCCAATGAGAGGGGTGGAATAATATTACAATTCTTACAGTCTTGGTTTTAGGAAATCCGGACGTGTTCCCAACCGCTGCACGAGCTTGTGAGTTCGAATTCCAAAACGCAAGAGTTTAAGAAATCCTTTATGCTACCCCTCTATCCACACCGAATTCGTCATCTCTGAGTAAAAGATATTTTCAAAAATATTGAAATGATACTCTTTTCAAAAATCTAATTTTAGTGAAATTCAACGCTTGATAATCTGACATAAAAAATTATTATTGTAAACTTGACATCATTACGCATCAATATTTCGGGAAAAGGGTAGAATAAAATACCTTTTTCAGGTGGTGAGTTACATATTTGGCACAGTGTGTTAATAAAAATGATAAAGTTTAAACACACTTTTTTTAGAATTGTATAGTCCACTTCAATCTCCTAAAAGAATTAGCTATAATCTATCGCTTATACTTTCAATTTAACTTTTACTGTCAGTGCGGCTATGTGGTCTTGTGGTA
>NC_088367.1:23220399-23222899 GCF_034508935.2 Berghia stephanieae
ATGGTGAATTTCATCGTTCAATAAAAATAATTGAGCTTTTATATAGTGCAATATCCACTTAACATGCTCAGCAAAGCGCTTTACAAAGGATCCCTGACTAACAGCAACACTTAAGGAGTAGAATGAGACAGTACGCATGTTAGGAGATATTACATTTTTTCCAGATAGAGACAATGATGCTAACGGTTAGGTATTCATTTTAGACCCGCGTACGGTGAGAGAATGTGAGTAAAGACCCTTTTCCAAGGACTCAACTGTGCGCCGAGCGAGGCTCGAACCCAGAACCTTCCAATCCAAACGCGAGTGTCATAACACAAGACCACATAGCCGCACAATATAATTTGAAAGACGAGATTTCTGGTCAAATTTTTAATAACGTGTTTTTATTTCATTCGCAGAACGGCCCAGAATCTTTTTACGTGATTACAATTCATTAAAACTATTTGATTTTCTCTGAAGTGGAATCTTTTAACCCTCTCCTTACCACCCATAGGAAAATCGTCACATTCATTACGATGTCACCGACAATTTTCTCATTCTGATTTCTCTTGTACATCACAGAATTTAAAGAAATGCTTTGATTACAGAAACATTGTGTTGTAGAGCTCACTTGTTCCTTTTTTGTTTGAGTAAGAAAAGCATTTTTGTGCTGGGTGGGTGTGAATATTTTGGGGAAATTCTAAAAATAGCTGGCAAGGAGAGGGTTAATTTTATAGTATGTGTTTATTTCGTTTCAATTAACTTTTTATCGTGATCCTTTTATAATGATTATGATAATGGCGACGACGACGACGACGACGACGATGATGATGATGATGATGATGATGATGATGATGATGATGATGATGATGATGATGACTGCGACGTCGATGATGATGAATATCAAATCATATGACTGCAATTCGCCACACACTGGTTTAGGAATCTGTTTCCATCCAACATGATATCAGCTTGCTTTGAACAGGTATGTCTTCTGAATAAATAATATCGACATATAGCAGAATGGTAACGCTATAGATGTTGAAATAAAATCGCTATTTTTGTGGATGGGGAAATAAAATTATACAAATTCCAGGTTAGGACCTGTAATCCTTCTTGTTTATTTTCCTTTTTTAATTATCTTTAAAAAGAGCAATTTTATTATTCGACCATCTTTTAGTTGTAAATTTCCTATCGAATTCCCATTATCGGTTAAATTAAAAACATTTTTCAAAAAATAAATAGAGCAACTCAAATGTCTTTGTCCTCGTCCTATAGTGTTCACTGTATGTGTTGTTTGATGCAAGCGAGTTGTTTTCGATAAAATGTGTCCAGTCTCTACTCACTTTCCTTGGTAAACGCCAATGTTCCAGAATTTAAAATATAGGATTGATTTTACAAGAGCAACGTATATTGCGTTTAGTCTGGTTTAGTCTGTTTAGTCTCTCACCATACTCCGGTGTAAAATGAGTACTGGCCGTTAACAGTTTTGTCTCTGTCGGAAATGACTCGTCCTACATGTTAAGTGTTGCTGTTGGCTAAGGAGTCCTTGTCAAGCGCTTTGAGCACGTCTAGTGGATATATTGCGCTTTATAAACGCTCGAATTTTTAAAAGTCGATCATGGCTTGAAAGTATATCTGTATCATTTCTTACATGTTTTATATTTTGTTCCCAGTTCCAAACAAAGTACAAGAATGTCTCTGTTATCGATGACAAAACATCTGGTAATTTTATTATATTATATGGTCTCTGATAGCTCAGTTAATAGCATCCTACTCAAAGGGTAGCAAGCAATTGTAACTGCCAGTATTGTGTTTTACGTAAATTTCGAGAACACTAAATTCTCGGTTTTAAAAAAAATGCTGATTTTTTAAGAGCATGAAGATACTCAAAAAACAAACAAAAAAAACAAACAAACCATAAAGGCCAATAGCTCAGGATTATTTCTAGCTCTGATCGAAATTCGAATCATTCAGGGAGCCTTTACAAAATGATAATTAAGAATTTGACATCTTCTTTTCAAATTGAAGGGGTTCCGATAGCTCCGTTTGTAAAGTACTCGATTTACACACAAAGGGACCGAGATCGATCGTGAGTAAAGTCATGGTTTATTTTTCACCCCCCCCCCCCCTAATCACCCAGCAGTGATTGGGTAGATTGGTCTGATAAATTATAAGGCGGAACGTAATTTGCGGTAGACTAGCTCCTATCCAGAGAGTAGCAAGCAATTGTTTTGACCGTTTCACGCTATAGAAACGGAGATTAACACCGGCATCATGTCTAATGGCACTAAAGTACTTATTTTCTACAAATTTACCAAATTTTCTCTGATTTCTGTATGCTGCTAACTTTAAATCTTTTGTGGTATATTTTATCTTCACATCAAAGGACATTTCATGAGCAATTGTTTGGTGAATTTATATTAAGTGTTGCTGCTTGTTTGAAACGTGAATGCAGCATACTCTTTAAAAGTAAACTGTAGTAATCACAAGTTATCTATTTTTACCAACATTTTTGTCC
>NC_088367.1:23227899-23250399 GCF_034508935.2 Berghia stephanieae
TCAGGATGACTCCTTTGGGCGTGGCATCTCTCATCGCTGGAGCATTCCTCAAAGTTAAACATGTAGACAACATCCTTTCATCCTTGGGGCTTTTCTGCATCACCACCATAGGCTGCTTGGTACTTCATATGATTATCCTGACCATTGTCATACACTTGGTCGTTTTAAGGGCTAACCCTTTCCCGTTCCTTGCTTCTTTGTCTAGAGTCATAACCGTCACATTTGCAACAACAAGTTCGTAAGTGGTTATTCGTAATGGCGTTTTATGTTTATTTAGGAGGCTTGACTAAAAAGTCTTGCCTTCTAAAAAAAAAAAGAAGAAAATTGAGCTTTATATAGCGCAATATCCACTGAATGTGCTCAAAGCGCTATACAAGGGGTCCCTGGTAAACAGCATTATTTAACATTTAGGACGGGACATGATGCCTGTTAGGCGATATTACAATTTTTCGGACAAAGACAACGCTGTTAACGGCCAGAACTCATTTTACACCTGAGTACGGTGAGAGAATGTGAGTAAAGAGCCTTTTCCAAGGACTCAACTATGCGCCGAGCGCGAGGCTCGAACCCAGGACCTTCCGATCCGAAAGCGAGTGTCATACCACTAGACCACATAGCCACATATGCGATATTTACTTTCCAATAGGGCTTCAACAGTCGTGACGTCACTTCTCTCGTAATGACGCATAGTGACTTAGTAACTGGTTCTAAACTTTAGAAAGAATGCCGGACGCCCTTATGAAATACTTCTCCGACGAACATAAAACTGTATCCAGAGGAGAAAATCATTATAAATCTGATCATGTTTTGACTTTATACATTCTGATCACATGACATGTGAACAAGTTCTAGCCAGCATGAACCCCCTCGTGGATCTTTACCTTGCAGTGGTGAGGGGGCTTGAGACACACGGGAGGGCAAAGGTGTAAATCCCGGTCGACCGTCACGAGACCATCCCGGGTATCGAGCCAACGAGCCACATGAGCTGCTCGCCCCGGTGTGTGACTAAATTTGATCCAAACCCGGTGCCCGAATAGCAGCCCTATCCCGGGCGCCACACTATTATCCTTATGTCGAGTCCCAATCAGTCCCGTCAATGGCGAAGCGGTCTGCCGCCTAGCCAAATAATACCGCGTTCGTGTCGCCAGGGTCGTCGGCACGTCCGAGAAAAAAGCAAACGTCCCATGCATCAATCGATTCGCGGCCTGCCGATCGGAAAATGCGACGGCGGGGATGGCGAACTGACGCACATATTGTCCCTGAACGTCGAGAGCCAGAGTATGGCAAAAAATGAGCTTTTATCAAAGCTATTGGCCGTTCACTGCGTAGATATCCTCCTGTTACAGGAGACCCACCTTTATTCAGGCGCGCAATCTTCCCGATTCCAGATCCCAGGCTATACGGTGGTCCAACGCGAGGACACTTCGAGGCTCAAAGGAGGGGTTAGCGTTTACGCTAAAGAGCCATCGAAGGTAAGGGTCATTGAGAGCGTAACGGACAGCAATGGGGTGAACCGAATTTCCGTGGAAGTAGGTGGACTGCGTCTGCATAATATTTACAAACCACCTAGAGCGACTTGGACTACACCACCGGTACCGGTGGTCAGCCATCCTTCCATCTGTCTGGGAGACTTTAATAGCCACCATCACGAATGGGGCTACCGAGACTGCAACGAGGCAGGAAGACAACTCCGCTCATGGATGGACTGTAATGATCTACACCTAGTGTACGATCCTACAGCCAAGGGTACCTTCCGGGGTACCGCCATAAGAAGGAGTATACTCCAGACCTCACCCTCGTAACGAAAGGCGCGAACGGTGAACCGCTGCAGGTGAAGCGGACAGTCCTCGGGGACTTTCCGCATAGCCAGCACAGGCCGGTTCTTGTCACAGCTGGGGTGACAATACCGAGGGTGCAGTCTCTCCCACTTTGCAGGTGGAATTTCAGGAAGGCTGACTGGAGGAATTCAGTTCCTATATCGAGCAGGTCTGCCCTGCCATTCCTCCAAGAATATAACCAGATTTAGTAGGCTACTGGTTAAGAGCGCTCAACGCTCTATTCCACGGGGCCAACGGAAATTCTACACCCCATGCTGGACAGCAGAGTCGGAAGAGCTGTACCGAGAGTACCAGCAGACCAGGACACAGCCGATAGACTACTTCAGTCTCTGGCAGAGGAAAGGAAGCAACGGTGGCAGGAGACCGTGGAAAGTCTCGACTTTACACACTCCAGCCGCCACGCTTGGCGTTTGATAAAGAAATTGGACCCAGATCGGAATTTCGCGAAGGCTGCACCGGAATGCGAGGCAGACACAATTGCCAAGAACATTAAGAACCGTAGCAAGCGGGTCCCTAATCAGGCTTTTGAGCGCGGTGTCCGCAAGGCATACCGTACGATTTTGGACTCGCTACCTGCGGAGGAGTCGGACTGGACGGCCCCGTTCAGTCCCCGAGAAGTGGGTGCAGCCATTAGCGAAGTGAAGAACGGCAAAGCAGCATGGATAAATGGTGTATATCCCGATATGGTGACGCATCTGAGCCCCAGGGCACGGGCCTGGCTAGCAGAGGCTATGTCTGACATCCTTGCAAAAGGAAAGCTTCCACAAGTGTGGAAGCATGCGAAGATAGTTGCCATCCTGAAGCCAGGGAAGCCGGCGAAGGAGGCAGACAGTTACAGACCCATATCGCTGCTGAGCTGTCTTTACAAATTGTTGGAGCGTGTTCTATTAAACCAATGGGGGCCGGTCCTAGACGCTGCCCTGCCACCTGAGCAGGCAGGCTTCAGGGAAGGGAGGTGCACCACGGAGCAGGTCATTGCCCTTACAGAGCATATTGAGTACGGGTTCGAGAGAAAACAGCAAACAGGTGCTGTGTTTATAGACCTATCAGCGGCGTACGATACGGTCTGGTGCGATGGGTTAATGCTCAAACTTGCAACAATCATAAGGTGCAAAAAGACCTTGAAGTTGTTCTCTTCGATCTTAGGGGAAAGGCAATTCCACGTCGCGCTGGGAGACGTCACGAGCAAAGTAAGGAAATTGAAGAATGGGGTCCCTCAGGGGTCGGTACTTGCGCCAATGTTGTTTAACGTTTACATTAGCGATATGCCGAACAATTCCTCCCTGAGGCTGGGATACGCAGACGACTGGGCACTCGTTACTCAGAGTAAAGTGTGGACCCGTCTCTAGAGCGTACTCAGCGAGGACGTCACCAGACTCAAATCCTACTTTGACAAGTGGTACCTGAAGATGAACACTTCAAAAACCGTGGCCACTGCATTTCACTTATGCAGTGGTTGGCACACCCGTAAACTGAATGTCCTAGTCGGGGACCAGCCACTCCCATATGAGCCGCGTCCAAAATACTTAGGGGTGACGTTGGATCGCAGCCTTACCTATCGGGTTCATCTCGAAGGGGTTGCCCGGAAGATAGAGAAACGCAACAGTCTTCTGAGGAAGCTGGCGGGATCGACTTGGGGCGCTAGCCAAGCGCTCCTGAGAACATCCGCCCTGGCACTATGCTATTCCACCGCGGAGTATTGCGCTCCAGTGTGGGGTATGTCCGGAGGGAGACCATTACGGGAAACTGGCTGAGTAAGATCAAAGAGAGAGGGAATGGGGATACCCCTCTCATGCGCATAATGAACGGTGCCCCCGTTTCGAGCCGAAATAAGTCCCGGCAACCCTTGTACGCAGAATCCCTGACTACGGACAGAGCTGCACATACGAGATGGAAGTCGGTTTGGACGAATTCAATCCCTCGTGGGGGCGGGGACCTACACTCCTCTAAGCTTGGTGAGAAGTTGCCAGGCTTTGATACCAGTAAGAGGAGACACTGGGTAGCTGCGAATCGGCTTCGGTCGAGGAGCTGCCTAACGGCCGGTGCGTTACATCAGTGGGGTCTAACTTCCTGTCCAATATGTCCACGCTGTGGGCAAGAACCCGAAACGGCAGAGCATCTAGTCGAAAGGTGTGTTGTGACGATGCTACCAGGCGGGTTCGCGACGGTGCACGAATGCGGACCGGACTTTGCTGATTGGGTCGATCGTCATAACATAATAGTGTGAACCATAAGAAGCTGCTGCCAGCATGAAGGATAAGAAGTACCGATTTACTTTATTGGAACCAAGCTGCTGGTTACTGGGAGGACGTGATATAAGACTATTGAATCCTATTGAAAAGCTATCATCATATTTTGGCACGATTTTATTTATTATATCACCTCTATCTAAAATTGTCAAGCAACATGCATCTCTCTTGTCATATTCATGAGCAATTTGCCAAAATATTACCAAGAGTTATCATTGAATGTCTGCGGAAATGATGTCACAAATTAAGAAACTTGTTTTAAAAGAAGCTTAAATTTAAGTTGTGAAGACATAGATCCTGTGAACATTACGGCTTCCCTTTTGTCAGCAATATAATAAAAACGAATGAGAGTTGTTAAGGTCTTAGCTAGCAACGTCGTACTCTCATCTCTTATTCCCCTTTATGTCTCATTCATCTAGTTTTGTTTACAGAAGGAAAAACTCTGAACGTCTATATCATCATTCATTCGTAAATCCAATCGAAGTTTCTATTGTCTTTTATTATTGTTATTTATTCCCTCAAGCTTCAAACAGCAATATTTGCATTATATGTCTGGATAGACGGGCACTTATTTGTAGGTCTGATAACTCAATTCCTTATGGGCTCATTGTTGTAATGGAAATCTCAAAATATGACGCAAAATTGTGTCGATTACAACAATATTAAACTAGACCCATAAGTGGGATCGGATTTCAGACCTGTACACGTTGGTCTGGATAATCTTGATAATGAAGAAAATGTAATATATATCAACAATGGAAAGGAAAAGAATTTGTATGTAACGTTACGTTTCCTCAATGGATGCATTCACTTTAACTCAAGGTTTGTCATGCAAGGCAAAAGTTATTTCCAAGCATCAATGTATATAAGAAGAAAGAAAAACTAAAAAAGCTAGAGGTGACTCATTGTGCCAATAAGATTGAGAGAAAAATAGCAAGAGTTAGATTTAATGCGACTCATACAAAAGGGGGACAATACAAGACAGAGTTTCGGCCGAATTGTATTGTCCCCTTTTATAATATTATATGTCACATTCACTCTTTTTATTGTTTCCTTCCATCGAAGTAAAGAAACATGAGCATTACATAGCGCAATATTTGTTAACAGTGGTCCAAGCGCTTTTCAAAGGGACCCCTAGCCAACAGCAACACTGAACATGTAGGACTAACTAGACATCACGTTTATAAAGGCGATAATATAATATTCTATTCGACAAAGACAACGCTGTTAACAGCCAGCTCAGTACGCATTTTACACCATGTGAGAAAATGAAAGTATAGAGCCATTTCCAAAGACTCAATATTACGCCCGCTCAGACGGGGACTTCAACCCTGAAACTACCGGTCCTAAGACGAGTTCCAGACAAATTAGATCATAAAGTCACACAATAATACCGCTTTGAGTAGATTGGTCACAAATTGACAATGCGAGAAACGTTGACCTTTTTTAAAATTCTTTTTCAAATTATCTATTCACAGAGCTATGGCAATGCCGTCTCAGTTTGAAGCATTGGAGGAAAGGAATAAAATTGACAGTCGGGTGACCCGATTCACTATACCTTTGGCAGCCACGATAAGTAGGGAATTCTCTAGTATTTTTATTGCAATTTCCTGCGTCTTCCTTGCAGAGATATCGGGGAAAAGCGTGAATGCAGCACAGGCTATTACCATATGGTGAGAAAAGGTGTCCACTCGGTGTCCTTAACCAGTTAACTGCCATACTCTGAAAAAACAAAACAAAAAAAACTTACATTTAAACATTTGGCCAGAAAAGTCATCCTTCAAATATCGACCGATTTAAATGACCGCCCCCTCCCCCATCGACCCCTGTCTAATCAGCAGTAAGTGGTGATTGGGTAACTGGCTCTGAATGATCTGTTCGGAATGTACTTTCCGATTGACTAGCGTCCTATCCAAAGGGTAGCAAGCAATTGCTATTATCCGTTTCATGCTACAGAAACCGGGATAAACCCAGGCTTAATACCGATCACACCATTCTGTGTAACAGTCTTTTCGAGAATTTTGGAATCAGTGACACCGTCCTTCAATGGTTTAAGTCATGTCTAAGTAAAAGAAAACAATCTGTCTTGATTGATGGCAAACAGACAATTGATTTACCATTGAACTGCGGTGTCCCTCTAGGCTCGGTCCTAGGTCCAGTCCTCTATATCCTCTACACTATGCCCCTTGGGCGCGCCATTGAGCCCCATGGAGTGAAATATCACATGTATGCCGATGATATGCAGCTGTATAAGTCTGTCGTCCCGTCTAGCGTGCATGTGGCTTCGCTTTATGTGGAATAGTGTTGCGCGTCCATAGGGTGCTGGATGCAGAGTCATAGACTAAACTTAATGAAGAAACAACTGAAATTATATTATGTGGTACACCCTCTAATGTCAGGAAGACTGGTATACATAGTATGTCTATTTTAAACAGCAACGACAGATAGAGCAAAAAATCTTGGTTTTGTACTGGACGACTCTTTAACCCTGGAACACCAGATTAACCAGATGGTGAGGACCATGCATTTTGAATTAAACAGATTGCAAAGAATGAAACGGTTTCTGCCAGCCAACTAGCTTAAAGCAGTTGTCTGTGCTCTCATTCTTTCACGCCTCGACTATTGTAATTCGCTGTTGGTGGGCCTTCCTGACAAGAAAGTTGACAAACTCCAAAAGGTACAGAACAGGGTGGCCAGAATGGTTCTGGGCATTAGTCGACACGAGAAAACAAGTGTACAAAACTATGCTCAGAACACTACACTGGCTCGAATACAAAATTGCCCTTTTTTTCTTTCAACGCACTAAATTTCCGATCTCCGAGCTACATTCAAGAACTTGAGGTTCCCTACTCCCCGATTCGCGAGCTTAGGTCATCGGAGATCCAGCTACTAAACGTGCCAAAAACACGGTTTACTAATTTCGGTGATAGATCTTTTTATAAAGCAGGACCTACCATTTGGAACTCGCTTCCTTTGTCAGTAAGGCACTCGGGCAGCGTAGAAAGTTTAAAGAAAAATATAAAAACTCATCTTTTCCAGAAATTTTTATCCTAGACATTTTCTTATTGGTGAGTAAACGATACGTTTCATTTTTTGATTCCATTTTGTTGAATGTCAATTTCATTTTGTAAAACTTGCATAGTTATTGTGTGAGACTGTTGTGTGTGTCTGTTTGGCTCGGTACGAGTGTGTTTATGGTTTGATAAGTATATTGTAAAACGATCTGGGGTTTCGGCGTTTAGCGCTATAAAAGAACACTTTATTATTATTATTATTATTATTATTATTATTATTATTATTATTATTATTATTATTATTATTATTATTATTATTATTATTATTCGTGGGCCTAATGGCTTTGAAGGACTACTTTTCATTTATTCCGTCCCCCAGGGCACTGATAGTATTTATCTGCATGGCAATACCATCGGTTCCCAGTGGAAGTCTAGTCGTTGTGACCATCATACTGTCATCTCTTGGAATTTCAGCAAATTGGGTTGGACTCTTATTCGCTACAGAGTGGATTTTGTAAGTACAAAGTTGTATTCGGTGTTGTCATCATTGTTGTCATTCTTATTGTGGTTGTTTCTGTAATCATCGACGTCGTCGTTATCGTCATCATCATCAAAATCATCATCATCATCATCATCATCATCATCATCATCATCATCATCATCATCATCATCATCATCATCATCATCATCATCATCATCATCATCATCATCATCATCATCATCATCATCACAATCATCATCATCATCATCATCATCATCATCATCATCATCATCATCATAATCGTCTTCTCTTACCGAGTGGCATGGTGGTTCAGTGGTACGGTGTCGAGTCTGTCACACACAAAAAATCAAGCGATGTTATGCGTGATCAGTGACAAGATCATTTACAATGATTATGGGCAATTCAGGTCTTAATTGTGTCTTTAACTAAGGTACTTAACACACATTTCCCCATTCGACCCGGGTGTAAATGACAACCTGATTATAGACAGTAGCGGGAGCTGTAAGATTATTAGTTACAAAACGAGCAGAGACACTCAAATATGAAACTTCGAATTTTGAGTTTTTCACACGATAAGGGTGATTTCACCCGATTTAAGTAGTCCTTCAGAGCCATTAGACCAAAGGAGCCGGAGTCTATCCTGGTTTTTATAGCTTGAAACGGACGATAGCAATTGCTTGATATCCTTTGGAAATGACGTCAGTCCATCGCAAATTGCTTTCCGATAGATCTAAGAGAACCAGCCACCCAGTCAATGCTGGGTAGACAGTGGGATCAGAAAAGAAAATCTCGACAGCACTCTGGATCGACCTCGGTCACTTTGCGTGTGAAATGAGTGCTCTACCAACTGAGCTATTGGGACACCCTTCACAGGACTGTTAAGTGAAGGATTAAGATTTCTTGGGGCCAAAATTGCTTATAAAATGAGTATAGGGAATGAGATTAGCGGAAGAGTAGCGTCCCTTGATTGGAAGTCACGAGCGGAAAAGTTATTTGAGAGAGAACGTCATGTTGGTTGTGCGGCATGAGACACTTCACCGAAAGCGAGGACGAGAGAGACGCATGCGCAAAACCATTTTGACGTTCTCTCTGTAAGGTGACGTCCAATCAAGGGACGTTACTCTGCCGCTAATCTCATTCCCTATATTTGTTATTTATGAGTCGTCCATGCAAAGAGATATCGAGATCGATCCCCGGTGAAATCGAGAATTATTAATTTCAACCCCTCCCCCCTTTCCACCTCCCGTCCATCCAGGAGTAATTGGGTAGCTGGGTGTGTAAGATAAGATATGGTGGAAAGTACTTTGTGGTGGACTGGTGTTCTATCAGCGATTGCTGTTGTCCGTTTCACGCCATAGAGACGGGTATAAATATAGATCTTGTGGTATAACACTCGCTTTCGGATCGGAGGATCCTGGGTTCGAGCCTCGCTGGGCGCATAGTTGAGTCCTTGGAAAAGGCTCTTTACTCTTTACTCACATTCTCTCACGGTACTCAGGTGTAAAATGAGTATCTGGCCGTTAACAGCGTCTCGCTATATATGTAACGTCTGGTTGTTGGTCAGGGAAAACCTTGTAAAGCGCTTTGAGCACGTTTAGTGGATGTTTCGTTATATAAATGCTCTGTTTTAAAAAATAAACCCCAGTTTCATGGACCTACTGCTCTGAGTGACTATTTTCTATCCTGTTTACTTTTCATTTTTACCAGAGACCGCGTTCGTTCTTGTGCCAATGCTGTAAGTCATTCATACTGTACCCTCGTTGTTGCTCACTTTTGTCGGAACGCACTGCCGCCCATGAAGGAATCGCCAGAGGATGAACTATTGCAGCCTTCAGAGAAAACACTAGTAATCGACAAGACAACCATGGAATCGACTACAGTTATTTCAAGGTGCTGACATGATCTGTTAATAAAAGAGTGTTGATTGATGCAGAGAATACGTTCAAATTTGCAATATCGATACCACTATAATTGCTTTATAGATGCGCATCTTTTCTTTTAAATGCAGGTCATGATTTAAGGACCTAGTTTCGAGCACTGTTCTTGATCATGCTTGATTTTAATATTATTAATCAGTCGTCTTATTGTGCGGTATAAATGCAATATTGGGATGAAACTCGTGCTGGAAATTAAATGTAGAGTCTATATCTACCCTCAAATGTGAAACTTGACGTTAATTTCTATTCTTTATGCGGTGATATAGACTTGTGGTAAGGCAATCGTCTTCGGACTGGAAGGCCCAGGGTTTCAGTCATGTATATATATATATATATATATATATATATATATATATATATATTGTGCGTCTATGTGTTAGAGCCTCGCTAGGCGCATAGTTGAGTCCTTGAAAAAAGGTTCTTTAATCACAATATTTCACCGTACTCAGGTGTAAAGTAATGACCTGGACGTTGATGGCGTTATGTCTCTTTCGGATAAAGATTGAAATATCTCGCCTAACCGGCGCCATGTCTCGTCCTGCATTTTTCAAGTTGTTGTTGGCCCAGGGACCCCTTGTACAGCGCCGTTAGCACGTTTAGTGGATTCTGCTTGATAGAAATGCTAAATTCGTTTTTGTTTCTCTTTTTTTTATGGTGGAGAATAAATACAATTTATCACGTTTGAATAGACCCTGTGTTTGTATTTCTTAACATTTTAATTTTTAAATCCTTTTTGCTGGTTCTATTAATCACGGTATAATACAAGTTGGAGAGAAGGTTCTCAATTGATTGTTGATCAGTGACAACAAAATCAAATAAGTTAATAAATTTGCATTCACAATTTTAGCAAATTTTTAAAAAGTAATTGATTTAACACTTAAATCGTAGACGGATAGCAAGTACAATTCATAGTATTTAATTATTTTTTTTAGATTTAGTAGACTTACTACCAAAAAAAAATCCCACCAAAAAATAAACCAAGCCAACAAAACAAACAAACAAACAAGGACTTTAATAACCATGGTGCAATGTCTGCTAGATGCACTCAAAAGTTTTTGGGGTTTTATTTCGGCTCTTGTCAATGACACTCGCCTTTGGACTTGGAAGACAAGTGTTTGAGCCTCGCCCAATATATAATATATATATATATATATATATATATATATATATATATATATATATATATACATATATATATATATATATATATATATATATATATTATATATATATATATATATATTTGCATCGCCTAAAAGGTGTCATGCCATGTCCTACATGTTAAGTGTTGCTATTAGATACTGATCCCTGTTAGGGCTCTTTAACAACATTTCGTAGTAATTGCTCTATATAAATGCCCAATAGGCTTCAACAGTTCGTGACGCCACTTCCCTCGTAATGGCGCACAGTAACTTAGTAACTGGTTCTAAATTATCGGAACAATGGCGGACACCCTTATGAAATACTTCTCCTACAAGCATAAAATTGTATCCAGAGGAGAAAAACATTCTAAATCTGATCATGTTTTGACTTTTATACATTCTGATCACATGACATGTGAAAAAGTTCTAGCCAGCATGAAGAATAAAAAGTACCGATTTTCTGTGTTTAGAACCAAGCTGCTGGTTGCTGGGCGGAGACCATTGAATCCTATTGATCAAGTTTGTTTTTTTTTCTTAAGGAGTCTCATTGGAGTATCGTACCATAAGCACACAAAACTACACTTCACATATCTGATGATCGTTTTGCTATCAAAGGGTGGTTATATTATAAGGAAGGGGGGTGGGGTGAGGGGGCGGGTCGGAGTGGCCCAGTGTTTAAGGCATCGCACTGTAATCCAGAAGGTCCAAGGCTCGAGCACCGCTTCAGGCACTTTCATATTTTTTCATTGGGCAAGGTTACTAACCCCAATCTGATCACTTTGGACAACATGGGTGATTCCTGTCGACATCAGAGACCTGAGCGTGAAATAGGGAACAATTCTGTGATGTCAAAATACAGGTTCCAATCTTCTCGGAAGTGTAAAACCAGTCCACTGGAGAACTGGATACTTACCTTATGCAACAGTTTTTCTGGTTTCAGAGTGATGGCATCTTATTCTATATCCTAAATAAATGCTGGTCGTGAATACAGATCATCCATCCACACTCTTTTACTCCCGTAATCATAATAAGAATCTGCCTATACATTCTGCTACTAGAGTATTTATCCCACCTTATGATTCAATAAGGGTGTCCCGATAGCTCATTGGTAGAGCACTCGCTACACAATCAAATGGAACGAGACCGATCCCGGGTGCTGTCGAGATTTTATTCTGACACCCTCTGTACATCTTGCAATGATTGGGTAGCTGGGTCGGCTTGATCTGGCGGAAAATATTTTGCGATAGATTTGCGTCTTGTCCGAAGAGTAGCAAGCAATTGCTTTTTTTCCGTTTCACGCTATAGAAACCGGGATAATCTCCGACTCCATGGGCTTAATGGCTCTGAAGGATGATTCAATAATTTGTAACTAGGTTTTGTTCTCAGGTTTTGTTTACACAAAGAAGATATTCGAGTTGACGAGTGTAAGTTTTGAAGAAGAATAAATTTAATGGAATGGTTTAGTGGGTTAAAAATAACTACCCCCCCCCCTCTCTTCCTAATCAAACATAGAGGGGGGGGGGGGGGGGGATAGTGTTGAATGATATATTAGTTACATTAAAAGCAGGCACTGATTTCATATAGAATGTTACATATATGGATAAACAGTCAAGGAACATAATTGATCAACAATAGAATATCTGATTATGATGAATGGAAAAAAGAAATGATGATGATATTAATGATGATAATAATAATATAATAATAATAAAATAATAATAATAATATAATAAATAATATATAATAATAATAATAATGATGAGTGATGATGATGATGATGATGATAATATAATAATAATATAATAATAATTAATAATAATAATAATAATATAATAATTAATAATAATATAATAATAAATAATAATAATAATAATAATAATAATAATAATAATAATAATAATAAATAATAATAATATATAATAATAATAATAATAATAATAATAATAATAATAATAATAATAATAATAATAATAATAATAATAATAAATAATGATGGTAATTTTCATGAAAGGGATAATGATGTGATGATGATGTTGATGATGATGATGATGATGATGATGATGATGATGATGATGATGATGATGATGATGATGATGATGATGATGATGATAATGATGATTCTGATGAGGACAACGCCGACGATGATGATGATGATTAAAAAGATGCCATAATGCCATTTAAAGACGACGAGTCACATTTGCTTGGGCTGATTAAATCTTTATACGAAAAAATAAACCCGTCACATAAAAGTCGATTCAATGGCAATTTTGTCAAGGCCTGGATCCTCCTCTGACGCGTGCAATAGTTTCCCGTCCTTTGTTTCCTTCAATGGAGGCAATGCGTTCCGGCAAATGTGAGCAACAACAAGGGCGCAGTAGGCATGACTTACCATATTGGTACATGACCGAAGGCGGTCCCTGTGGAGAACAAGAAGAGAAACAGAGTAATGTTTACGATGGTATGCGTTTAGCTAAAAAAGAACTCGCAGAAACCGCCGCCGGGTGTACCCGCTGCGCTGTGTGGCCTTGAGCAAGTCACCACGCCCTAGCCTAGTTTGCGGCGCTACACTGCGGCTGACACCTGGGTTATTCCAGTCTTCTATTGGAATAGTCTCTAAAGACACATTTTCCCTATTGTTGGAATTTCATTTCATTTCATGATGATGATGATGATGATGATGATGATGATGATGATGATGATGATGATGATGATGATGATGATGATCATGGCGTAAACGACTATTAAGATGACGAAAACGACTTGAAATTTTAACTTACAAAATCCACTCTGTGGCAAACAACAACCCGACCAAATTGGTTGGCATTCCAACTGAAGACAAGATAATCGTAATCGCGACAATACTGCCACTGGGTACTGATGGTATCGCCATGGAGATGAATACTGTTAAAGTCCTGAACAATGACAAAAACAATAATTGTTGTAATAACCAGTTGATTTAAATTGAATAAATACAAATTAATATAAACTGAAAATTTTCGAAGAAGAACTTATAATGATATAATCATTATTTTTACGACTTTTGACCGGATTTGGGGGTTATGACATTGACATGAAAGCTGAAAGTCTATTTGTGAACCGTCGTCTCAAAACGGTATCCTGTCGGGATGAACCAGATGCTAAAAAGTCAAATTAAACCTATACTCGTCAAAAATTCAGAATTATTGCTATTCGGCACACTAAAATATGATTTTCATGTATTTGAGTCATCCATACATAATACCGTGTTGAGACGAGGGGTCACAATTGTTGTAATAACCAGTAAAATGAAATTGGATAAATACAAGTTAATATATATTGAAATTTTCAAAGAAGAACATAATGTGATCAGTATTAGACGACTTCTGACCGAATTTGGGGGTTATGACATTGAAACGAAAGTTGAAAGACTATACCTACCAGATCTAATCTCTCTTCAAGACCAGTACTTTACCAATTTAACTTGAACGGAATATAACAAAATAAACCATTTTTATTTCACCCCCCCCCCCTTTCTTCGTGCATATTTCTGTCATTTCTTAAACAAATTATTCAACGCTTGCAGAATATTTTCGTTCATTTCATTGGTTTAAAATAAATTGTAAAAGACAGCTGGTTGTTAATTAAAAATAATTTTTTGGTGAGCATGACATATCTAGCGATTTTCTTTTTTTGGGTCAAATTGATATGCACAATGAACTATGGCGATTCTAAGTACTAGATACTACCATACAGTCGGTCTCGAAATATATAAGAATCTTCCCCGCCACCTACTGTTTCCTGGCTTG
The DNA here is from genome assembly GCF_034508935.2 of Berghia stephanieae. Lineage (NCBI taxonomy): Eukaryota > Metazoa > Mollusca > Gastropoda > Nudibranchia > Aeolidiidae > Berghia > Berghia stephanieae. The sequence goes on from NC_088367.1 coordinate 23,242,367, forward strand.
CAGTTATCTATTTCAGTCATTCTTTCTGCTTAAAGGGCCATATTTCATAAACTGAGGATCGTCACGTCCTGGGTCATTTGTGCCGATGAAAAATTCTGTGGGCCTTAAAGAAAGGGATACCCAGCCCTTTCCAGTAAAAATCTCAATTTTTAAGAAAGATACATGATTACAATCCAATCACAAATAGTCATACAGAAGACATGGGCCACATGCCGACCAAAGAGGTAGTATACAAGTGTTAAAGTTACAGCACTAGGAACAAGTATAGCTATAGGGGTAGATTAAGAAAAGTTGGATGGGTTGAAATAAGACGTATTCTTTCATTTCTTTGAATTTATTAAACTCGTTATATTGTTATCGTGCACACAGACTCGCAAGATCGTCGTGTTATTTGGCACGATAAAGTTACCTTCTTAATAGATACAAAGACATGAACGAATCGTAACTTATAACACCCTTTTAGTAGTCTCAAACAGGAATGATTAATGGCTGCTGGCTTTCACTTCTTAAAATGATATTCCGTGCTCTGCACTGAATTGAACTTGTATTGAGTTTGGTTATGATAACTTGTTACGTCATTTACATGATACAAATACTGCCGAGTAATACGCGATAACGTGATGTTGTCTTTTTCTTCATTTTTTTTTTTTTTTTTTTTTTTTTTTTTTTGGGGGGGGGGGGGGGGGGGTTTGCAAGAAGGTGAAAAGGGTGGGAGAAAGGGATGGGGGGGGGGGGGGGGGTGACACCTTATATCAAACTAAAATCTACTTCTAAAACTCGTCTTACATGACAATTTTGTTTACTGACTTTGACTTTAACAATGATTTTATAGGAAACTGTACAACTGGGGCTATGGTACGACACTCACTTCCGGATCGGAAGCTCCTGGGTTCGAGCCCAGCTCGGCCTATAGTTGAGTCATTGGAGAAGGCTCTTTACTCACATTCTCTCACCGTACTCAGGTGTAAATGAGTATCTGGCGGTTAACAGCGCTGTCTCTGTCCGGAAAAAATGGAATATCGCCCAACAGGCGTCATGCCCGGTCCTACATGTTAAATGTTGATGTTGGCCAGGGTCCCCTTGTAAAGCGTTTTGAGCACGTTTAGTGGATTTTGCGATATATAAAAGCTCATTTTTTTCTATTACAAATTGTTTGACCTATATTGTATATTCGTACCCTCGGATAGAGCCCTTCCAAAGTCGGGCTTTCCCTCAGTCCGAAAATCAACTAAAGGTAAAAAAAACGTATATTAAATGTTTTGCAGAAATGAAAATTATTTATATTTTGGGAAATCCCTATTTTCATCCGAAAGTCCCTAAAACACCTTTGTTGTAGCCATTTCACATTAGAACCTCCAGATACAGATCACTTCCACAGAATTCCTCATAGTAAGAAGCAAGAGGATTCAATAGTCTGTTGTCACCTCCGCCCAGCAACGAGCAGTTGGTTCTGAACAAAGAAAATCGATCCTTTTTACTCTTCATGCTGGCTAGCACTTTTTCACATGTCATGTGATGAGAATGTATAAAAGGCAAAACATGATCATGTTTTTCTCCACTGGATACACTTTTATGCTCGTCGGAGAAGTATTTCATAAGGGTGTCCGCCATTGTTCCGATAGTTTAGAACCAGATACTAAGTTGCTATGCGTCATTACGAGGGAACTGACGCCACGACGGTTGAATCCTATTGGTAGCTTTTTGCCAATATTTTAAACAGTTTTTTTCTAATACATGGATAATTGGTAAGCTTAATATTAAAATAGTTTCGAAGAAAACGGAACAGGAAATGGATCAGTGGTGTTTGGCAAATCACCTCGCCCTAGGCCAATTTAGGCACTGCACTGCAGCTGACGCTTTCATTAATCCAGTCTTTCCTTGCAATAGAGCCTAAAAAAGGATTTCTCCTTGGGGATGAATAAGTGCATTATTTTTCTAATATTATCATATAATTTTAGCTTTATTTAATATTTATTAACAAATCCATTTTTCGTGATGGTCGGACATACTTTTTCTTACCATAGTATAATAGCCTGTGCGGCATTCACATTTTGTCCTGACATCTGGGCAAGAAACACACAGGATATAACAATAAAAATGGTGGAACCGTCTCTGTTTATTGTTGTTGCTAAGGGCACAGTGAACCGAGTTATTCGACTGTCTATTTTGTTTCTTTCTTCCAAAGCTTGAAGAGTTGCAGGGATTGCAATGGTTCTGTGAGGGGATATGTATAAAAAAATACATTTTTTCTTATGTATACATAGTTTCAGAAACTTTCTTTTGTTTTGATTTTGATTTGTTTTGTTTCGAAAGATTTTACTGCGACATATTTAGATCATTTCAGCGCCACTAAAACGGAAAAAAAAATAGAATATTTCTAAATTTCTATATTTACAATTGAAACCATACAAGCAAAAGTAAGACGTAGGATAATGATTCAAATAGAGAACATCATGTGTAGATTCCAAGAGCACACTATCTCCGCTATCAGTGTACTTGGTTTGAGATCACCAAAAATTCTCATCCATACACATACAAGCACAGAATCTCACCAAGAGGAATGCACTTAAATGTTTACAAAGCAAGATATTGAAAACAAATCGAAAAAAAAAGAATATTACAGCACATAACATGATTTACAATGAGATAAAAATCATCTCCCAAAACTAATACTAATACTAATAATAATGCTAGGATTCGTTGACAACTTTCAAATCTAGCTTAAAGTTTTATCTTCATATTCTGTTGTTGTTAAATTGAATTCGTATCACTTTTCCATCAAACTTGTCTAACTGTAATATGCTTTGATTTATATCACTGTAAAGCGCTTAGAGCCTGTGACAACGGGGTAAAGCGCTATATAAATGCCATTAATTATTATTATTATTATTATTGTTATTATTAATACAACACATTTCACTATTCCCATTCATCTTTTTTTTAAAATCAGAATATACTTTGAAATAGTATTTTTTTTCCAATTTAACAATTACATCATTACTAAATCAAAGTGACAAATTAAGCTTCAGACACTGTTTTTGTTTGTTTGTTTGTTTGTTTTGCATTGTTTTGCTTTTTTGTTGTCATAATATATGTATATTTGCTTTTTTTTTTGGTTTACTATCATTAATGAACATTTCTACAACTTTGGCCTGAATTCTTTACCTCCTTTTAGATAATTTTGTAGCATGTTGACAACTTCACATGATTTGCTAGCATGCAAATGAAGGACAACCTGCAATTGGTTTGGTATTTGATAGGAAACTAAATGAAATGAAACTAAATGAAATGAAAAGAAATGAAATGAAACAAAAAAAAAAAGATAGTAAACAAAATAAACCAGAGTGCACTTCTGTTTATAGACAATTGCTACATAAATGACTTTTAATATGCATACATTTGAATAATATCTTATGCTTTTTAAACAAATTACTTACGTGCTTGTAGTTGCAAATGTTACTGTGTACGCTCTCGACAACGAAGTAAGGAACGGGAATGGGTTTGATCTCAACATGATCAAGTGTATGGCAATGATAAGGAATATCAGATGAAGTAGCAAGCAACAAGTGGTTGTAATGACGTAAAGCCCCAAGGATGTAATAATGCTTTCTAGATGTTCTACTTCGATGAATGCTGCAGCGATGAGAGAAGCCACGCCCAGAGGGATCATCCTGAAATATTGAGAAATTTTGTGTATTTGTAGATATCTGATTGTGAGGTTATGTGGTCTTCTGGTATGACACGCGTTTTCGGATCGGAAGGTCCTGAGTTTGAGCCTCGCTCGGAGCATAGTTTAGTCCTTGGAAAAGGATCTTTACTCACATTCGCCCACTGCACTCAGGTGTAAAATGAGTACCTGGCCGTTAACAGCGTTGTCTCTTTCCAAAAAAAATGCAATATCGCCTAACAGGCGTCATGTTTCGTCCTACATGTTAAGTATTGCTGGTTGCAAGAGAACCCACTGTAAAGGCTTTGAGCATGTTTAATGGATATTGCGCTATATAAAAGCTCAATTTTATTTATTTATTTATTTTTTAGATATTTAATCATTTGAAACATTAATATGTACCAAAGGTGTTCAAATTAACACAATGAAAGTTTCTATGCATGAAAGTTACACGGAGCATTTGATGGTTAATAATTAATCTTAAACGACATTATACGATACCTTACGATGATTAGTAAACAATGAAACTCTCTATACATTATGTAATATGACCAAAGATTATGGAGCTCATAGTGGCCTTTTTCGTAATATTACATTAACATTTATATCTAAAGTATTTCATATACCTGCGTCAAAAATAAAGTAGAACATTTAAAACCGTATCCACACGTCAATGTATATTTATAAACGTAATAGCATAAAGCGCTTGGCTTGATTGTTTTAGATGTTGTGAACGGTTTTTTAAATTTTAGTTACAAGGACAAAGCCGTGGGACCACACCGGTCCTTAAATCATTACACTGGCTTCCAATAGAGAAAAGAGTAATAAACAAAATCGCATGTTTTGCTTACAATTGCATTCACCATACATCACCTGAATACCTAGAATGCCCTGTGAGGGAATATAAACCAACTAGATCTCTGCGATCCACCAGTACTTCAGTAATGGAGAAAAACATCCCAAGAACAAAGTTTGCTGAACGTGGTTTTGCATTTTCGGCTCTAATTATATGGAATTCTTTACCACCTAAAACCCGACAATGGGAAAGTTTACCAGTCTTCAAGCGGCATTTAAAAACAAATCTTTATCATTTTGCTTTTCGTGATTCTATATGAACTTCGAACAAGATATGGGTGTGACTGTTGTGATTATTTCGTAGTCGAATGAATGAACTTGTGTGATACCAAAAAACTATTGTAAAGCACCTCTGAGCCCTATTTGTGGATACCGGCGTTGTAATAATAATAATAATAATAATAATAATAATAATAATAATAATAATAATAATAATAATAATAATAATAATAATAATAATAATAATAATAATAACAACTTTCAGAATCATTGTTTGTTTTAAATGTAACGGACCAACACACAAAACTATGTGTAACCTTTAACGTTTATAGTCTGGTTAATAGATAGTATGCGCTTGACTAAGAATCTCACAACATTGCCATCCGGAAGTATGACGACGGACCAACACAAAAAACTATGTGTATCCATGAACGTTTATAGTCTGGTTAATAGATTAATAGTATGCGCTTGACTAAGAAGCTCACAACATTATGACGGACCAACACCCAAAACTATGTGTAACCATGAACGTTTATAGTCTGGTTAATAGATAGTATGCGCTTGACAAAGAAGCTCACAACATTGTCACCAGGAAGTATGACGGACCAACACACATAACTATGTGTAACCATGAACTTCTATAGTCTGGCACTGCAGTCTACATGCATTTTTATGTAATGAATTACCAAATAAACCAGGATAAAACTTTCATGATCACAGCATTGGCTGAGTGGAAGAAGACATAGAAAGCACGACCTGCCGGTCCGATGGATGAAGTAGCTAATCCAAGGATGAAAGAAAAGATCACAAGACCTGTGGAGAGAGAGAGAGAGAGAGAGAGAGAGAGAGAGAGAGAGAGAGAGAGAGAGAGAGAGATGCATCTAATGTATAACGTCAATAAAGAAATGATTTTGCTAAATAGATCATCATCATCACCATCATCATCATCATCATCATCATCATCATCATCATCATCATCATCATCATCATCATCATCACCATCACCATCATTATCATCATCATCATCATCATCATGGGGGGCAGCGTAGCTCAGCGGTACGGTCTTTACTTCCGAAAGGAACTGAGTTCGATTACCCGCCGGTGCGCTGTGTGGCCTTGAGCAAGTCACCTAAACCTAGCTCAATTTGCGGCGCTGCGACGCCTGGGTTATTCCAGCATTCCCTTGGAATAGACCCTAGAGACAAATTCCCCCTATGGGATGAATATAGGGAATTTTATTATTATTTTTTTTATCATCATCATCATCATCATCATCATCATCATCATCATCATCATCATCATCATCATCATCATCATCATCATCATCATCGTCAAATAAAGAATACACCTTTTAGAATAAGTGCAACTCTTACCTAAAATGTTGGCTGAGGGCACCGTACCAAGAACTTTTACTCGCGTAAACGTTTCTGTTTGGTTGCTGTCCGAGGTGTCATTAGATCCTATGTTGGATAATGCCAAGTAAAATTCCATGACTTTTGAGTGTTAAATCATTACTATTTTAGTGCATTCTTCGGAAAGTTATTATTATTATTATTATTATTATTATTATTATTATTATTATTATTATTATTATTATTATTATTATTATTATTATTATTATTATTATTATTATTATTGTTATTATTATTATTATTATTATTATTATTATTATTATTATTATTATTATTATTATTATTATTATTATTATTATTATTATTATTTTTATTATTACTATTATATAATATTTAAATACCTATATTTCAAAATCTTAAATTTTCAAATCTTAAATTTCCGAATGATTTATTTTTTCAAATCATAGATTTCTAACATCAAATTTCAAATTATCTATTTAACAAATCTTAAAAATCCATTTGATTTTATTTCATTCAATTTTCCCTCACCCAGTCCATTCTGACACTAGCCAAAAATAGCTCAATTAGCCACAAAAATAATGTCAAAAATGTGGATTACCAGATGGTTTGTCAACGGTGACTGAGACATTCTTGTACTTGGTTTGAGACTGAAAAGATAAAAATAGCAATAATATAACATTATTAGTATGGAAATCCTGCACGCAATGGCGTAATATTACGTTTTTTTTCTGAATCGACGATTAGATGTTTAACCAGTTGACTGTTCTGCTTCCCGAAAAGACCCGTATGAAATAATTGGGCCAGAAAACACACCCTCCATCTAAATCGATTGATTTAACTGACACTTATTTAGACAAACACTTTCAAACCTGGGACCTCAATGTCAAAATAGAGGTTGAAATATTTTCTGTGCCTATAATAGATAGTATCCACTTGGCTAAGAGGCTCACAACATTGCCAAATATAACGGAACAACTTATAAAGATATGTTTGATATTCTGGTTAATAGATAGTATGTGCTTGGCTAAGAAGCTCACGCACAACATTGCCATCCGGAAGTTTAACGGACCAACACAAAAACTATGTATCCATGACTATTATAGTCTGGATAATACAGTTAAGTGAGAATTACTCGTAAACATGGATGATAAAAAACAATAACAAACACCTGAGTGACGTCATATTCGTTCTAATTATACATTTAGTGAGAATTACTCGTAAAGGCGGATGGCAAAAAGCAATAACAAAGACCCGAGTAACGTCAAATTAAAACTATCTCTCTCCTTAATGACCATTTTACCGAAGTGTCGTACCCACATATTTCAAAAAAAGTGTTTTTCTAAGACTTATTATCTATATATCGATTGATTTAAATTACTCTTATTTTGGTAAACACTTTCAAACCTGGGACCTCCATGTCAAAATAGACGTTGAAAAGAGGGCTGTTTTGCCATCTGATATTCTTTTGTCTGCTATAAATAGAACGAAGTGACGTCCCACAGGTTTATGTTATTGCTTTTTTGCCATTCATGTTTACGAGTAATTCTCACTAAACTGTATTAACCAGACTAAAAAAGTTCATGGTTATACATGGTTGTGTGTGTTGGTCCGTTACACTTCCGGATGACAATGTTGTGAGCTTCTTAGCCACGCCCTATCCTGACGCCCCCCCCCCCCCCCACATAAAGGTCTTATAACTATATCATAACTATTTATTCCAGATTTTGCGATTTACAAAAGAGAGATGAATGAGAAAAAAATGTTGAATGTATAGTATCAAATGTGTCAATTTTCCTCTAGTTGGAAGGGAGAGAGTTGGAACGCTAAAAATATCTCATTTGATACATCCAAAACCACAAAACAACCCTATATTATACTAATATTATTCTTAGGTCTTACCTCTTCAAAGGGGTCCGGAT
>NC_088367.1:23260399-23325399 GCF_034508935.2 Berghia stephanieae
CAATCAAAAACATCACTACGACTACTAGTATTACCACCACCAACGCCACAATCAGTAACATCACTACGACTACTAGTATTACCACCACCAACGCCACAATTAGAAACATCACTACGACTACTAGTATTACCACCACCAACGCCACAATCAGTAACATCACTACGACTACTAGTATTACCACCACCAACACCACAATCAGAAACATCACTACCACTACTAGTATTACCACCACCAACGCCACAATCAGTAACATCACTACGACTACTAGTATTACCACCACCAACGCCACAATCAGAAACATCACTACGACTACTAGTATTACCACCACCAACGCTACAATCAGTAACATCACTACGACTCTACTAGTATTACCACCACCAACGCCACAATCAGAAACATCACTACGACTACTAGTATTACCACCACCAACGCCACAAACAGTAACATCACTACGACTACTACTTCTTTTACTACAACTGCTCCTACTACTGTGTGGATGATGCTTGGTCAGTTTTGAGAAATAAGATTAAGTTTAGTAACCCATTTGGATGACTCAAGCAGTTAATAAGCAGATGATAAATAAGAAACAAAAACTATTCCAAAACAATATATGAAACACAGATCACTATCTAATTATGAAAGATATGTAACAATACGAATAAATCTAAAATATATCAAATGCAATTGAATTACATGAATCTAAATTGGCTCGAGAATGTAAATCTAATGCAAAATGTTTCTGGAAATATGTCAATTCTAAACTTAAAAGAAAAACTGATGTCGACGCCTTGCTAAAAGATGATGATTCAACCACTGTGTCGGAAGTGTTAAATACATAAATTTCTCAGATGTTTTTTTTTTTTTGTAAATTAAATGAGGACCATGCTAATATCCCATTCGTTGACAAAAACAACGATGGGAATTATATTACTGATTATTCTATTTTGGAAAATGAAATTATCGAACAGTTGTTATCACTTAATGAAACAAAAGCATTGGTTCGGATGGTCTCCATTCTCGTTTACTCAAGGAGATTGCCACACAAATAAGCCATCCCCCTTTTTATCATATTTAACAAATCTCATCAGAGGATGAAATTCCAGAAGAATGAAAATTGGCTAATGTGGCTGCCATTTACAAAAAATCATATACAAACGAACCTGTAAAATTATGGAATCCAGTCTTAAAGACAGAATCAGGATTTTAAAAAGAAAACCACCAAATATTAAGTAATTGTCAAAACGGAATTGGAGAGAACGCTCTTGTGTAACTCACTTATTACATGTCATGGAAGATTTTACCAGCATGTTTTATGTATTGCTATTATATATTTTGATTTCAGTAAAGCCTTTGATTCTGTCCCTCATGAAAGGCTATTCAGAAAAATAAAATCATATGATATAACAGGTCAGATATATGATTGGATAATATGTTTTCTATCCAATAGAAAGCAGAGGGTAGTTGAAATTGGCGAAATGTCAAGTTTTAAGTGTGTGACCAGTGGGAAGTGTCTTGGGTCCAATACTTTTTATTATATATATTAATGACTTCCCAATTAACATTATATCAAAATTTAGATTGATTGCAGATGACACTAAAATTTATAATAAATCTGATCAGCATTTAATCATTGAGGATCATATTAATTCTCATTTAGAATGGTCAAGGAAGTGGCAAGTAAAATTTAATATCAACAAGTGCAAGGTATTGCTTGTTGGAAAGAAAAATCCTAATCACATCTATTACTCAGATAGAACTCTAATTCAAAGGTTTTTTTTCGTTGATACACTTTTTTTAAAGGGATCTTTGTGTTGTTTTTTTACCCACATTTGAACTTCGATGTGCATATTAATGATTGTACAACTAAAACGAATCGCATGTTGGTAATCATTTACAGGAGTTTTCCTTATTTGGATAATAGCATGTTTCTTCCGTTATCTAAAACCATTATAAGACCTGTTCTTGAGTACAGGAACAAAGTTTGGAACCCAATAAATCAAAGGCAGTCAATAGGTCTTGAACATATTCAAAGACAAAATTGCTTTCAGGGCTTGATAACATATCATATGACGACCTTAAAGCATCTCTCGATCATCCTAGTCTCAACTACAGAAGATTAGAGTAGACTTAATTCAACTCCACAAGATAATACATAATATAAATAATATAAATCCATCAATTTTGTTTACATTTTCCAAGATTACGTATACCAGAGGCGACAAATATAAAAGATATATTCCAAGATTTCATGCCAAAATAAGATAGAACTCATTTATTGTACGTTTAGTGAAAATATGGAATAGTCTCTGTTTTAACCCCAAAAATGAATTTCTTTGAACCAGATTAAAATCTTAGTTGATAGGGAGTTGAAGTCTCTGAGATTTAAGTATGACTAATATGTTTTATTCTTTTTTGCTTAAAAAAATGATCAATTTCTGAATTTAATGAATGAATGAATGAATGAATGAATGAATTAATTAATTAATTGATTAATTAATTTATCTATTCATTCATTTGTTTCTGTGGTTATTTAGTTATTTATCCATTTATCTTTTAAACTTTAAATTATCATGTGGATATTTCCATTACTTTCATGATTTTGTAGACTGGTTTGTAAATGTTGACAAGTAAAATGGATGACATCTGAAACAATGTTAAATCATGATGATTTATCAGGGACCTATGCATGATTAATATCGTTTTTGCTTTCATTATTATTGTTGAATTATGAAATTTTTATATTTGTGATTCATTTGATAATAACCAATTTTCAATAACCAGTATTCTATGACAGTATTTTTTCGATTTTGCATTGCCGTATTGCTATATTTTTCTTTACATTCAAAGTTGTGTAGAACTGTCTGTGAATGATGCAATGCAAGCTATAAGAGATTCTGCAATTATAAACTATTGTATAAGACATTTAAATGATAATTCCTATATTAAGCCTTTATGAAATAATTTAGCTAAAATGGAACATTCAAACGAAGATTATCAAAATTCTTCAGCCTAAATACCAACAATGGCTGTCACAGTCAACAACTTACTCTCTCCGCCCTCGAATACAAATACTCAGAATTGAGTCAACTTCGAGTAACATTCAGATTCAGATTGAGATTGAGATTCAGATTTTAATTGATTTTTTTTTTTTTTTGAAGGACAAATTTCTGGCCAAAATTTCAAATACGAGTTTATTTATCCAGAGTCAGATAGTTAACTGGTTTAAAAGACCAGTCAGCTTTGTTTATTTGTTTTTAAGGGTACTACTGCATTTGCAACACATTTAAGTTATATCAGCGCCAGTAAAAAGGAAGAAAATGGGATAGTAAAAAGTTCTACAATTACAATTAAAGCACTCAAGAAAAAGTAAGATAAAGGGGAACTGGGAACAAATAGGGATCAGATGTAGATTCCGAGAGCATACCTCCAACCTACTTTGTTTGAGATTACCTATAAGTCTCATCCGGATACAAGCATAAGGTTTGACAAAGAGGAATATAATCAATATACTCAAATGCTTACATTATTCATTCTAAATAACAAATATAATAATATATGCCAGAGAGATGATTTACAAGGAAAAAAAACATCTCCCAAAACAATAACTATTCATTTGGCTGTTTCCCTCAACGCCAGGAGTCCGGCCAGGGCCAGGACAAAACAAGTAATCTCATTCCAAGACAAAGACAAAAAAGCATATTGGAAAACAGATAGAAGGGGATAAAAGACACATTTAGTGTCTCCCAGTCACATTTGACTCTCAACCATCAGAGCGATTATGTTTGTCTCGCTCCATTTATTTACAGCCCTGTTTTGGACACCGTTACCGCATATTCTGCCAGTTATGTCAGTTGGTTCTATTTATAGCATCGATAATTGTCAAGAAATAACGACTGAGAGCCGTTTCTGGAAGAAGAAAAAAAAGCAGCATGTAATTTAAGTATCAGATGTTTATAAGATACTTGTTTTATAAGATAATTTTATGTGCCTGCGGATTAATAGCAACTGATTATTTTGTTGTTGCCTTTGAGAGAGAGAGAGAGAGAGAGAGAGAGAGAGAGAGAGAGAGAGAGAGAGAGATAGAGAGAGAGAGAGAGAAAGAAAGAGAATAGAGAGAGAGAGAAAGAAAGTGAATAGAGAGAGGGGGAGAGAGAGAGAGAGAGAGAGAGAGAGAGAGAGAGCAAAAAATGTTCCTTTTTTTAAAAAGTATATTTTCTAATTAATGCTATTCGTTTAAGTACAATACTCACAATATTTACCCGTCAAATGAAACATGCCAACATACAAAACTATGCGTAACCTTAAACGTATATATTTTGATTATTTATTTTAGTGAGAACTATCACCCAACTGGCGGTCTGAAAATTAAGCAAAGAGAGAAATGACGTCATATTCTTTCGTTCTGTAGCTAGTGTCATATTTTTAAATCTCTGAACTTGGCACAATCATATACTGCGATGACGTCACGCCGCGGGGTACAAACCTCTCCCATCGCTTTTCACGAATTCGAGGCATCTTACAGTCGAAATAGGAATATAAAGCAACAACATTTGCAATATAAATTTGTACAATTGAAAAGGATTTTTCACATTTTGTTGGAATAAATAAGTATATCTATGTATTCATTAAAATAGATCTTGAAAAACGTTGACATCAAATCACCCAGTTGTTCCAATCCAGACACCCAGTTGTCCCAATCCAGACACCCAGTTGTATTAAATCAGACACCCAGCTAAAGTTTATTCCTCCTCGCCCCCCCCCCCCCCCCCCCCCCCCACTCCCTCTCCCTTTCCCCCCTAAAAATCAGTTGCATTAAACAAATTCAATCACGCCTAAAATGGAATTTTTTCCGCTGATTCAGACGTGCTAGTTTTCTTCTTCATTTTCTTTGAATAAAGTGAGAAATTCATCGGCTAAGGTAATAATTAACTCATCATTAACATAAACTAGGCCCTAGTTGCAAGATTTATGAGGAAAGTACTTGTATAAATGTTTTTTAAGGAAATAATTGATAACTTATTTAAGATTTTAAAAACAACAAGTAATATAAGATAATTGAACAGTTACTGCCAGTACCATTATTTTCCCTTTGATAGTTTAGTCTTGACTTTATGTATCTCAAGCACGAGTTCCTCGAGTATACGGTTTCCTCGAACTCAGTTGATTGTCCCAAATTTTTCGCTTATTATTCTTAGTTACCATTTCATTCCTTCCTCGAACTAATTTTTACCCCGAGTGACATTAAATCCGTTCTATGTATAAACTTAATTAATTCAAATCTAATATTAAAAAAATAGATCAATTTGTTAAACATCTGTTAATGACATTAATTAGCAATGACTATGAAAAATGTTTTTTTTTTCTATTTTTGAGTAAAATTTTGTCTAAAATCAAAGCCCTATCTCCACTGAGTTAAAATGTTTTTGAATTTTGAAAATCCATTCATAAATAAACAAGTTATGCAGTTTCAAAGGTGTAATTTATTTGGATGACCCGCAAAGAGGAAAAAAACGCGAAAATATGGGACGCTTTTCGGCATTTTTGTTCGACCTTTGGTTGTATCTTGCGTAATAAATAGATTTAAAGATTGAAACTTGAAGAGCAAATTAGGATGATGTTTTGTAAAATACGGGAAAAGTACTCGTCATATTCATATGAAATTTTACAACCAAAAAGAAGAAATATTCATGTATTACCTTGTCAGCGACAAAACCTCCACGCCCGGTAGTTTTAGAAATATTTTACTCCAAAGAGTAAAAATCTATTTTTAACGGTCTTTTGGTAATCGCACGAGTTTTGTCGCTTGACATAATCTAAAATGACCTTTTTTCTAACTGTGTGCCAACTTTCAGTCATATTCATCAATAAACAGCGTCGTAATTAATTTTTTAAAATAGCTTATATACGAAACGGCTTCGTCCCATATTTTGACGCGAATTCGGGCACTTCGTGAGCGAAAAAGAGGCCCAAAGATTTGTGCGGGATAGTCATTGCTACATTAATTTACAGCATAGTATACAACATTTGATGTCATTGTGTGTATAATATATTTAGATGGCACTACTTAAGTATTCTTATGGTAAGAGGCCAAATTACACCCATGTTATTGTCACTTCAACCCGCTATTGCCTGGTCCCAGGTCCAGGATGAGAAATTGAGGATGGTTGTGCGTTGGGCCAGCAACCCATCATGTAAAAAAACAAAACATCGCGCTACAGAAACGCCAGGAAGAACTAAAAGACATCATATTTCACGTGAGCCAGATTCAACCTTGATGACGAATAGAAATGAAAGTTGAAAGGAAGTTTCTATTCCGACATTTGTCTTTGAGCAAGCCCAAGAAGGAGGTGAGAGTGGGTGCCTGGAATGTGCGAACGTTATATGAAAATGGAAAAACCGCACAGATTTTAAAGGTAATGGAAAGGTATAGAATTTGCATCCTTGGAATAAGTGAAATGAGATGGACGGATTCAGGCATCATGACTCTAGTTTCGGGAGAAACAGTCTTTTTACTCAGGACGCACAGCTTGTCAACACCAAGAGGAAGTTGGCATTTTTATGGATTAGGAAGCTAGACGAAACTTAGTGGGATGGGAACTAGTCAACTCAAGAATTATTAGAGCAAAAATATTTTTAAAAACTACCATACAGTGTTATGTCCTAACAGAGCAGGCAATAGATGAAGAGAAGGACAAACACAAATTGACAATACCCCACGACATGACACGTTGATCCTCATGGGTGACTTGAATGCTAAAATTGGGACTGACAAAAACGCAATGAGAGAAACATGAGAAAGGAGGGAGTCGGAGAAATAAGCGAAAATAGACAACGGTTCATTGACATATGCCTTGAAAATTGTCTTTTTATAGGCGGAACTGTGTTTCACCATAAGAATATACACACGCTGACCTGGATCTCATCCGATGAAAAAACAGCAACAAAAAAATTAGAACGACCATATTGCCATCAACCAGAAATGGAGGAGTTCCACGAAAGTTGACAAAGATAATCGAGGGGCAGACTGAAGAAGCGACCACGTACTACTAATTTGCAGAATAAAGTTGAAGCTGAAAAGAACACAGAACAAAAATCAAATGAACAAATATTCGACACAGGTGAGCCGAGAGACGCTATTGTGACAGCATCGGTCTATAAAACAAATACCAAATCCTGGACAGTATACCTGCAGATGATATCAAGGACCTTTGCAGCAATGTAAAGGAGACGTACTGGACACCAGCAAATCAGTTTTGGGATACAAAAGAAAAGAAAAGAAAGAATGGATATCTGACAACACAACTCAGCTCATTGAGGAATCACGCTTTACTGATTATGCAAATGTGTTCTTTTAATATTAATGGTTAAGTGCATGAACAAAGTAAATGCTATAAGGTCACATGAACACAATGAGAAATATGGGGTTATTGACCTTGCTCGACGTGGACTTATTTGCAGGTCTGATAACTCAAATTATTATGGGCTCACTGTTGTCATTTAAATAATTTCAAGCCAAAAAACACCATTTGGTCCATTACAACATTGTAAATCAAGCCCATATTGTGTCCGGTTATCAGACCTGCAATTATGTGCACATATGCCTTGTTATATCAACCACAAACATTATTGAATCTCCCTGAAAAAACAGAAGAGCATGATAGATAACGATAACAGTCACTTTGGGTGCAATTGATGCTCATATCTAACGATCGTTTGACCCCTTGTTGCTATGCTTGGCAAGCTATTGATATGGATGCCCTTTTAAACTATTATCTGTTTATAGTCCGAATCTCGGGTTATTCAATAAACGTACAGTGTATGCACATAGACGTCTACTATTATAATTACGCAAGTTATCGTATATTCTATTAAAACTTAGACAAATTAATATTCTAATTGTTGTTTTAGTCGAAAATTTAAAACAAAATATATTTTGCCCCTGATACTAGCCGATGACCGTGAACCAACGACCCATAGCCACCTTAAGCATTTGCCTATCATCCAAAGCAAACAACCCACAGGTTCTGAGCATCATTCAAAATTCTAACTCAAACGATTTAAAAATGCATAGTGTTAGCACGTGATAAATAATCATTAGCTGTGGGTCTGTGATTTAAATTCAATACTATTTTTAAAAATATATAAATACATACACAAATCCGGAATAGAGGTCATAAGATTAATCTGACTCAATTTATAAAATTATTATACTTCTTAATTCTATATTTATACATTTTAAGCATTTACATATAAATTCAAACTAGGGGTCATAGGGAGAACATATTTAACATTGTAGAATTTATATATATATATATATATATATATATATATATATATATATATATATATATATATATATATACATTGTCGCCATCAAGTCTTGACTTTATATTTATATTTTCTTATGCGTGCCAGGTCTGTAAACGAATTTCCATTTTTTGAATGAATAAAGTATATCATTATATTTTTATTACCAGTTAGCTATTTGTCTGTTTGGCATGTACAAAGATAGCTAGGGAATTAAGGAATGTTTGCCAGGCCTTTCTGTTGACCTGAAATAAATAATCAGGGGGACGAACAGGCTGAATGGCGGGAAATCTTTTGATGGTTAATGCTTAGCAAAACTCGAAACATCAATTTTTTAAAATATATTCAGCTATTTCGCTTTCTGTATATTATTTTCTTTTAAGTAATTAGTCGTCATTACTTAATTTCAATCCTTTCAAAAATGCCCATGATGAAATATTTCTTTTGCACTTTGAATTGTATGGCTTTGCAGTACCTTGTGTTGTCTTGTCACAGAAGTCAAGTAAAATTAAGTGTGCTCAGTTACCGGATGAGTGATAAATATTGTGGATAAGTTTGTCCCGACATTGTGTCTTTTAGGAAGGCTCTTAACACAAGTAGTCCATTCAACTTGGGTGTGAATGAGTTCTTCCCTATAGGCAGTGACGCATATAGTGAAAGTAGTATAAAATGGACGTCTAACAGGCGCATGTTTATGACGCCACCTAATAATGATGTGCTCATAAATTTGATGTTTTCATTTAATTGAAAACCCTCCACTATACTCTATAGCCTTATTGCCCAATAATGTTTTAAGGTCCCATGTATTTTGTCTGAGATCCATTTGGAATTCGAAAGTACAGAAAAACGATCGATAAACCCTTTAATATCCTTTCAATATATTATTTTGTTTAACTTAAAATATCACTTCAATTAAAAGTTGTTTCAAAACTATTCGATTTACTTACCGATTGTCTAAAAAAAGTCCGTCAAATCAGCCTGTGATGAAAAGAATATCTGATACCTCTTTATAATTCAAGATAACTTTTCAAATCTCTTTGAATCCATGTGATTCCTAAGATCGACAAGAGCAATTTAAAAAAAACATTATTCCTTCCCACTGATTTTTATACAATTCAGTTTGGTTGGCTCAGACCATGCAGCTGTGATAATGATTCCCATGACCCCAAAACAATTCTGTTCAATGGTGACATTTACAGATCTATCCGCTCTATGCTTTTTCTACCGTAACGTTTTGATTCATGGTCTGTGATAATGGCAGATTGAAAGATCCATTATTCTTTTCTCTGTCTTTCACCTTTTCTTATTTAGGAGCTCAGCAATAATTACGAAGGTCATATCGGAAAAGCTAAAGAATACGAATGGTATAATCTGCCTTTATGTCTTTCTATTTTCTTACTTGGGCTAAAGTTTACCGAGCTAAAGTTAGTTTCGGTTCAACGACTCTTTGAATTCCATTACAAAACTAATTATGGATTCGCCTCGATTTCTTTTAGCGAGGGCTTATCTTAGAATATAGAGATTCGTCATATTATTCTTAATTTATCATTCTGATTGAGAACCCCGCATTATTTGCGGAGAAATAAAGACTTATCACGAACAGACATTCATTTATTTTGACTGTTTTACTCCTGCACTGTGGAAATTAACATAGATTGAGACTAATCTTCCGAGCCTTCAACGATAAAAATCGGTCGGTCTGGTAATAAAGTCGGTAGGTGTGTGTAAATGAATCTGGCAGGAGGGGCCGCCAGCTGGAGATTCCCAACGTCAAATGACCGATCCTAATGCCCGAGCAGATTTAATAAATAATGAAATGACCGACCAGTTATGCCCTAGCAGATTTATAAATAATAATTTGGATCATCGGTTGATAGAATTATCCTTGATTTTAAAAAAAAAAGTTTGCACGTTACCCGTACTATCAATCTAATAAATAAAAGTTTTATAATTTTTAGATTTGCCAGTAATTCTTTGCTCGTTTGTAGAATTTAAACATTGTCTGTACAGAACAATTTTGACCCCTGACCCTCTTTTCTTAAAAGAAATGAATGATGGATGAGAAAAAGTCTCAAAATAATATGCTTTTTGTTTCTTTATTACGTCAGCGGTTCGGAATCATTGCCTTGTATTCTCTCGTTCTCCAGAAAAAGTACCTATTTAAAATTTTGGCCAGAAAACTCGTCCTTCAAATACCGATCAATCAAAATCTTGGCAAAAATTCTCAAATCAGTGATTTTGCATCCGAAGTCCCATGTTTTGAGAGTCGTTGACAAAATGAGGGTCATTTTAATCGATCGATTTTTGAAGGGCCAGTTATCTGGCCAAAATTCTAAGTACGTGTTTGTTCTTGTTCAGAGTTCCTCATTATTATTGGTAGTCGTATCAAAACCTTTTCAGGAATTACTTAGCCTTAAGAGTATGTAAACTGTAAAAAGGTTGGCTGAAAGGGAGGGGGGGGGGCGTTTTGTGCCCTTTTCCTGGGTATTGTTCTTTATAAATGCCCAAGTTAGGGGACAGCGTGGCTCAGTGGTACGGTTTTTCTTTCGTACCCAAAAAGGTACCTCTCGGCCTAGCTCAATTTGCAGCTCTGCACTGTGACTGACGCCTGGGTTATTCAATTCTTCTCTTAGAATAGACCCTAGAGAAAATGTTGTTTTTTTTTCTAATTTTATCTTAAGTTGTTGTCAAGGTGTATTTCTATAAATAAATTACCGTTAGTGTAACCGATGCAGCAGGCAGTCTGCTCCGCATACTTTGTAGTTGTTACATCACAACATTTCGATCAATGATCTTCACCAAGTCTTACATGTTTGAATGTGTACTGTGCACCTATTGGCTAACGTATAGGGCAGCGGTGGGGACTTCCAGAACCCTGGGATCGTGCTATTAAAAAAAATCCCTTTATTCATCCCATAGGGAACATTTGTCTCAAGGGTCTATTACAAGGGAATACTGGAATAACGTAGGCTTCAGCCGCAGTGCAGCACCGCTATTTGAGCTAGGTGACTTGCTCAAGGTCACACAGCGCAGCGGCGTATGATCGAACTCGATACCTTTCGGGTACCAAGAAAAGACCAAACCACTGAGCAACAATGTCCCACTAATATTGTTTTCATCATTTAACCTGTATCATATATAGATAGTATGCAGATGACGTCACTCAGGCCTTTGTTATTGTTTTTGCCATCCGCGTTTGTGAGTTGTTCTCACTAAGCTGTATCAACCAGACTATAAAAGTTCATGGTTACACAGAGTGTGTGTGTTGGTCCGTTATACTTCCAGATGGCAATGTTGTGAACTCCTTGGCCAAGCGCATTCAATCTATACATAATACTATGCCCTATAAAACTGATATAATTGATACAATGCCTCAAATTGTGTTGGGGGTTGAGGGTTTTATCTATTTATGACCCACCTTCTCAATCTGGTATTATATCAAGGTTAACAAGGTGTGGGAAATTCAATTTATAGCCATAAACATAGAGGGATAATGCTTTTTAACCTACATTGCCTACCTGTTTCAGACTGAAATGTTTAATAAAAATAAATAAATAAAATTCCCTTTATTCATCTCATAAGGGACATTTTTTTTCTCTAGGGTCTATTCCAAGGGAATGACTTGATCATCATCATCATTATCATCATCATCATCATCATCATCATCATCATCATCATCATCGTCGTCGTCGTCGTCATCATCACCACATCCTTTATAAAAAATATAGACTATACAAAAATTGCCATGATCAGATAAACACACAATTGATACATAAATTCCTCCTTGAAAAATGGATCGATTAGAATGACCTTCACCTCGTCATGAACTCTGACACGTGGGATGTCAACTCGTTCTTCAAAGAAGTCCCAGATTTCAGAGTCTTTTGTAGACAAAACTAGAGTCGTTTTAATCACTTGATATTTGAAGGAGAAGTTTATTGGCCAATTATATTTTTTTAAAGAATCAGAGTACTACAGAACATTACCTAAAAGCGGCTATGTGGTCTAGAGGTGTGACACTCGCTTTCGGATCGGAAGGTCATGGGTTCGAGCCTCGCTCGGCGCATAGTTGACTTGCTTAAGGTCACACAACGCAGCGGCGTATGGTCGAACTCGATACCTTTCGGGTACCAGCAAAGACCAAACCACTGAGCCACGCTGTCCCACTAATATTGTTTTCATCATTTAACCCGTATCACATATACATAATACTATGCCCTATAAAACTGATATAATTGGTACAATGCCTAAAATTGTGTTGGGGGTTGGGGGTTTTATCTATTTATGACCCACCTTCTCAATCGGGTATTAAATCAAGGTTAACAAGGTGTGGGAAATTCAATTTATAGCCATAAACATAGAGAGATAATGCTTTTTAACCTACATTGGCTACCTGTTTCAGACTGAATTGTTTAATAAAAATAAATAAATAAAATTCCCTTTATTCATCCCATAAGGGACATTTTTTTTCCTCTAGGTTCTATTCCAAGGGAATGACTTGATCATCATCATCATTATCATCATCATCATCTTCATCATCATGATCATCATCATCATCATCATCATCATCATCATCATCGTCGTCGTCGTCGTCATCATCATCACCACATCCTTTATAAAAAAATATAGACTATACAAAAATTGCCATGATCAGATAAACACACAATTGATACATAAATTCCTCCTTGAAAAATGGATCGATTAGAATGACCTTCACCTCGTCATGAACTCTGACACTTGGGATGTCAACTCGTTCTTCAAAGAAGTCCCAGATTTCAGGGTCTTTTGTGGACAAAACTAGAGTCGTTTTAATCACTTGATATTTGAAGGAAGAGTTTATTGGCCAATTATATTTTTTAAAGAATCAGAGTACGACAGAACATTACCTAAAAGCGGCTATGTGGTCTAGAGGTATGACACTCGCTTTCGGATCGGAAGGTCATGGGTTCGAGCCTCGCTCGGCGCATAGTTGAGTCCTTGGAGAAGGCTCTTTACTCAGATTGTCTCACCGTACTCAGGTGTGAAATGAGTACCTGACGGTTAGCAGCGTTGTCTATGGCCGAAAAAAATGTAATATCGCCTAACAGGCGTCATGTCCCGTCATAAATGTTAAACGTTGTTGTTGACAATGGACCTCTTGTAACGCTCTTTGAGCGCTTTGAACACGTTTAGTGGATATTGCTCCATATAAAAGCTTAATTTCTTTAAAGCTAAAAATGTCTGTGTGAGCCCGTAAAATAAAGTATAAGTAGTAAAATGCCTCTTAATATGAAACTATACACACATATATGACATTTCTGTGTTTGTCTTTCGTCTTGTTACAGACACAACATGCAGATTGGGGTAGAACTAAATAACTAAATAACATTGAGTATTTTTATAGTGCTATATCAACTAAGCGTGCTCAAAGAAATTTACAAGGTATCTCTAGCCAAAAGCAGCACTTAATATGGACGACGAAACACGACGCCTGCTAGGCGATGTTATAACTTTTTTCTGACAAAGAAAAATTTTAAAAATTGAGCTTTATATAGCGCAATATCCACTAAATGTGCTCAAAGCGCTTTACAAGGGGTCCCAGCAACATTTAACATGTAGGACGGGACATGACGCCTGTTAGGCGATATTACAATTTTTCTGACAAAGACAACGCTTATAACGGCAGAGGTACTCATTTAACACCTGGGTGCTAAGAGAGAATATGGGTAAAGAGCCTTTTCCAAGGACTCAACTATTCGTCGCTCAGAGCGGGATTTGAGCAAAAGACATTCCGACCCGAGAGCGAATGTGATGTCACAGGATTATATAACCACACACAATCATTATCTGTATGTTTTGTCGTGTCGCTTAAAGAAGGTCTAAGACCGAAATGTCAAGATTTTGTATGTACTGTTTTTCTCTTAGAGCCATATTTACTGCTTAAATTTTCGTTTCGTTTAAAAAGCAAATAGTGTAATTCACATAACTTACAGTCATTTTCTATTATATTCCAGTAAGATTCACTCAATGTGGTAATTTTATTATTATAATTAATTATTTCAAGATATTTCACACACTTTCCAACAGAATTGTTTTTGTATTAAGTAAAGTTGGTACAAGTGCAACTTCAAACCTAAAACATAACGGAGCAGACAGTTGAATTGAATGAACCCAATGACATTTGTAACTGGCCGAGGGGTGATAAACTCAAACCACTTTAGATTACACTTTAAGAATGTAATATTTCAATTAATGATATGTATATATATATATATATATATATATATATATATATATAGAGAGAGAGAGAGAGAGAGAGAGAGAGACAGAGAGCGAGAGAGAGAGAGAGAGAGAGAGAGAGAGAGAGAGAGAGAGAGAGAGAGAGAATAAGTAGGAGTGAAATATCTGTTCAATGTTACAGTTTTTATTTAACGTTATAACACGTGTAACTAAATGACAAATTGCCATATTTATGGACAATTAAGGTCTATTATATATATATATATATATATATATATATATATATATATATATATATATATATATATATATATATTGCTGGGTATTGCTTTTTTACCACTATCATTAGAACTAGCATCTACCTCTACCCAACAACCGTGTACCCTGTGTAGTGACAGGTAATGTAAGATCACTGAAGAACAAAATTGATGAACTGTTTTCACTGTTTCGTTACAATAATGACTATCGTCAAGCCTCCATAATAGCGTTAACAGGGACTTGGCTCTCTCCTCACATACCATCATCATGTTTTGATATTGAACAATATTCACTGTTTCGAGGAGATCGGCTAATGTAAATAAACGAACTGGGGGTGGGGTGTGCACATATATTAACAACAAATGGTGCCACCCCAATAACTGCCATATAAAGAAAATGTATTGTGACCATTATATTGAATTTATTACTGTTTCGTCACGACCTTATTATCTACCCCGGGAATTTACTCATGTCATAATCATCAACGTCAACATTCCACCATCATCAGACAACAACACAGCGAAAAATATTTTGAAGAAAGAAATACAGGACATTCAAATTAAGTCGCCCAATGCCGTATTGATGGTCACTGGTGATTTTAACCAATGTAAAGATTTCATTCTCCCGGGACTTCATCAATACGTGGACTGCGAGACAAGGGACAAAAAAACATTAGATTTATTCCTATGTAATATTAAAAATAGTTACAAATGTTTACCCCGTGCCCCATTAGGTTTACCTGACCACTGCATGCTCTTGCTACTCCCCACCTACCGCCCTGTTTTTAAACGTGTAAAACCAGTAAAGAAAAGTGTACAGATCTGGAACGGAAGTGTGTGTGAAGATTTGCGTGGTTGTTTTGAATGCACTGACTGGAATGTTTTTATCGAATCATGTGATAGTGTGGATGAGCTGAATGACTGTGTGAGTGAGTATTTAACATTCTGTGAACAGCTCGTGTCTTGTAAAAAAGAAATAAAATATTATCCTAACAACAAGCCTTGGATAACAAAAGATCTAAAACTTTTATTGAACCAAAAGAAAACTCTCTTTACTAGTAGAAATAAAAAAGATCTGAAAACAAAACAAAAAGAGATAAAGAGAGTAATATCCAGTTGTAGAGACAAGTACAAAAATAAAATTGAAAAATGCTTTTCTTCTGGGGATATACGAGACACGTGGCGGGGGCTTAAAACTGCTGTTAACTATAATCCAAAGCCCACGATTATATCTGAAGATATCGAAATTGAAACTCTAAATAAATTTTATTCACGTTTTGACACAGCAAACAAATTTGATATTGAAAATGAAAAACATAAATTAGACAGGGCTTTGGAAGATGAAATGACTATTGAGGTCAGTGAAGAAGAAACGAGATTCGTATTTTCGAAACTAAACGAGAGGAAGGCTGCTGGGCCGGATGGATTGAAAGGAAAATTATTAAAAGAATGTGCCCATCAACTGTCCCCCATTTATACACATATTTTTAACTGGTCCCTCCAATGCGTTTCGATCCCTGAAATTTGGAAAACTTCCAAAATTATTCCTGTTCCAAAAAAAGAAAAACTTGAATCTATGAACGATCTCAGACCTGTTGCACTGACTTCAATAGTCATAAAATCTTTAGAAAAACTTGTTCTTCTTAAAATTAGGAACCAGTTTATGCCATTGAGTGATAGTCATCAATTTGCTTACAAACCAGGACGTGGCGTAGAGGCTGCCATTTTGCTGTTTACAAACAACATCTACAGGCATCTAGATCACGCTAAGAGCTATTGCAGATTGCTTTTCGCAGATTTTTCTTCAGCGTTCAATACAATGCAACCTCAGTTGGTTGTTCAAAAATTGACTAGTCTGAATCTAAACAAGTATATAATTGCTCGGGTGCCCGAATTTCTTACGGAGAGAGCACAATATGTTCAATTAGGACAAAACATATCTTCCTGTATTACTACAAATACTGGTGCTCCTCAAGGTTGTGTATTGTCCCCTGTATTATTCACAATATACACGAATGACTGTAGAAGTCAAAACCTGAGTGTACCTTTGATAAAGTTTGCAGATGACACCGCTCTTCAAGGCCTCATAACAAATGGCAACGAAGTGGCTTATAGGCAAGAAATTGATAGATTTGTGTCTTGGTGTGATGCCCACCACCTAGAGCTTAACATAAGCAAGACAAAGGAGCTAGTGATTGACTTTAGGAGAGTGAAGGAACCGATAGAACCGTTAAAATTAAAGGACCAATTCGTCCAGCGAGTTCCTCACTACAAATACCTTGGTGTAACAATTGATGACAGGCTCAAGTGGGATGAACACTTGAAAATAATTAGGCATAAGATGTGCAGACGTACATATTTTTTATCAAAACTCTCTCAGTTTAGAATAGATAAAACCCTCTGCACATTATTTTATAGAGCAGTAATCGAAAGTGTTTTGTCATTTTGTATAACAGCTTGGGGAGGCAATTGCTTAGCAGTGGATAGGAACAAAATAAATTCAAATATTAAAAAAATCTATTAAACGCTATATAAATGATGTTGACGATGTAGATCTTTTATACGAGAAATTTTGTATAAATAAAATAACTAAAATATTAAATGACCAGTATCATCCACTAAGACCATCAGTTATTATGTCAGAAAGAAGTGGTCCCCCTTTCTCTATTTCAACGAAAACAGAGAGACACCGAAAATCTTTTCTGCCGTCCAGTATTAGGCTTTATAACAACAAGCAATAATCATTTTATATAATTATTTCGCATTTTTACTTTCAAAAAATGTAAATATTAAATTATTAATTTATTTGTTTTGCAATCTTTTCAATTTTTAATTTATAGTGACAGTTTTGACTATTTTACAGTGTTGAAATTATTCATATTATAAAGCGCAGCTCTGGTTATGGAGCTACTCCTTTTTCATATATACATCCTATTTCCATTGTATTTTTATCTTATTATGTAAATTATAACACGTCTGTACAAAAAATTTCCTTTTTGGGATGCAATAAGGTATTATTATTATTATTATTATTATTATTATTATTATTATTATTATTATTATTATTATTATTATTATTATTATTATTATTATTATTATTATTATTATTATTATTATTATTATTATTATTATTATTATTATTATTATTATTATTATTATTATTATTATTATTATTATTATTATTATTATCAACACTTATCACTACTAAACCAACAACACAACGGAAGTAAGGATGCAAGAATATCAACATTGATCCCAAAGGAAAAAAAAAAATCATTCTACGGACAATATGCCGACTGACGACGTGGATGGAAACCACAGAAACATGTGCTTCGGCCACATATAAGTGAGTGACCCAATTTATATTATATGACTTTTGGTTGGTACGTGTAGGTACGAGAGTGCTCGAAAATGTTGGTTATAGAAACTGAGAATAAATAAGATCTGTCAAGTATTTTTTTTTTGCCGAAATAATTGTTTCTATGTCTTCTATTTCGTCAGAAGACGGTAGAAACGACAGTTTCGGCAAAAAATACGTAGTGGACATGTAACTGTATATATATATATATATATATATATATATATATATATATATATATATAATCTTTAGATTGCTCGACTATTTAAAGAGCTTGCGTTATGTTTAATATTCTAAACATCCTCTTAAACAGCTGTTTCTACACTCAAAATTTAGCGTTTCTTAATTGTTAAATTCTATACAGCTGGACATAGCAGATGTTTACGAAGGGTATATGAACAAAAGTGGACATGTGACTTGTTTAAAATATAATTAAGCTTTTTATGTTCGTAAAAATGTAATAAGATATCGTCGATAAGTTGCAAATAATTAAATGTATAGCTGACCTTGAAATTGATTGACCTATGGATGAAGTCGAATTGAAATTCCAATTGGACAATTTTTTTTCCGAAGATATCAATCGTACCAAATTTGAAGAAAAATAAACTTACACACGGAAGCTGAAACAACTCGAGTCTATGCACGATGCAGTAACTCTACTATAATGGGCGATAACTCAATAAAATATTGTTTGATTTGCTTGTAACTTTATACGCTTGTTGCTGACATCCAAAAGAATAAACTTCATTATTTGAGTAATATAAAATAAAGGACGGTTAGCATGTTATTTTAAAAAGAGGAACATTTTAATTCATCTAAAAATCAATTCAAGGGAAATAACTCGTACAAATCGATTGGAATATTAACAAAAGTGTCCATGAATGTGACTTGTTTAACATATAATAAAATTTGTGTGTTCTTAAAGATGTTATAAAATAACGATAATTTACGAGTCATTAATTGTTAAATGAAGTTGACCTCATCTGAGCCTTAGTGACCTCTGGTTGGCCTTCAAGTGGTCGAATTGGAATTACAATCGACCAAATGTCTTTCAATGATATCAATCTTACCAACTGTGAAGGAAAAAAAAACAACTTTTACACGAATATGAAACAACTCGAGTTTTTTTTTTTTTTAACTTTTTTTTTTCACTAGAAGGCGACTCTACTATCAAGCACGAAAGAAAGTCATTCCTGTTTCATATGAAATTGCTTGGACAAAGAAAAGAGGTCAATTCGACCTCACCATGGGAGCATAATATGACAGAGCCGAATGCGAATTAATTGGATCGTTCCTGACACATGAGAATAAAAAAGAACTTACCTCATTGACGTTGGCTGCCCGCACTCTGCGATGACAAATATCTGCCCATTCCTCCTGTCTGTTAACGGCATTAAACATCTCTCTTCCATTCATATCTGTCCACTCTAGGATATTTTATATAAATTAGCAATGACTATGAAAAATGTTTTTTTCTGTTTTTGAGGAACATTTTTGTCTGAAATCAAAGCCCTATCTCCACTGAGTAAGAATGTTTTTGAATTTTGAAAATCCATTCATAATTAAACAAGTTATGCAGTTTCAAAGGTGTCATTTCTTTTGGATGACCCGCAAAGAGGAAAAAAACGCGAAAATATGGGACGCTTTTTCGGCATTTTTCTCGACCTTTGGTTGTATCTTGAGTAATAAGTGGATTACAAGATTGAAATTTGGCAATTTTTTGGCAAATTTGATAGAGAATATGATGGAAACATTAGAAGAGTTCTAACTTATACAATTTTAGAGCTGGATGGTATAACACACACACACACACAGAGAGAGAGAGAGAGAGAGAGAGAGAGAGAGAGAGAGAGAGAGAGAGAGAGAGAGAGAGAGAGAGATTAGTATAACACACACAGAGAAATATATAAAGAAATGAGTGTATAACACATAGAGAGAGAGAGAGAGAGAGAGAGAGAGAGAGAGAGAGAGAGAGAGAGAGAGAGAGAGAGAGAGAGAGAGAGAGAGAGGAGGGGGAGATTGCGTATATAAACGAAAGAAATATAGAAGGAAAAGAGAAATTGGACAAGGGGACAAAGGTTACTGATGGAACGTGGCTTGGAACACAATAATTAAACGCATGCTGAAATTGTAGATCATATTGCAATCGAAAACTTTTAACATTATAATTTCTTAAATTCTTGTAAATTAAACAATCAAATTATCAGCTGTTTATTGAACCCAAACGCAATGGCAGGCGATAAACACCCCTCTGCCAGTGAGACCGCGCAGACATTTTGACTAGTCGTGAACTTTAAAACGAGGTCAACCAATCAGAAAGCGCTTTGCCACGACCCGCTCACCGCTCAGCTTGGTGCCAAATCGTTTTGAACTTGTGATTCGGGCTGTAGGGGGCAAAATGGCTTTGTCTTTTACGAATGAAGAGCAAATTAGGATGGTGTTTTGTAAAATACGGGAAAAGTACTCGTCATATTCATATGAAATTTTACAACCAAAAAGAAGAAATGTTCATGTATTACCTTGTCAGCGACAAACCTACACGCCGGTAGTTTTAGAAATATTTTACTCCAAAGAGTAAAAATCTATTTTTAACGGTCTTTTTGTAATCGCACGAGTTTTGTCGCTTGACATAATCTAAAATGACCTTTTTTCTAACTGTGTGCCAACTTTCAGTCATATTCATCGATAAACAGCGTCGTAATTAATTTTTTAAAATAGCATATACGAAACGGCTTCGTCCCATAGTTCGTCGCGAATTTGGGCATTTCGTGAGCGAAAAAGAGGCCCAAAGATTTGTGCGGGATAGTTATTGCTATATAACTGGACCTTGGTCTTCCTCTTCCTCGTTTGCCCTCCATTTTCCCCTGTACCATATCTTTCATTAGGATGCATCGGTTTCGGCATATGTTCCTCCTTTTGATGACATTTAGTAGTTCTGACATGGCCTCCAGATCTTCAATTGTGCTGTTATTCGTTATTCTTTCCATCCAGCTTACCCTCATCATCTTTCAGCAGAGTTTATACGAATATACGTCTTTGTTCTTAAGGGTCCATCCTTCTGCGCCGTAGGTCATCACTGTCCACACCAATACTTTTACTAATTTTATTTTCAAATTTTGTCCTTTCCAGATATTGTTTCGAGAGGTCATTCTGTTATTCGTAGTTGCAATTCGGTTGTTTATATCCTTCGAGTAGTTGCCATTTTGCGTTTAAGTCGATCCCAAACATCTAAATTGAGAAGCACCTTCAATCTTTTCGTTTTTAATGAGTACGGCTTGATTTTTAACTTCTCCGATTTGAATGTACTTTGTCTTTTTGGCATTTAGTGTGAGAGCTTTAAGCTCACCTGAATGATGTTGCCTCTAAGTGGTTGTTAGTAAGGATCGAGGTGTTATATATGAGATTTGATATATTCCGACCTCCTATTTTGATTCCAGATTTTCAGCAGCTGCTTCTCTCATAATTTGTTCAGTGCATGTTTGGTGACAGAATACAACCTTGTCTATTATTATTATTATTATTATTATTATTATTATTATTATTATTATTATTATTATTATTATTATTATTATTATTATTATTATTATTATTATTATTATTATTATTATTATCATAGCTTGAAAAAAAAAAACGGCAGAAGACGTCGGGTTCTTGGTATGGGTATGTCTTTATCCGGAAGACGGCAGAGGACGGCAGTGCCGGGTCGTCGGAGTCAGTCTCCGGCGTGGGTTAGTACTAAGTCGACCAACAACTCCGATGCAAAATCAAAACACATTATTAGTGATTTTGGTATGCGAACTCAGGCAAAATGAGCCCTCCCATTACGTTAAATGACATTCACTTGTCTACCAAGATCGACCATTAGAAACTTAATAAAGAAGAAAAGGGTGTTGTTAAAAAACAACTGGTTCCTGTCCCATTGAAAGTGTATAACCACTCTTCCGGGGAACTGAATACAACATACCTTG
The DNA here is from genome assembly GCF_034508935.2 of Berghia stephanieae. Taxonomy (NCBI): domain Eukaryota; kingdom Metazoa; phylum Mollusca; class Gastropoda; order Nudibranchia; family Aeolidiidae; genus Berghia; species Berghia stephanieae. The sequence continues at coordinate 23,282,509 of NC_088367.1, forward strand.
TGTAAATGATCTTCTGGTTGCAGAGTGATATAAGCTGATCGTCAATAAAGATCTTCCATCCTCGCTCTTTTACGCTCGTAATCCTTAGAATTTGCCTATACACTAATAAAATAGTTATGCTACCGGATGATTTGACAAACAATGGAAGCTTTGTATGAACAAGCTTCTAGTGCTGTCTTGTGTGATAACCAACTGGGACACTTTTTTAAAACCTCTGTTGGTGTCAGACAGGGCTGCATACTGTCCCCTACCTTATTCAATATATATCGTGAATAGGTAATGCAAGAAGCATTACAGTATCACCAACCTTCAGTCTCTATAGATGGCAGACAATTATGCAACCTGCTGTTTGCAGATGATATAGACCTTATTGCCCACAGTGAACAAGAGTTGCAAGAACTTACTGACTATTTACACCAAGCGGCATCAAGATATGGCACTTCCAAATCCCAAATCCTAGTGAACAGACAAGACGATACTAGAACACACATTGTCGTGAATGGTGAAACTCTTCAAGAGGTAACATCTTTCAAATACCTTGGAGTGCTGCTCACTGATGACGGAACAAGCACGTCGGAAATAAAAGCTAGACTGGGCATGGCTACTGCAGCAATGGCAAGACTAAATAGAATCTGGAAAAGCAAGACAAAGCTTAAACTATTTAGTACTGTCTGTACTCCTCTATGGTTGCGAATCGTGAAGTCTGCATCCCGAGAGTCCCCCGGACGACCAACCGGTCATGGGATAGAATGAGAGTGAGTGAATGAGATGATTTGCTATGTAACATATTCATTATTGGTCCTCAGAAGGACTTGCTACATACACAATGTTTCTTGAACCAGAAAATCAGAAGATGTGTCGTCAAGTCTTTTCTTTCCTGTTGTAAATTTAATGAAAGCTCACTGGTCATGTTGCAAAATGTGCTCAAAAACTCTAAACAAAAAGTGTTTATTATTTTTTGTAGTTGGTCGAAGGGATTTGAGCCCGAAACATTCCATGTTTGATATTTTGTTCCTTCTTTTTTTTTTGAAGTTGTTATATTCATTATTTTTAAATTAATTATTACAGTCTACAGCTTCTAGTAGCTTAGCATCACTTAAATAAAAAGTCTTCATAGTTTTCGAAATATGTCATATCACAATAGGTCATTTTATTCAGGTAGGCCCGCGGGTATGTTTTCAACTTTCATTAAAAAGCGAAGTGTTACATTTATTGAACAATATATCCAATGAGAAGCAGAATTCATGACGTCACACCTTCCTCTCTTCCGGTTCCAAACTTCTTGAACTTGATAGGTTTCATATTGAGTTAGAAGAGAGTATAACTAATTTAGTACCTAGTAGGATGTTTAGGCATATTCTTATGACTACGGGACGTAAAAGAGCGAGGATGGATCAACTTTATTGACGACCAGCATTTAGGCTAGAAAAGAAGATGCAATTACTCTGAAACTCGAAGATCAGTTGCACAAGGTATGTATCCAGTCCTCCGGATGACTGATTTCACACTTACAAGGTGATTGGAACAAGTATTTTGACATCACACTATTACTTCCAGCTACAGCTGACCAGCAACAAATCACGTGATTGACAACTGAATATAGATCACTCCCATTAATTGAGCTCTCGTCCCACAAGAAACGGAACGGACACCGATCCTAAATGGGATAGTGTGGTAGTGTACCCGAAAGGTACCGAGTTCGATCACCCGCCGCTGCTCTGTGTGGCCTTGAGTAAGTCACCTCGCCCTAGATCAATTTGCGGCGCTACACTGCGGCTGACGCCTGGGTTATTCTAGTCATTCCCTGGAATATATCCTTGAGACAAATTTCCCCTATGGAATAAATAAAGAATATTTTATTTATTTTGTTTTTATTGATTTAGTAGTTTTGTTGTGTTTGTTTTGTTCTCACCCCGTTCCCTGCCCACTCACCAATAACAAAGTTGCTGGGTCTGTTAAATCTGACGGAAAGTACTTTGCAATGAACTAATGTCTTATCCATAGGATATCAAGCAAGTTGTGCTATCCGTCAAACACAGTGGTTCATATGTGCTGAAATCGTGAATTTCGGTTTGAACCATAGGAATACTTGCCTCTGATACACCCTGTTGATTTCCATTCAAAAAATGTGGACGGTCCCTCGCTGCCTGCTCATTGGACGTGACGACAATCGACTAGTATATGATTCAATCTTCATCTTCAATATCTTTAAACTATTGCACATTTTATAACACGTATATCTTTCAAACTATTGCAAATAATGAAATTTATATTATACAGTTGTATGCGTATTTTTTGTGCCCTACACACTGATGTATTTTTTGGGAAAGTAAAAACAAGGACTGTCCTGAAAAATGGGAGGCAAGCAATATTGCTTATTTTTGATAAATTTATGATAATTTAGATTAACTCATTAATCACATAAAAACAAACGATTCTAATAAAAATCTGAAATTGCATTTATTTAGATTGGAACCTCTTCTTTTGCCTCAACTAAGTTTTGTGGAGGTAAATCAGTAAACAAAGGCTGTGGATTTTTAAAAAGAAAGCCTATGCTTTTTTCATAATAGATTTCAGGATAATGTGAGGAAACAGAGTTGTGCTTCAAATTAATATGTATATATTAATAAAAAATGCTATATATCCTATATTGGCTGATGGACTTCTTCCATAATGTATTCACCAAGATTTCATTTCACCCAGTACAAGTTGTCTGTTGTGAGTCATTTTATCACAAACAATATCACAATATCCGTTATCGAAGATGACTAGCAATCCCTTACTTGAATTTGGAAATGAATGAATGCATTTAAGGTGCCTTACCATAAGTTAAAATTCTGTAGCCAGATGTTGCAATCTTTGTCATAAGTCTGACATTGACCAAGTCCGTTGTTGAATTTGATAAAATCTAAGCCGTTGTAGCAACTTAAACATTGAATTAAGGCATGAACATGGTACAATGAGCAGGTTGTGATACAAATAGAATGTTCTTCAAAATGTTATTTAATTTAAAGGATTAAAACAGACTGATTTTAGATATTGAAAATGACTAGATATTGTGGCTGTCATGAATTGCTTTTCATTCCATGAACACACTTCAAAAATTATTTTGTATTAATGCTCTACATTCTACCTTATATTATGGCATGTCAAAATGTGTGGTTGTTTTACTCCTTTTTTAAAAATGTTATCAAACGGATGAGTGAACACGCTTATGCTCTTTTGAATTTTCTTTGTACCTTAACGTTTTCATCACACTTTGTACTTTCATTTGGCTAATATTAATGAACTGTGTAGGATATGTGGATCGAGATGTCGGAAAGCAACAGATAAAAAATATCATTCAGCTCATTACATAATGTCATTAAAATTTAGATGTATTGTAATATAACTGATTTAGGTCGCAAGACCTTTATCCATCATTGTGTTCGTCTGATAAATATAAAATGAAATGTTTGCTAATTAAAAGTGTTCTTTGTAATACCAATTCTGTTTTTTCTAAATTCATACAATACAAAAGGGATAGTCTCTGTTTTCATTGACTCTAAATGGTATAGAATATATAATGTGTTTTCTCTGATATGATGATAGTGGGTATTCAATTGATGCACAATGTCTCTAGTGTGACTCTGTGATCCTAAAAGAGAAGCAGGCTTAGTGAATACAATAGACGTAATTCATACAATACAAAAGGGATAGTCTCTGTTTTCATTGACTCTACATGGTATAGAATATATAATGTGTTTTCTCTGATATGATGATAGTGGGTATTCAATTGATGCACAATGTCTCTGGTGTGGCTGCTTTTTGATGCGTCAAAAAGCAGCCATCAGGATTCAGGGCGATCAGTCACCTTTCACGCCAATTAAAAGAGGAGTTCGTCAAGGATGTATCCTCTCTCTATATCTATTTAACCTGTACACAGAGTTTATCTTCCGTAAAACCGAGCACATTCCAGGTATTGTTATTGGAGGTAGGAGGATAAATAATCTGAGATATGCAGATGATACAGTATTGTTGGCATCGAACGAGACAAATCTACAGATCCTTGCAAATCAAGTAAACCTGAACAGTACAGCAAAGGGTCTAGAGATGAATGTTCAAAAGACGAAGGTAATGGTCATGTCAAAGAAGCCTGAAAAAATCGCAAAAGTCCAAATTAATAATCAAAACATCGAACAAGTAGATTCTTTTAAATATCTTGGACAGACAATGACCAACAACGGAAAGAGTGAGCTGGAAGTGAAAAACAGGATTGCTATAGCTAAGTCGAGGTTCAGCCAACTGAATAACATTTTAACTTCGCAACAAACGCAGATGAAAACGAGAATAAGAATACTCAAATGTTATGTCCACTCAGCACTTCTCTACGGCTCAGAAACATGGATCTTGAACAAACAAATAGAGAAAAGAATTGAGGCCTTTGAAATGTGGACTTTCTGTCGCCTTGGAAAAATCAGTTGGAAAGAAAAGAAAACAAATCAAGAAGTCTGTGACATCCTTGATATCAGACCGACCCTAATGAAAGTAATAAAAACAAGAAAACTAAGGTATTTTGGACACCTAAGACGCCATCAAACTGTCAACAAGGACATTTTCGAGGGTAGAGTTGAAGGGAAAAGAGGAAGAGGCAGGCCAGCAAGAACTTGGATAGATGATGTGAGGACATGGACAGGATTGTCGGCAGCCGAATGCAGTCAGCAAGCCGTCAACAGGGAAGATTGGCGTGTCATTTCAAGTCGACCTCAACCCGTGAAATGACACTGGAAGAAGAAGAAGAAGAAGAAGAAGTCTCTGGTGTGACTCTGTGATCCTAAAAGAGAAGCAGGCTTAGTGAATACAATAGACGTAACCCCCCCCCCCCCCCCCATTTACTCCCTTTTTACCAGTAAATGTTATCACACGGATGAGTGAACACGCTTATGCTCTTCGACGTTTTTATCACTTCAACTTTCTAGCCAAGAATGTGTATATGCTTATTTAAATTGTCTCTCACATATTTACTATTCACTTTACCTCTAAGACAATCAATGTTTTGTATAGAAAAATAAATGTGTAAAATGATTGCAGTTTCAGAATTTTTATCAAATGTTTCATTTTCAAAATATTATGCGATAAATGTTTGTGTTTTTCAAAATTGATTGTTGCCTTTAAAGATATAGATACAAAATTAATATTTAGATGACATGAAAGTGCATTTGTTTAGCTTTTTATTGATATAATTTATATTGTATTTATCTAATATTAAATATAGAGCATACGTTCACAAAACTCATATTTTTCTGCTTACTGAAGTGTATTATTTGTAAACCTGACACCAAGGGGATTAGTCAGGATTAGTCCATCCAGCAACCGAAATTGCAACTCCTAACCGCCGTGCAAACACAACAGTAACTCAAGCTTTATGGGTTTCATGAATCCGAAGTAAAACTATAAACGTACACCGTCGAACTTAGTGGAATCAATTTATAACATTTCTAATGTCAAGGATTTGTTTAGAAAAGCAAAAAGAAAACCTTTTATGATAACGAGTTTCAAGTTTCACGTTTATGTATTTTTAGGATTTCGCCAATAATATGCAAAATATGATGGTAACATGCATGAAAAAGAAAAGAAATGATATATAAAATGGTAAATGAAACCAACAAAACAATATGGTATTACCTAGAGAAGAAAAATGATATAAGTAAAAAACCAGAGATAATAGTAATAATAACAATATATTCAATATAACAAGTTCACTGCCGTACCCTAGAAAGACTGGCATTTAAAAATTTGGACAGGAAGCTCGTCCTTCAAATATTTGATTGTCATACCATTAGATACATTGTCTCAGGCAGTTGGCAGATTCGTGAGTGATGCTCCTAAAACCTAAAATGATCGGGATATCTTTCCCTTATTAATCTTTTTTCCTCGACAGAGAATGAGAGAGAGAGAGAGAGAGAGAGAGAGGGAGAGAGAGAGAGAAAGAGAGAGAGAGAAAGAGAGAGAGAGAGAAAGAAAGAAAGAAAGAGAACTAGAGAGGGTGAGGAAGAAAGAGAGAGAGAGAGAGAGAGAGAGCGAGAGAGAAAGAGAGAAAGCGGGAGATAGAGAGGAAAACGACAGGGAGAGAGAAGGAGAGAGAGATAGAGAAAGAAAGAAAGAGAGAGAGAGAGAGAGGGAGAGGAAGAGAGAGAGAGAGAGAGAGAGAGAGAGAGAGAGAGAGAGAGAGAGAGAGAGAAGAATTAAGAAGGCTCATGATGAGTTTCAGACAGGTAATCTACACTGACCAGCCCCGATGGCGAAGTGCAAAGGAGCACACACAAAATATGCCAGAATAAGGTCCAAATTAAAAGGTCGTGGGTTCAAGCCCCCCGGAAAGCAGAAAGGCACAAAGGAGTCATGACATAAGTGTGATCCAGCCCATTTAGAGAGTAAGTAGTTAAGGACCAAAACACCTGTCGAGTTAGAGGGGGGGGGGGGGGGGGGAGTCCTCTCTGAAGACTTTCTACTTTAGCTATACTTGAGTTTCATGTTTCAACTTGAACTTCTATATAGGGCAATATCCACTAATGTGCTCAATGCTCTTTACAAAGGGTCCCTGATCAACAGCAACACGTAAAATGTAGAAAATGACATAACGCCTGTTAGGCGATATTTTTTCCGACAGATACAAAACTGTCAACGGCCAGGTACTCATTTTACAGCTGAGTACGTTGCGAGAATGTGGGTAAAAAGCCTTTTCCTTGGACTCAACTACACGCCGAGCGAGGCTCGAACTCAGGATCTTCCTAACCGGAAGCGAGTGTCATATCACTAGACTACATAACCGCATTGGTACTGGTACGGTGTTCAAGATATAATAAATTTAGGACTCTTTTGTGTCAACGGTTTGAATAGAGCACATATTTTTCTGAGCCGATTTTCGACATTGTTTATGTAACTGAATCAATATTCATCAATTTGTCGGTTTCCCTTTATCCGGTTTCCATTACAATCAAGCAAACGATGATATCAGACAATCTGATCATGATGGCTTACAGTACATATTGACAGTACATTTACACCGACAGGTAATCACATTTTTAAATTGACGTTGATCAAACCGTAGCCTTTGTAAACTCATAGTGTGATACTGACCAAAAAATGACGTCAAAGAAATGTCCACAACCATAAAAGAAAACAAATCGTGAGTTGTAAATCAATTGTTCAACAAATGGGGTCTGTTGTATCCGTCAGTACTAATAATAATTCCTTACTAGGAGCTGCACAAATAATAAAGACGTCAAAATAAAACTCCCAATGGGTCTTGGTGTCGGGCTATAATTGACCAAAGGCTACGATTAACTGTTGGCGACTTTATTCACCAATTAACTGCGTACTCGAGAATAACTCGTATTTAAAAAATTGTCCAGAAAACTCGTCCTTCAAAACACGATCGAGTTCAATTATTCTCATCTTGGCAAAAACTATCAAACCTGAGACTTCACGAAGTGGCAGTTAAGTAAACCATCGATGATTCTCGCAACTGGACTGCCATCGCTTCATCTATTTTAGACTCCTCTGTCCAAAGCGTTCTGTCTCAAATTATTTCTTTTGTCTCAATGAGAAAAGAAATCCCGGACACGGGCATTTGGCTGGCGATTTTTTTGAAAAATAGTATAGATAGTATGCGCTTGGCTAAGAAGTTCACAACATTGCGATCCGGAAGTAAAACGGACCAACACACAAAACCTTGTGTAACCATGATCGTTTATAGTCTGGTTTATACAGTTAAGTGAGAATTACTCATAAACGCGGATGGCAAAAAACAATAACAAAGACATGATTGACGTCAACTTCGAACTATCTATAAATTTAGATATCAATAAACTGTCACAAAGAGCATCTTTTTCGTGGCCATGTTATTTTAAAAAACAACTAGACCATCGATTTTCATGAAATGCATACTACTCGTATCTTAACTCTTCAAGCTCAAATTAAGGATTGAGCATTATGAGCGGACAACTAGAAGATAAAGCCAAAGGCCAAAAAAACTCATGATAACGTCCTAGCAGATATTCTAAAAAAAACATTTGAATCAACGGTTGATAGATTTAGCCTGAAATAAAAAAGCTAGTTTTATAATTTTGAGATTTGCGAGTAATTCTGTGCTCAATGATAGAAATGTAACATTGGCTGTGCGGAACAATGTTGATCCCCAGCCCTATTTATTTTTTTAAAGAATAGAATATGTGCCAATGACATGAAATTCTAATTCCGAATTTTGCTAAATGTTGACAAGTTAACATGGAATGCACATGAGATTCCATTCGTGAGCCTATCTTGTGATGCGGTGGGCATCCTTCTTCAAACTATGACCTGTTCGATTCCTTTGTACGCTAAACTACAGTTATTGGAAATTTTTTCAAAGATCTTCATCCTGATAACTATAAAAGGCGACTCCATGGCTATGTTGTGTTATACCACCTGTTCTTCATCTGACGATTCATGGTCTTCATTTTCCTCTTTGGGTGGAAGTGCGTTCCGGCAAAGATGTGCAACAACAAGGGCACAATAAGCATGGCTAACGCCATTGACAATAGAACGAAGGCGGTCTCTGAAAGAAAGCAAAGAATGGAAACAAAAATAAAGAGGATTAGATTATTATCAAAGGTGGAGTGCTATACCTACTCGGGGAGTATGGCGGAGCACTACTACTACTACTACTACTACTACTACTACTACTACTACTACTACTACTACTACTACTACTACTACTACTACTACTACTACCACTACTGCTACTACTACTACTACTACTACTACTACTACTACTACTACTACTACTACTACTACTACTACTATTACTATTACTTCCACTACTACTACTATTACTATTACTTCCACTACTCACTACTACTACTACTACTACTACTACTACTACTACTACTACTACTACTACTACTACTACTACTACTACTACTATTACCACCACCACCACCACGACCACTAACACTACTACTACTACTACTACTACTACTACTACTACTACTACTACTACTACTACTACTACTACTACGAATTTCACTGACACTAGTAATGTTGCTGCCACAGCTGCTGACATTGAGGGTGGTGTAGTAGTGGTAGTTTTCGTGTTTATTGTTGTTGTTGGCGACAATTATGATCAAGATTATTTTCATGATTACGATTATGATGATAAAATGATGACAGTAATGATGACGACGACGGCGATGATGAAAACAGCAAGTACTTTTATCCTGCACTTACAGAAGCCACTCTGTGGCAAACAACAGCCCCACAAGTTTAGTGGGAATCCCCAGAGACGAGAGAATGACGGTAATAACAACAACACTGGCACTGGGCACGGATGGAATAGCCATTGTGATGAACGATATCAGTGTCCTGTTTGGAGAATGAGATAAGAAATAGTAAAAAAAAAGTGAATGAATAATAATAATAATGGAGCTTTTATATAGCGCAGTGTCCACTAAACGTGCTCAAAGCGCTTTATAAGTGGTCCTTGGCCAACAGCAACATTTAACATGTAGGATTGTACATGACGCCTGTTAGGCGATATTACATTTTTTTTCAGACAGAGACAACGCTATTAAGGCCAGGTACTCATTTTACACCTGAGTACGGTGAGAGAATGTGAGTGAAGAGCCTTCTCCAAGGACTCAACTATGCGCCGAGCTAGGCTCGAACCCAGGACCTACCGATCCGAAAGCGAGTGTCATACCACAAGATAGACCACATAGCCGCATGAATGAAGATGGCATTTATTGGCCCTTTGATATTGTTTTTTCAAAAAAAAATTGTTCTCTCTAAAAGACAATAAACATTAAAAGTTACACATAATTTTGTGTGCAAGTTACGATTGTTTTTTCCCCGCCAGAATTGCTGAACAACCGCAAACCATAAACCTCATTTAAGGTTAATGGTGTATAGCAAGAAAGAGATTGACGTCTCTCAGCTCTTGTTTTATCATTCTATACTGCAGTTTTGGTGATTAGTTTTCACTAAATCATATCAAATAGACCATGAACACAATTCAAGATTACACATAGTTTTGTGCTTTGGTATATTATATCGGCTGATGGTTGTTGTGACTTTTTTTACCTTAATGCATTGCATGAATAGGAGGGGTGGGTGGTAAAGTTCTAAGTTATTGAAATTATAATCGAGAGGTGCATTGTTACATCAATAAAATCTAAAATTAGATCATAATAGAGCATTTACGGTTATTCCCCATACTAAACGACATTCAAGGCAAGAGACAAACATACAAGGAAATAAAATCCCTTCCCCCCCCCCTTCCAAAAGAAAGAAAACAAACAAACCCAGCCTACTTGGACTGAGGATCAAACCTCAGAACTCCCGATTACCGGTCAGACGTGCTACCATTACACCATAGAAATTCCCCTTGTGAAGAATATATGCATTAAATCGTGTCACCTCAATATGTCTGTCCGGTAAATAAATATAATATAATACTATAATTTACTTATACAGCGCCCATTAATCCACTGACAAGTGCTCTATGGCGCTATACAATCACCCAGACTATATAAACTAGCATACCCCTCCACGCCTACTCACATACACCCGTGCACTCAAACCCACATACTTCTCCGCATCCACATACGCAAACTCTTTACATACACATAACCATAACATCTATAAAAAAAATTTTAATTGAGCTTTATATAGCGCAATATCCACTAAATGTGCTCAAATCGCTTTACAAGGGGTCCCTGGTTACAGCAACATTTAACATGTAGGACGGGACATGACGCCTGTTAGGCGATATAACAATTTTTCGGACAAAGACAACGCTGTTAACGGCCAGGTACTCATTTTACACCTGTGTACGGTGAGAGAATGTGAGTAAAGAGCCTTTTCCAAGGACTCGAACTATGCGCCGAGCGCGAGGCTCGAACCCAGGACCTTCCGATCCGAAAGCGAGTGTCATACCACTAGACCACATACCCTAATATTAAAACATAAAGCACATTAATTGTCATAATACGCTCTTCTAAATAAAATTCAGTTTTGAATTTCTTTTTAAAGGTATCTATCTAAATTTTCACTATTCTTGGTATTACAAGAAATGGAATTCCACAACGTGGGTGCAGTCACTCTGAAAGATTTGTTGTGAAACAAAGAATTAGAGGGTACCTCTGTCCTAAGAAGCATACTGTTTAATTTGATCTTTGCGATCTTCAATAGCTATAATGAGATACAAGACCATTTGAATAGGATGATCTTGAACTCGATAGGCTTCAACAGCCGTGACGTCACTTCCCTCTTAATGAAGCATAGTAACTTAGTAACTGGTTCTAAACTATCGGAACAATGGCGGACGCCTTTATGAAATACTTCTCCGACGAGCATAAAAGTGTATCCAGAGGAGAAAAACAATATAAATGGGATTATGTTTTGACTTTTATACATTCTGATCACATGCCATGTAAAAAAAAGCTACTGGTTGCTGGGCGGAGGTGACATCAGACTGTTAAATCCTATAGATAGTATGCGCTTGGCTAAGAAGCTCATAACATTGCCACCCGGAAGTATAACGGACCAACACAAAACTGTGTGTATCCATGAACGTTTATATTCAGGTTAATACAGTTCAGTGAGCATTACTCATAAACGCGGATGGCAAAAAACAATAACAAAGACCCGAATTACGTCATCTTCGAACTATCTATTGAACCCAAATTATGAAGTTTGAGGATTGATCACCAGTCGAGGCAGAATGATTGTGGAGATGAGATTTTTTTTGTCTGGGTGTGTGTTTTTTTTTCAAACATATTTTTCAGATCTTGATCTTACATCAGTGCCTGCTCCTTAATTTAATAAACTCAATCCGCTGTACAATAGATCTTTTATTCTTCCAGTTGGCTATATGGACCAAAGTCTATTTATAAAATAAAATAAAAATTGAAACCTTGAGCTTTTATTTTGCAGCCTTTTCCAAGGACTCAAATATGCGCCGGATCCATCGATCCAAAAGGCGAGTGTCATACCACTAGAGAACATTATATTAAAAACAAGATGCCTATTAATCGTCTATATTTGCATTATTACTTGTCTAACAATATTTCATTTCCTTCCATTAGTCAGTTACAAATTCACAAGCCCAACGGAGTTGTACCAGTAAGTTCGTGGGTTCAAGCCCCATCGCGGGAAAAAAATTGTTTATTCTCTATTGCCTTCTGGCACTTTTCTACTCACTTCATGTTCTGTTATATACAAATTCAAACTAATTCTTACCATATGATGACGACTTGTCCTGCATTCAAGCTTATCCCTGACAACTGGGCAATAAACACACAGGATATAGCAATAAAAATGCTGGAGCCATCTCGGTTTATCGTTGTTGCCAAGGGTACAGTGAAGCGGGTTACTCGACTGTCAACATTATTTTTTTCCTCCAAAGCGTGAAGAGTTACAGGAATTGCTATGGCTCTGTGAATAGAGATTTTTGAACATTTTGATTTCCTGACCCGTAACTCAAAAAGAAAAAAAAAAAGAAGAAAATCAATCTATAGAGTAATTCTTTTTCATTTAAAAATTCTAATTACAAGAGAAACGATATTTTTTTAAACCAACAAAAAAAAAACGTGCAGTGATATAACAATTAGATTATCAAGCATTACATTTCATTGAAATTTGATTCAAAAGTATTACTTAAGTGTTTTTGAAAAATGTCTTTTACTCAAAGATGACGAAATATGAATCGATTCAGAGGTAGAATAAAAGACTTCTTACACTCATGCGTTTTGAATTTCAGACTGTTCCCGATGTTCATTCGCAAACTGTTTTGTTGATAAAGGGGAAATCAAAAACGTCCATTTTATCTGTTTACGTATATTGAATTGAAGCCTACATTCAATTTCACATTGTTATTTATAAGCAAGCTCGTGCACTGATTGGGAACGCGTCCGGAATTCCAAAAAAAGCACGAGTATAAGAATCGTATAATAATCCATTGCTTACGTGCTTGTGGTTGCAAATATCACTATGTAGACTCTAGACAGGGAAGCCAGGAACGGCAAGGGGTTTGACCTAAGCATCATCACTTTAATGACAATGGATAGAATTATCAAGTAAAATATTAAACAGCCAATAGTGGTGATACAATAATAGCCCAAGGATGTAAGGATGAAGTCGAGATGCTCTACTTTGAGGAATGCTCCAGCGATGAGAGATGCCACGCCCAATGGAGTCATCCTGAAATAATCATAAAATTTCGAGAATAATTCGATGTGATTGATCCGAAGGCGAATGTCATACCACAAGACTACATAGCCGCATAGAGAATATAAACATTTGAGGCGATGGGGCGTTTAGCCTAGGATCCGACTATTATGGCACATCCGCCTGCCTACGATACGGACTCTTTAAAATCGACGATATCAATCGGCAAAAGGGACTCAAGATAGTTCTTCTTCTTCTTCTTCTTCTTCTTCTTCTTCTTCTTCTTCTTCTTCTTCTTCTTCTTCTTCTTCTTCTTCTTCTTCTTCTTCTTCTTGGAACTCTCCAATATTGTCGAGGATCATTCCACAGTTTGTAGGGATTTACATTGTAAACTTGTTAAAAAGTCACGTTGTGAACTCTAGCAATCGCGTGGAGGCATGTTGGCATTTGAGTTATTGTTTCCCATTCTTGTAATTTAGCTAGATCGCCATTTAGTGTTTTGCAGTCGTCTATTGTTCTTATCTGATTATATAATGCAGTGTCGTCAGCAAAGAGGCGCACTTTTGACCTTATACCTCGTGGAAGATCATTTATGTACACTAAAAATAGGATGGGCCCAAGGATTGAGCCCTTAGGTACACCTGATGTCACCATCCCGATAGTTGAAGTCTCGCCGTCGACAAGACCTTGTTGGGTGCGATCGTCCAGAAAAACTGCAATCCATTGTAAAGTTTTGTTCCTGATACCAACGTCATACAATTTATGGATTAACCGGTGATGAGGAACCTTGACGAAGGCATTGGAAAAGTCCAGTAGCACTAGATCAATTTGACCTCCTTTATCAATAGCAGCTGACAGATCATGTGTTAATGATATAAGTTAAGTTTCACATGAGCGGTGCTTCCTAAATTCGTGCTGTTCATCATAGACAATACTGTTAGTTTCGAGATATTCAGTTATTGAGGATCTCACTATATGCTCTAATAGTTTGCAGCAAATGCAAGTTATTGAAATTGGACTGTAGTTTTGAACCCTGCTTCTATCACCTTTCTTGTAGATGGGTTGGACAAGAGCGTGCTTCCAAAAAATTGGTATGTCTCCCGTTGCACTGGAGGTAAAAGAAATATCGCACTGTTTTATTTTTGGTATTGTCACGTATTTTCAAAAAGCGTTATTCATTGTTTTAGACGATTGCTTCTGATTGAGGAGAAATTCACTTTATTACGTGCAATACTAACGGCAGGCTACCAAAAGATATTTCGCACCTTAGCAACATTTCTAAATTTAAATAAATGAAAACCCAAAACGTACTTTATTAATTCGACCCCAAGGGGACATTTTTTGTCTTTAGGGCATATTCGAAGGGAAGTCTGAAATAAACCAGGCTTCAGTTGCAGTCTTGCCAACACTGCAAAGTGAGCTTGGCCAAGACCGCTTACTCAAGATGGCCACAGGCGCAGCGGGAATTCGAATTCGGTACCTTTTGGAAGCACTGTGATAATAATTTTTTCTTGTTAAAATGTCAATATCGCTGCCATATCGTATCGTATTGATATCGACGATTTCTGATATCGTCCCAAACACTAGTGTAAAAACAAGGCTGAAGTCACTTCGGAACTGTTGACTGTAAATTTCAAATTAAAGAAATTAAGGAGCAGGCACCAGTATAAGATAAAGATCTGAACAAGCGTGTATGAAAGGTGTCAGACAAAGTAAGAAAGAAAAATAGAAGAAAAAAAAAACGTCCCAAAAAAAATCTGTCAATCTTTTAGGTCGACTCACTTTTTGGGACGGTTTTTTTCTTATATTTTTCTTTCTTGCTTCGTCTGGCGAGGTCGACTGATTTTTTGGGACTTTTTTTTCATCTATTTCTCTTTCTTGCTTTGTCTGGCACCTTTCATACATACTTGTTCAGATCTTTATCTTCTTGCTTGCAAATAGCGTATTTTTATTTACCATAAAATAAATACTTTGTTGGTCCCAAAAGAAAAATATTTTTTTTCGTGACAATTATTATTTGGAAAAATCATACATATCATGCATCTACGTTTGAAATGGAACTTTTAAAATTGACTTGCTTAAAGTCTGCAGTAAAAGGGGGCGCGTCCATCTTTTCACGGGAATTAATTAATCTAGTTTTAAACTAATTTAACGTTTATAAGGGAAAAGTAGTGTGAATTTTATAATCCGAAAGTGAACCATTATCATTGGGATAAAGATTTATATCATAGCAACGCTTCTGGTTGCAAAAATCCCAGAGACTTTCTAGATAGAGTATATCATAGAGAATTAAGAGGTATCTAAGGTAAACACGATATTTAGACCCAGTAATCCATAAAAAATGCCTCTGCATCGTATTTTAACAAACGAAAAGAGGACCACGTCCACTTTGTTTAGAGTCCTTTCCTTTACGCCCATGCCCCCCTCCCCGCCAACGTAATGATATCAATTTGTCTCCACGTTTATGTTTATGTAGGATGTATTGAGAGAACAGAATTTTAAAGAAAAAAATGACAGATTTTGAAATAAATTTTGCTGGTTGACTTTATTTTGTTGTTTTGTTTTGTTTTCTGGGGTTTTTTTTTTTTGTTTTGTTTTTTGTTAGGGGGGGGGGGGGGTTAAAATATTTTTTGGTATAACGCGACGTGTGCATTTATGCAGGCCTGACATCCGAAAGCATTTATGGGCCTAGTTTAATATTGTTGTAATGGACAATATTTTGCGTCATTAAAAAAAAAGATTTCCATGACAACAATGAGCCCATAATAAATAGGTTAGCAGACCTGCAAATAAGTAAACGTCCGAAACACCAAATAACTTGGAACTGTAGTTGACCCAGACACAATTTTCTGCCTTCACATACATACCATACAAGCCAGGCTAAAACCTTTATGATCACAGCATTGGCCGAGTGGAAGAAGACATAGAAAGCCCGGCCTGCCGGTCCGATGGAAGATGTGGCTAATCCAATGATGAATGAAAAGATCACAAGACCTTGGGGAAGGAAGGTGGATTTGAAATTGAGCATTTCTATATACAGACCAATAACCATTAAAAGTACCATGTTATGTTATGAATGATGTTGATGAGGATACTGATGATGATGATGATGATGATGATGATGATGATGATGATGATGATGATGATGATGATGATGATGATGATGATGATGATGATGATGATGATGATCAAAATGATGAAGGTGATAATAAAATAATAATAATAATAATAATAATAATAATAATAATAATAATAATAATAATAATAATAATAATAGTAATAATAATAATAATAGTAATAATAATAATAATAATGATAATAATAATAATAATAATAATAATAATAATAATAATAATAATAATAATAATAATAATAATAATAATAATAATGATAATAATAATAATAATAATAATAATAATAATAATAATAATAATAATAATAATAATAATAATAATAATAATAATAATAATAATAATAATAATAATAATAATAATTATCACAATAATCCTAATAATCATTAAATGTACTTTTCAGCGCTGTACATATCACAAGGAAGTGCTCAGATTGCTTTACAGCAGATACATCTACACATTAAGTCAGAAGAGAACAAAGTCTTAAGATAATTCTTTCAGATTTCTCCGGATGAATAATGTCGTAAAACTTTTGAGATTTGGTTCCAGAGGGTTGGAATGTTTCTAGAAAAAGAGCGCCCTTCACATAATAATAACAATCACTTTCATCAAAATTATCATTATCTGTGACATGGGAGTCAAAAAGATAAACAATTTACAATTGCCTACACAAATCAGGCGGTTTAAAGAAATATTTCTCAACACCAATAGTGTTCAACAGTCGTGACGTCACTCCACCGCCGCCCGTATGGAATACTTCTCGGACGAGCACAATATAAGTGTACCCAGAGGAGAACATCATTATAAATCTGATCATGTTTTGACTTTTATACATTCTGATCACACGAGATGTGAAATAGTTATAGCCAGCATGAAGAATAAAAAGTACCAATTTTCTTTGTGTAGAACCAAGCTGCTGATTGCTGGGCGGACCTGACATCAGACTATTGAATCCTATTGCCCTACATTTTAAAACTTTGGTAAACAAATCTCTTACCTAGAATATTAGTCGATGGGATTTTACTGAGGACTTTAACTCTTGTGACTTGATCTGTCTCATTCTTGTCCAAAGTGAGATTTGTATCTGGGTTCATGAAATGACAAATACAACTCTCTTTTTCATTAAATCTGTATCATTTTTGTAGTGTGTGTGTGTGTGTGTGTGTGTGTGTGTTTGTTTGTTTGTATCATCTATGTGTGTAAGTTTTTAGATAAACATGCGATTCGGCTCACTTTTGATATAAAAAAGAAAATGCTGGAAGTTGATTTTAAATTTAAAATGAATCAAAAACATTAAGCTTTTGTGTGACTCTTGTAGTTTATCAAACGGCATTCCTTACCAATATATAAATTGCTTAAAATGTTTCATTTAATAATTTCTAAAACTGTAAATCCTTTTTTATCTTAAAGAACCAAAGTATTATTCGTTTGAGAAATCGAATTAAAATAAGCAACAAACTGGCTGATGCAAAAAAAAAAAAAGAATCAAGAAATTATTATTTTGGGACACTGACATTTATAGCGCAATATCCATTGTGTTCAAAGCGCTTTACAATGGATCCCAAGCTGACAGCAACACTTAAGATGTAGGACGAGACGTTAAGCCTCTATGATGGCATTGCAAATTTCTTTAGAGAGAGACAACGCCATATACTCATTTTACACCTGAGTACGGGAATGGGGATACCCTCTCAAGCGCATAATGGACAGTGCCCCCGTTCCGAGCCGAAATTAGTGCCGGCAACCCTTGTACGTAGATTCCCTGACTTAGGACAGAGAAGCATATAGATAGTATAAGAAGCTCACAACATTGCCATCCGGAAGTATAACGGGCCAACACACAAAAACTCTGCATAACCATGATCTTTTATAGTCTGGATAATACAGTTAAGTGAGAATTACTCATAAACGTGGATGGCAAAAAACAAGGACAAAGACCCGAGGGATGTCAACCTCATTCTATCTATACATGTAGGTCCGGTATACTTCCGGATGGCAATCTTAAGAGCTTCTTAGTCAAGCTCATATTATTTCACACAGTTTTTTGTGTTGGACCGTTACACTTCCGGATGGCAATGTTGTGGTCTTCTTAGCCAAGCACATACTATCTTACAACATTGCCATCCGGAATTATAACGGACCAACATACAAAACTATGTGTAACATTGAACGTTTATAGTCTGGTTAATACAGTATATTGAGAATTACTCAAAAATGCGGATGGCAAAAAGCAATAACAAAGATCTGAGTGACGTCATCTTCATTTTATCTATACAAGATGGAAGTCGGTTTGGACGATTTCAATCCCTCGGGGACATGAATTCTTCGAAACTGGGGGCAAAAGTTGCCAGGTTTCTCTACCAGCAAGAGGAGGCACTGGGTGGCGGCAGCCAATCGGCTTCGGTCGAAAACCTGCCCAACGGCAAAATCCCTTCATCATTGGGGACTTTCCACCTGTCCAATATGTACCCGTTGCGGTAACGAACCCGAAACCGCAGAGCATCTAGTTGAACGACGGTGTGTTGTGACGAGGCTTCCGGGTGGGTTTGCGACGGTGCACGAGTGCGGTAAAGAATTTGCTGATTGGGTCGATCGACACAATATTAAAGTAGTTGATCACTATTAGAAGCTGCTGCCTTTGGATCGGGACGTTATAGATTCGAGTTCCACACTGGAGTACTCCGAAAAGGCTCTTTACTCACATTCTCCCATCGTACACAGGTTAAATGAGTACCTGACCGTAAACAGCGCTGTCTCTGCCGGAAAAATTATTGTAATATTACTTAACATGCGTCATGTCTCGTCTAACATGTTAAATGTTGTTGCTTGCTAGGGACCTCTTGATAATCTTTAGTAGATATGGTGGATATTATAAAAAGACTCACACTTTTTCAATATAAAGCATTAATAATTTTCAAGAAGTTTGGGATTACCAGACGTTTTGTCCTCGGCGGGGGAAACGTTCTCGTAACTCGTTTGAAACTGAAAAGAAGATCAATAAGTTTAGAAAGAATTCTTTATTTTGATTAAATTCGCAAGAAAATGCTAGCTCTGTTGACTACTTAAAGATAATGATTGGCAACTGAATTAATTAACATACGATTATGATTCATTTTGTCATGATCAAAAACAATTGTGATTATTATGATTGTTTCAATATCATGTCATGTATAATACATTGAAAGATTATATGTATATATATATATATAATATATATATATATATATATATATATATATATATTATTGTAATACTTACAACGATGTTGAAGTGAGTCTACAACGATGTTTCAGGCCTTTCAGCCATCGTCAGGACAGTGTGCTACATGAGTTTGGTTTGTTGTGTCTTGTTGCTTGTTGAAGTGGTTCCGTAGGTTTGTAGTTGAGTAGTAGATGTTTTCGTCTATGTGGACAGCTGTTGTACATCTCATTTTTTTGTGTTGATTGTGAGGTGATTATAGTATATTTGTCTTCTAGGCATACGCTACATTGTTTTGATGATGGTGTGTATCCTGTTCCTTTAGATATAATTTTCCATGAAGTGCTGTGGTCTAGTTTGTTGTCTTTTAATTTCCAATTATGTTCGCTGAGTTTTGTGTATGTTTTTGTTGGTGTTTCTAAAGGTCGAGGTGTGGAGGTTGTATCTTGTTAAGAAATTATATTCCGTTAGTCCTGCATATTTTTCCTGCTTGTTTGTTTTAGTTTCGGTGACTTTGGCTTGGTAAATTAAACTTGATTCTAAACATTGTTTAACGGGCAATGCTCCTTATTTCTGCAGTTGCATTTTCTGGTGGTGGGCTTTGCTCTTGTCTGTGGTTTTTTAAAATATTTAATGTAGTATCGAGCACTATTCGTACCATATTTGTATCCAACACGATTCAATATATATATAATGATAAAATGATGATATGGAAACAAGAGATCCATACACGTGCAGAGTCAAATCGGTAAACAAATCATTTGAGTAGTGATAATTTACGTAACTTTCAAAGTATAAAGTCTGTAAGAGAGAATTTGAAGAGACCTTATCACCAATCTGAAGTTAAAAGCTGCGATAACCCGTGCCAAATTTAAGTTATTAAGAATTAACATATTATGAGCGAGATTATGTTTACCGACTTGACACCACCTGAGCTAGATACGCATCGTCAGCTCTTAGTTCCAACCCTTTGACAATCTCGAAGTTTACTGTCCCTGTATCTCGGTTAAGTTAATCAACTTCTACAGTACAATAAATACAGTACCCAATAAGGGATAAACTAGGCCAATAGTGTGATCTTGAGGTTGTGGTTCACAAATAAGTTAACCAACTTCTAAAGTACAACACAACACAATACCCAATAAGGGATAAACTTCTAAAGGTTACCACCTCAAAATCCACTTTCGGTAAAAAAAAAAAGCATTTTCATCCATAGCTCCACGCATATGGAACGCACTTAGTCCTCGGACAAAGTCCTGTGAAAATGTATTATCTTTCAGGAAATGTCTGAAGACTGAGTTGTTCCACGAGGCTTATCTTTCATGAAATAGATGTTGCTTAGATTTTGTTTTTGTATTCATGCTTATTATGTAGTGTCGTTAATTTTAATTTTGTTGTTTTTAAACATTTTTATCATGTAAAGCGCCGCAGAGCACGATTAACGTGGATGTTTAGGCGCTATATAAATTCATTATTTATTATTTACTATTACTATTTACTATAAACAAGACCAATAGTGTAGTATTGAGTTGGTGGTTCACAAGTTACAAATAAGTCAACTTCTATAATACAATACAATAATTTATACCTAATACGTGTGGTCTGTAGTGTCCTATCACAGTATTATGTAATTTGTCTACATTAGTATGGTATAAAGTACAGGAAAGCAATTATACATCACTCTAACAATTCAATCTTAACTGTTTCATTACCGACTATTTTCATGATTTTTACTGCAATATCGTTATTGTATGTACTGATCTAACACACAAAAATTGAATTTTAAAAAGAAATAAGTACACAATATACATAATATTGGGGGTCCAAATAGCTCAGTTGGTAGACCATTCACTTCAAACGCAAAGGGACAGAGTTTGATCCCAGGTTCAGTCGATATTTTAATTCTGACCCCCCAGCAGCAATTGGGTAGCTGGGTCTGTTAGATCTGGCGGAAAGTACTTTGCAATAGATTAGCGTCCTATCCAAAGGGTAGCAAGCAATTGCTATTGACCGTTTCACTCATTAAAAAACCGGAATCTATCGGTTCTGAACGACTTATGTTTTTATACATAATTTTGTTGAGCAAACCCACTTTACGAAATAGCATTAAGTATTTGTAAATATAAAAAAAAGATTTTTCTTCATTTTTTGTGAATCAGATAAAAAAAAAGTTGAGCTTTTATATGGAGCAATATCCACTAAACGTGCTCAAAGAGCTTTAAAAGGGGTCCCTGACCAATAGCAATACTTAACATGCAGGACGGAACATGACGCATGCTAGGCGATATTATATTTTCCGACAGAGACAACGCTGATAACGACCAGGTACTCGTTTTACACCGATGAGTGATGAGTACGGTGAGAGAATGTTAGTAAAGAGCCTTTTCCAAGTACTCAAATATGCGCCGAGCAGTTCTCGAACCCATGACCTTCTGATCCGAAAGCGAATGTCATACCACAAGTCCACATAGCCGCACAACCAAATCTGAATAAGAAAAATATTGTTTAAATCGTAACAAATGTGACGATTTTCCTACAGTCATTAAGGAGAGGGTTAAGGGGCGGCTATGTGGTCTGTGGTATGACACTCGCTTTCGGATCGGAAGGTCCTGGGGTCGAGCCTTGCTCGGCGCATAGTTGAGTCATTAGAAAAGACACTTTACCCACATTCTCCCAGTGTACTCAAGTGTAAATGAGTACCTGAACGTTAACAGCGTTGTCTCTGTCCGAAAAGAATTATAATATCGCCTAACAGGTGTCATGTCTTGTCCTAAATGTTAAATGTTGCTGTTGGCCAAGGACCCCTTATAAAGCGCTTTGAGCACGTTTAGTGGATATTGCGATATATAAAAGCTCAATATTTTAAGGTTATCTAATTTCTTCTATCCATTGTCATACCTGTTCAAAGCAAGCTGCTACGATATTCGGTGGAAAGAGATTTCTAGAAAGGACGTATTGGATGAGCAGTCATCGTTGTTATCGTCAACAGAATTATCAACAACATCATCATCATCACCAGCAAACATTTCGTTAGAAACATGAAATAAAGAAGACATGTGCAGTTTCAAAATTAGCTGTAGAGTCTAGTAATGATCAGATATTTTGGGACTTTAAATGAATGTTAAACTGCTTTTTTTTTTTTTTAGAAAAGTAAAATCTTAAATAAGTTTAAGGACTAATCCAAATTGAACACATGGAATCGCTTCTTCTTCTTCTTCTTCTTCTTCTTCTTCTTCTTCTTCTTCTTCTTCTTCTTCTTCTTCTTCTTCTTCTTCTTCTTCTTCTTCTTCTTCTTCTTCTTCTTCTTCTTCTTCTTATTATTATTATTATTATTATTATTATTATTATTATTATTATTATTATTGTTGTTATTAGTATTATTATTAGTATTATTATTATTGTTGTTATTAGTATTATTATTATTAGTATTATTATTATTATTATTATTATTATTATTATTATTATTATTATTATTATTATTATTATTATTATTATTATTATTTCTTCTTCTTCTTCTCATCATCATTCTCATTCTCCTCTTCCTCCTCCTCCCCCTCCTCCTCCTCATCTTCTTCTTCCTCCTCCTCCTCCTGCTCCTCCTCCTCCTTCTTCTCCTCTTCCTCCTCTTACATCTCCTCCTTTTCCACCTCTTCACTCTTCACCTCTTCCTCCACACCTCCCCACCTCATTCTCCTCCACATCCTTCTATAACATGCATATTTAATTAATCGATCCTACTCTTTTTTATTATTCCATTTGCTTTCATCAGTATTTATATGAATTTCGTTTAACAAGGGAGATTACCGAATCAAATCAGAGAATACATCCATTGTTTCCATGGGTGATACCTGTGTGTTGTCGATATCGCCCATCAGATTGGTACGTTTGCCTGAAATAAACATTTGTAACAGTGAATGACATAATCAGTCGTTTGAACTGAAAGATTGCCAAGTTTAGTTAGAAGGTCAATTTTTTGTAAAAAATGAGTTCTTATCATCAATGATTAAATCAACACTTTTTGTACATCTTCGGGAAATATCAAAGCTCAATTTCACTTCTAAATATTTTTTACAGCTAGTCAAATTGAAAAAGTATGAAATTTGAGAAAAGTTGCTGGATACCTTTCCCATACATCTGACCATAACTTCATGAAAAATCACCCGATTTACTTCAAATAAAGATTAAAATGCTCTGGGGAGCATATTCTTCAAATGCAAATCCAAAATTTTCACCTTTCGACTGAAAATGTCATGCACTGACACATTTAATAGAAAGCATGTACGAGGAGCTTGCAAAGTTATTCGCATGAAGAATCTGATGGCTTAAAATGATTTACTAATATTACTAAGCTTTGTATGGCATTGTGCTCTTGTGATATGATCGAAAGGAGGGAGGGGGGGGGGGAGGGAGAGGGTGTCCCGATACTTCAATTCACAAAGACTAAAGAGATTGAGTTTGATCCCGGGTAAAGTCGAGATTATTTTCTGATCCCTGACCGCCCCCCCCCCCCCCCCCCCCCCCCCCCCCCAATAGTAATGGATGGATATGGTCCGTTTCTTGCGATAGAAACTCCGGCTTCATGGGCTCTGAAAGACTACTGAAAGATAGATAGATTGATAGATCAATAGATAGATAGTAATACCGGTAGGCCACTGGTTTGAGTTCCGTTGTTTGCGGAACAAAATTGAGTCCTTTGGAAAAACTTCGTTTACATTCTCTGACCGCAATCGGGCGTGAAATGGGTACCTGGCGGGTATATATATATATATATATATATATATATATATATATATATATATATATATATATATATATATATAAATACACTCATATTTTTTGTTTTGTTGCTATGCGAACTCTTAATGCTAGAGTTGGC
Organism: Berghia stephanieae; assembly: GCF_034508935.2. Taxonomy (NCBI): domain Eukaryota; kingdom Metazoa; phylum Mollusca; class Gastropoda; order Nudibranchia; family Aeolidiidae; genus Berghia; species Berghia stephanieae. The sequence continues at coordinate 23,306,902 of NC_088367.1, forward strand.
AATACAGCTGAAGAACAAATAAATCAGTCCGTTGGAAAGGAAGGCATAGGGGTAATGAACAACAATGGAAGCAGACTGGCAGAATTTTGCGAAGAACACAACCTCATTATTGGTGGAACTTTCTTCCCACACAAAAACATACACAAATTGACCTGGAAATCACCAGATGGGAAAACAGAAAGTCAGATAGACCATATAATTATCAACAGAAAATGGAAGAGCAGCTTTAACGATGTCAGAGTCAGACGATTGGCAGACATTGGAAGTGACCACCATCTTGTCACAGCCAAAATCTCTACTAAATTGATGAAAACAAAAATAGCAAAACAGAAGGAGAAACGTTTCAACACAGATAAGTTGAAAATCCCAGATATCCAAAACAATTTCAATATCGCAGTAAGAAACAAATTAAGTGCAATACAAGATATTACAAACCTGACAATCCAAGATTTCAACCACGTCATGCAGGAAAGTGCCACTGAACACTTAGGACACAATAAATCCAATACAGAGAATTGGATATCAGCAAGGTCATGGGAGCTCATTAACCAAAGAAAATCAATCAAACTAAATCTCTTGAACGCTAAATCCCCCCGACTGAAAGAAAGGATATCCAATGAATACTCATTGAAGGATAAAGACGTGAAAAAATCCACAAGGAAAGACAAAAGAGATTTTGCAGAAAATTTAGCAACTGAAGCAGAAAATGCAGCTGTAAGACAAGACACACAAACGCTATACAAAATCACAAAAAAGCTCTCAGGAAACAGAAGTTATGGTTAAGAGAAACCATTAAAATCCCAAGATGGTAGTGTCATCACAGACGAAAAGGAGAAAATTGAAAGATGGAGAGAATATTTCGCAAACCTTCTGAACAGACCAGACCCATCTTCTTATACAGATATCCCAGAAGCAGAAATGGACGTAGAGGTTAATCTTGGTCCAATCACTGAGCGTGAGGTGCACGAGGCAATACAACAACAACATAAAATGGCAAGGCCCCAGGTATTTACAAAATCAGTGCGGAAATGCTTAAAGCGAACTCGCAAGAAATGTCCAAAATTCCCAGTAAATTGTTCACCAACATTTGGGAAAAGGAAGAAATACCAGAGGATTGGCAGAAAGGCATCATCTATAAAATAGCCAAGAAAGGAGACCTGGGAAATTGTGCTAACTGGCGTGGACTCACACTCCTGTCCGTAACGAGCAAAATTTGTAATAGAATCCTTCTGTAAAGACTCTCACCTAACATTGAAAACATTCTTAGAAAAAAGCAGGCAGGGTTCAGAAAAGGGAAGTCATGTAGTGACCACATATTTACTCTGAGACAAATCCTGGAGCAAAGCATTGAATGGAACAGCCCCTCTACACCATTTTTGTCGATTTTGAAAAAGCCTTTGACAGCTTACACAGAGAGTCCCTGTGGATAATACTCCGCCATTATGGTATACCGATGAAGATAGTCAACTTAATAAAAGCAATGTACAGCAACTACCAATGCCAAGTCTCTGTGGTAACAATGTAACAAATGGTGTAAAACAAGGCTGCATACTCTCCCCGCTTCTGTTTATCTTGGCTCTAGACTGGCTCATGAAAAATACAATTGATGGTAAGAAGAGAGGCATTCGCTGGACACTGACATCCTTTTTGGAAGATATAGACTACGCAGATGATATCGCGTCAGTTTCTAGTACACACAGAGACGCCTCAGAGAAACGAAACGTACTACACAAGAACGCCTCGAAAATTGGACTGAAAATAAATTTCGATAAGACTGTGTACATTAGGGTGAATCCAAAACATGACAGTAAAATTAGGATAGATGAACATATAATTGAAGAGGTAACAGAGTTCTCCTACCTCGGATCCAAAATAACAGGTGACGGAAATGCAGAACACGATATCAAGTACATAATTCAAAAGGCAAACTAGGCTTTCGGCATGCTGAAAAACTTTTGGAAATCAAAGCAAATAATGAGAAAGACAAAGCTGAAAATATACAAGAGCAATGTTTTAAGTGTACTGCTTTATGGAAGTGAAAGCTGGAAAATGACATCCTCCTACAGAAACTAGAAGCCTTTCAGAACAAGTGTTTAAAAAGAATTTTTAATTTATTTTGGCCTATAAAAATAAGAACAGTGGATCTATTAAAGAAAGCTGACTGCACTAGCATTGAAAGCCAAATAAAAAGAAGATGGCGTTGGCTGGGTCATGTGGCCAGAATGGAAAAAGGGTCACTTCCCAAGACAGCCTTGTACTGGACAGCAGATGGGAAGAGAAAGCGGGGAAGACCCAAAGAAACTTGGCGAAGGACCATAGAGAAAGAATTAAAGGAAGCAGGCCTGTCCTGGAATACAGACACCGCAAAAGCAGCCGATCGCAAAAAAATGGAGATGTCTGGTGGATGCCCTATGTGCCTCAAGGCCCGAAGAGGATTAAGTATGCGATCTCTATGGATTTTTCTATTTGACTCACCGTCGGTTGAGGAGGTGCGATCGTATAGCACCAAAACAATTGTCCCGACCAAAAAATGTGAATGTCCCTTATTTACATTTATTAAATATTATGCTCTAACTAATATTATCGAGCACTCTGGTGTCTACAGATATCCATCAACTCTCATAATATATATGTATATATATATATATATATATATATATATATATATATATATATATATATATATATATATATATATATAAACATTTGAAATATAATTAAGATAGTTTGACTTCTACAACGTTGTTATCGAGCGTTGCTCTCATCAGGACTTCCTGATGAGAGCAACGCTCGATAACAACGTTGTAGAAGTCAAACTATCTTAATTATATTTCAAATGTTTATAAATAGCTCCTTTTATACTAAAGTTTAGCACTATTATTTCATGGTTTTTGTTTTATAATTCATATATATATATATATATATATATATATATATATATATATATATATATATATAAAGTCATTCATATAGTTTTTGGCCGAGTCAATTGTTTCTATGCCCTCCATGTCTTCAGTCGGCATATGTCCGTAGTGTGCTTTTTTCTTTCGAGGGGTCGATGTTTATTTATTTGCGTCCTTACTTCCGTTTTGTTGTTGATTTGGCGGTGATTGGTGTTGTTATGTAGTGGCATTTTGTAGTGTGTTCTCATTGCGTGTATGTGTGTGTGCGCACACTACGGACATATGCCGACTGACGACATGAAGGGCATGGAAACAATCGTGACTTTATTTATTTTTATATTAGCTCTAACCAACATTATCGAACACTCTCGTATCTACAAGTACCCACCAACACTCATCAATACCATACATATATATGTATATATATATATGTATATATATATATATATATATATATATATATATATATATATATATATATATATAAATATATAGTAAGATACCTGGTTTTGCAGCAATGGCTATCATCATAGGTATTATACAGGCAAGGCTGTTTGTGAGAATGATATATCCAAGGGAGACCATACTGACCCTTCCGTTGCATTTTGGATCCAATGATGCTGTCCCTTGATACATGAAGGTGAAAAAAATTCTGAGTGATTGGTACTTTCATCATCATCATCATCATCATCATCATCATCATCATCATCATCATCATCATCATCATCATCATCATCATCATCATCATCATCATCATCATCATCATCAGCATCACTATTATCATCTTCACAACCATTACTCTACCTATTACTGTAACAAGAAATGCCCAATACAAGAAACAGTCGAGACCAATGTACTCGAATACTATGTAATGTATCGTAATGTATAGTAAGGCCATCGAAGGATGCGTTTCGTAAAGGTACTCGTCTTAATCTTAGAATATTTGTTAGCATTGATGACATTTGTAACAGGAAGCACCTTGTGTTGTTTTATTTTTTTTTTGTTTTTTTTTTTCTATTACAACTTAATATGTCATTTCAATACTACAAAGCATTCCATAGGGATTTATAACTACTTAAAAACTATTCAGATTTGTCCATGGTCTGTAAACTATCCCTCTGGCGTTCATTGCTTTGTTTGCGGCCATGTGTTCTGAGCTCCACGTGTAAAGATTATCATAAAACTATGATGATCACTCCCATTAATATTATCATTATTATTATTATTATTATTATTATTATTATTATTATTATTATTATTATTATTATTATTATTATTATCATTATCATCATCATCGCGATCATCATCATCATCATCATCAACATCATCCTGTCCTACTTACCTGTAATAACACTAGTGACTATGAGAGGTAAAACCACCATCTTGAGAGATCCCATAAATACATCGCCAGGGAGAGCTGAGGATGTTACAATTGTCTTTTATAGCCATCTTTTATCTCAGCGATATGTCATTGAGTGAATGCAATAATATCTCCCAAATCCAGTCCCTTGATTGGTGGGCAATAGTCGTGACGTCACTTCCCTCGTAATGACGCATAATTACTTAGTTACTGGATCTAAACTATCGGAACAATGGCGGACGCCCTTATGAAATAATTCTCCTACGAGTATAAAAGTGCATCCAAAGGAGAAAAAAAATATAAATCTGATCATGTTTTGACTTGACTTTTATACATTCTGATCACATGACATGTGAAAAAGTTATAGCCAGCATGAAGAATAAAAAGTAAAGATTTTCTTTGTTTAGACCCAAGTTGCTGGTTGATGGGCCGACGTGACATCAGATTATTGAATCCTATATTCCTATTAGTAATTACAAAGTCCTTTCCAGATGGAGCTGGTATTTCAGTGTTGTGACTTTTTGTTTTAATGAATTGTTTGATTTTGTGAGTTTTGTTTACATGTACAAACCATCGAGTGTTGGCATTTGTGCTGTCCTCTTACGGCGGCTATGTGGTCTCGTGGTATGACACTCACCTTCGGACCGGAAGGTTCAGGGTTCGAGTCCCGTTCTGAGCAGGGCATAGTTGAGTCATTGGTTAAGGATCTTTAACTCACATTCTCTTACAGTACTCAAGTCTAAAATGAGCACCTGACCGATAATAGCATTGTCTCTAGCAGGCGTCATGTTTTGTCCTTCATTTTAAGTGGTGTTTTTTGTTTTGTTTTTTTTTTTGTTTGTTTGTTTGTTGTTTTTTTTTTTTTTTTTTGGGGGGGGGGGGGTTGGTTCTGTTGTTTGTTTTTGTTTTGTTTTGATTTGTTTTTCTGGGGTTTTTTTTAGTTTTTTGGTTGTTTTTTTTTTGTTTGTTTGTTTGTTTTTTTTTTTTTTTTTTTTTTTTTTTTTTGTTTGTTTGTTTTTGTTTTTTTTTTTTTGGGGGGGGGGGGGGTATCCATGTAAGTGCTTTGAGCACATTTGAACCAGCAAGGATCATATTCGGTCCTATTATGTGACTACAAATAGAGTGGCTAGATAGGGACTCTCTACGTCAAATGACTGATCATAATCATAGTATATTGCGCTTATATAGCGCATAATCCCGTTGGAGGGCTCCATGCGCTTTACAATAAAGTCTCGATAATAAAAAGGAACATGAAAACATGACATATAAATACTAGCGACAGTTCTATACAGATTTCAAGTAAATATATATGTTATAAAAATATAATGAAAAATGTCTCACACGTAACAGGGATATAAATAAATATATTAATATTGAACCAAAGGTTGAATTATTAGAGAGATAATACAAAGAGAGAGAGAGAGAGAGAGAGAGAGAGAGAGAGAGAGAGAGAGAGAGAGAGAAGGATACATGTTTCACAGAAAACGTACATATCCAGATAATAGTGTCCTGCGAAGGGTCGGCCTGTCTGACCAATATACCAATAGTTATCCCAGCAACAACACCCACGATGGTCAAGAAAACCAATAAGTTGTCCATTAAGCAGAGACATTTTGTTCTGTCAGAGATTGCCATGGTTTCCTGTTGGAGAAACGATTTTTTATCTAGAGTTCTTGAAGATTAATAATATTCACAAGGTGTTTAAAAAGTACACATTTTGCCGTATATACTCTGAACAAAAATGTCTAAAAAGTCTTGATCAAGAATCTCATCTTTTAACCCTCTCCTTACCAACCATTCTCAAAATTTTCCCCCAAACCTCACACCCTCCTAACACAAAAACAGGCATTTCTTACTCAAACAGAAAAGCAACGAGCACATTATATACATAAAATAATTGTTCGACAATATGAACCATATTACAGCATGTAACGTTTTTATCGCTATAGCAAAAAAAAAATAAATGAAATCTGTATAAGAAAAGTGACGGTTGCATCGTAACAAATATGACGATTTTCAAAACGGTGGTAAGGAGAGGGTTAAATATCGATTGCTTAAAACGACTCTCACCTTGTCAAAAGCTCTCGAAATGGAACTTCATTGAAGTTCCAGGTTTTTGAAACTTGTTAACAAGATGAGGGTTATCTTAATTAACATTATTATACTTTAAAAACAAAATAAATTAATTAATCAATTAATTATCCAATTACATTATACAGATGCAGATAGACGCCCATTTCATTTCAAAGATACTCGTAAACAGATTACAAAAGAACTCTGCAAGCAAAACCATCACTGGTTAAAACTATAGATAGTATGCAGATGACGTCACTCAGGCCTTTGTTATGGTTTTTGCCATCCGCGTTTATGAGTAATGCTCACTGAACTGTATTAACTTGACTATAAACGTTCATGAATACACACAGTTTTGTGTGTTGGTCGGTTATACTTCCGAATGGCAATGTTATGAGATTCTTAGCCAAGCGCATACTATCTATAGATAGTATGCAGATGACGTCACTCAGGCCTTTGTTATTGTTTTTGCCATCCGCGTTTGTGAGTTGTTCTCACTAAACTGTATAGATAGAATGCGCTTGGCCAAGGAGTTCACAACATTGCCATCCGGAAGTGTAACGGACCAACACACAAACTCTGTGTAACCATGAACTTTTATAGTCTGGTTAATACAGTTTAGTGAGAACAACTCACAAACGCGGATGGCAAAAACAATAACAAAGGCTTGAGTGATGTCATCTGCATACTATCTATTAACCAGACTATGAAAGTTCATGGTTACACAGAGTTTGTGTGTTGGTCCGTTATACTTCCGGGTGGCAATGTTGTGAACTCCTTGGCCAAGCGCATACTATCTATAGATGAATATCAAACATTAAACTCCCAGTCATACTAACATTGCATGTATTGCTGTTATGTTGTGAAAATTATTCACTTTTATGGTCACGGTGTGTTTGTGTGTGTATTAGTGTGCGTGTGTGTGTGTTAGTCTGTGTGTGTTAGTGTGTGTGTTTGTGTGTGTGTCGAGATCGAATGAGTGAGTGTCGGGTGGGTGACGAAACTGTGTAATGGGGATGATCTATATTATCTTTCCATGTGTTCGAGGTCATTGGTCACATCGCAAAATGTGCTCAAAGTGACCCTCATAATGAAAAGTGTTCACAGCTTTTGAAATATCAAACATCACGTTTAGTCATTTTTTTCAGCTTGACACATGGGTATGTTTCCAATTTTCATAAACAAAGCATTGTGTTTATATTTGTAAAGAAATTTCCAATCGTTGGACAGTAACAAATCATGTGATTGATGACTCGGTTGGACGAAAACCTGAATCTAAATCTCTCCAATTGGAGAGAGAGAAAGTTAGAATGGTCGGTGAGACAGAAATTTAAAAAAAAAACAAATATTATGAAGGCTTGAGGAAGCAAAATGTTTTATTCTAAATTAAAGTTTGTTTTTTATAATGTAGGTCATAGACCGAATTGTTTATAGATAATATGCCCTTGGCTAAGAAGCTCACAACATTGCCATCCGGAAGTATAACGAACCAACACACAAAACTCTGTGTAACCATGAACTTTTATTGTCTGGTTAATACAGTTGAGTGAGAAATATTCATTAACGTGGATGGCAAAAAAAAAAAAAAAACAATAACAAAGACTTAAGTGACGTCAACTTCATTCCATCCATTGTAATAATTCCTAACCTTCATCAGATGCTACACATTTAGATAACATTCTCACCTGTTCAATCGTACTAATAGATAGTTCGGAGATGACGTCACTCAGGTCTTTGTTATTGTTTTTTGCCATCTGCGTTTATGAGTAATGCTCACTGTACTGTATTAACCTGACTATAAACGTTCATGGATACACATAGTTTTATGTGTTGGTCCGTTATACTTCCGGATGGCAATGTTATGAGATTCTTAGCCAAGCGCATACTATCTATACAACTATGTGTAACCTTTGATGTTTATAGTCCATTAAAGTTAGTGAGACTTGAGTAAGAACTTAGTCTAACTCGTGGTCTAAAAACAATAAGAAAGAGCTGAGTGCTGTCAACTAAATTTATTGTACAAGACTGAAAAACTACGAATCGTCATATTCATCAGAGATTGAGTAGAAGCAAGACATCATACAAAGCCAAGGTCTTGGAACTCAGACATAGGTAACACATCCCATTCTATCCCTTTGTGTATTATTTTTAAAGCTGTTACAACTCGGTATAGATAGTGTGCGCCTGGCTAAGAAACTCACAGCATTGCCATCCGGAAATATAGATAGAATGCACTTGACCAAGGAGTTCACAACATTGCCATCCGGAAGTATAACGGACCAACACACAAACTCTGTGTAACCATGAACTTTTATAGTCTGGTTAATACAGTTTAGTGAGAACAATTCACAAACGCGGATGGCAAAAACAATAACAAAGGCCTGAGTGACGTCATCTGCATACTATCTATAAGTTCAACGGACCAAAACACAAAACTTTGTGTAACCTTGAACGTTTATAGTCTGGTTAATACAGTTCAGTGAGAATTAATCATAAACATGGATGGTACAAAAAAAAAAATACAAAGATCTGAGTAACGTCAACTTCGTTCCATCTATAGCCTGACACAAAAACCCACTTGGACGTATCTGCTGACGTCATTTTTAGGTTTGAGAAGCGTCAAGTGATTTGTCGTTAGTTCTGCTCCAGGTCACTCAGGTCTTTGTTATTGTTTTTTCACATCCGCGTTTATGAGTAATTCTCACTAAACTATATTAACCAGACTATAAGCTTTCAAGGTGACACATAGTTTTGTGTGTTGGTCCGTTACACTTCCGGATGGCAATGTTGTGAGCTTCTTAGCCAAGCGCACACTATCTATAAGTTTACGATATTTACGGTCAAACACACACTGATATATTTATTCCTCTAAAATAGTTTACGCAATGTCGACATCAACACAATGACGGCTGGAAACAAAACATAATATAGTCTCTGTTCAACCAGGCGAATTACCTGACCTCAAGCAAAAGTTCAAGGCGACGTATCGTGTTCTTGTCATAATTAATATATGTCCAAAATATGAATTGCTTAATTAACCCTTAGAGGTAGTGCGGGGCGGTCCTTGGCAAGCTTAAGGACCACGGTCCTACGGTCCTTGGGAAATGAAGACCGCGAGGACCGGTCCTTTTCGACATTGAACATTCCTGATAGACTGTTGGAAATTCGAACCGGTTTGACCTTTGAGACCATGGGATCGTTCATTCTTGAACCGCTACACGATGAAAACCGTGGTCTACAGGAGTAAAACACACAGAGTAGTCACACTCATTTCAAATTGTAACCTAATTAGAGAAGAGGGGTGATGCCTTCTTTATTTGCTCACCGTACTTCATTGTTACTTCGATAATTTAATAAAATTTGAAATTTATCCCCATTAACGGAGATAATGGCACCGCCCAAAGCGTTGGTCGAGTTGTTCGTGGCGTTGAAACACACACGCAACTCCTACCCCCCCCCCCCCCCCCCCCCCCCACACACACACATTAGAGGGCAGCGAGCATTGAAGAGTAAGAGAGAGACGTGAAGTAATAATAAGAGGGGGTGGATGAGGTAATAAGAGGGGTCGATGGTGACTTTTCGCCAGATCTAACAAACTCAGCTACCCATTCATTGCTGAGTAGACAGGGATTCAGAAAAAACTCGACTGCACCCGGGATCGATCTCTGGCCCTTTGCGTATAAAGAGAGTGCTCTATCAACTGAGCTATCGGGGTCCCCAAATATTCTATTGGACTTTTTTAAAATTCAGACGTTATAACTGGGTTTTTTGGAAGGAAGAAACTAATGAAACTCATAGTATTTGATTAGTAAAAACACCAAACGAAATTTTAATATTATTGTATTATTTTAAATGACAACACTGCGATAGAAAGGAGTGGTGACAAGAGATGGACAAAAGAAAACAAAAAATCGGATTTGCTACTTGCTAGGTTCGACACACACACACACACACACACACACACACACACACATCTTTAGTAGTCACATACATTTCAAACAATAACCCATTAGAGAAGAGGGGTCATGCCTTCACCATAGATCATTGTCATTGCGATCATTATGGTGTAGTAAATTTTGAAATTTACCCCGTATAATGGAATCGTCCAAGGCGTGCGCCTCCTGTTCCCCCCATCTCACACACGAAAGGGCGGTTTGCGGAGTGGAGGTTGGTGGTCGTCTGCCTGTATGGTCGTCTTTGTCGTTTAGTGTATGGCAAAGGGGGGTGGGTGCAATTAATTAAGTGGGATGGGTGGTGATTGGTGGAAGATAGGCTACCGAGGCAACGAATCACTGGGGAAGTAGTAGGCTATGGCGCGAGACCGAAGGTGATCAGACCGGTCTTCAGCGCGGCACTAGTTGAAAGGTGATAAGAAGTGAGGACCGCCGCCGGTCTTCACTATGGGACCGATCCCCGGTTCACAGCTAAAAGACCGTGGGACCGGTCCAAAGGGACCGGTCCAAAGGACCGGTCCTCAGCGCGGCACTACTTAGAAGGCGAGACTAAAATTGTTAAATTTATCATTTATTCTCTGGATAATGTTGCTTAAATCAAAATAGTTATAACAGCAACGGGACACTACTAACGGAAAGGCTTCGGTTGGGAACAATACAGACAATTGACGTTTCGGGTACAAACCCTTCGTTAGCAAAACAATAAACAAAGGAACCGTCCATTGTTTATTGTTTTGCTCACGAAGGGCTTGTACCCGAAACGTGTTCCTGTATTTATTGTTTAGGCTGTCACGATCTTGTTGTGACTTTAGTACGAAGGGGACTGCAGTTTTTTTTTTAGTTCTTCAGGGATTAATTTATTGGCCTCAACTGAATTCAGAAATTTCTGATTTGTAGAAAGATCCTGGTTCCGTGATAGGAAAACAATAGTTTAACTGGTCTTTTAACTGATGGCGAGGGGGATCTCAAGGAAGCCGAATGCCTCACAGCACCGCCAATCTCTCGTCTCACATTCAAAAACCTCACTTCCCTCCAATGATTTATATGAAACTTCTGATCTTTTAAGCTTAGCGTAAAATTCAATTTTAACAATGAAATAGGGTTCCCAAGACTAGATCTATAGTATAATTTTAAATCACTTGATTGACGCATTTTCGGGAATGCGAAGAAGCTCTTAATAAATACGACATGTACGAAAATGAATGTAAAAATGTCAAAATTGAACAAAATACAGAATGTTTCGGGCTCAAATCCCCTTCTTGAACTAATAACAAAAACAGCTCAAATCGTCTGAGTCTTTTTCGGTATCGTTTGAAGAAGGGATTGGAGCCAGAAACGTTTTGCATTTATTAGGGTTGCCGGGGGGGGGGGGGGGGGTCGGTGATTGAGTGATTTTTAATAATTTTTTTTAGTTTGGATTTTTTTTGTTGTTGTTGGAGTATAATAATATAATTTATAGTGTCGATGAATTTCTGGTGTTGTAGGGCAGGATTTGTTTCCCCATTGATATTATATATTATGTATAAGGTCAAGTTTGACAGATTGTTTTTGAATGCACTACGTAAAATATGTTCTGTTTTTAGGCTAGTAAAATCTGTTTCTGGTCTTGGTCTGGGTTTAAAAAATCTTATTTGACTAACTGACTGCTTGAAAGTAGTACCTAACAGTCTATTACCATCGATACTCATAATAACAACAGTAGTAATCGTAGTAAGAATTGTAGTAGTAGTAGTAGTAGTAGTAGTAGTAGTAGTAGTAGTAGTAGTAGTAGTAGTAGTAGTAGTAGTAGTAGTAGTAGTAGTAGTAGTAGCAGTAATAATAATAATAATAATAATAGTAGTAGTAGTAGTAGTAGTAGTAGTAGTAGTAGTAGTAGTAGTAGTAGTAGTAGTAGTAGTAGTAGCAGCAGTAGTAATAGTAGTAGTAGTAGTAGTAGTAGTAGTAGTAGTAGTAGTAGTAGTAGTAGTAGTAGTAGTAGTAGTAGTAGTAGTAGTAGTAGTAGTAGTAGAAATGGGTCAAAGGGAAAATACCACCGACATGCTTCAATGAACTTCCTGAAACGTGTCTTTTGTAAATATTTTATTATTAATTGACATTATATTTACGACTATGTAATCATGTAGTCACCACACAACTAATAGTATATCATAATAGTCTATGGTACACTACTCAAATTCTGTAGCAACATACCATTTTTTATTAACCGAGAGGAATCTACACTGTTATTATTATTATTATTATTATTATTATTATTATTATTATTATTATTATTATTATTATTATTATTATTTATTATTATTATTATTAATTATTATTATTATATATTATATATTATTATTATTATTATTATTATTATTATTTATATTATTATTATTATTTATTATTATTATTATTATTTATTATTATTATTATTTTATTATTATTATTATTATTATTATTATTATTATTATTATTATTATTATTATTATTATTATTATTTATTATTATTATTATTATTATTATTATTATTATTATTATTATTATTATTATTATTATTATTATTATTATTATTATTATATTATTATTATTATTTATTATTATTATTATTATATTATTATTATTATTATTATTATTATTATTATTATTATTATTATTATTATTATATTAATACTCCTACTAACACAGGTAAATTTTTTACTTTTTTAAATAATTTTATTCTAACCAACAAGAAATCGAAAATATATATTAGTAGTTAAATAATCTATTTTATATATGAGCGAGATGTATATAGTAGTTAGAGAGTATTATATGAGTTATATATATATATATAGAGAGAGATATATGAGAGAGAGAGAGAGAGAGAGGAGAGAGAGAGAGAGAGAGAGAGGGAGAGAGGAGAGAGAGAGAGAGAGAGAGAGAGAGAGAGAGAGAGAGAGAGAGAGAGAGAGAGAGAGAGAGCAATATCCACTAAACGATCTCAAAGCGCTTTACAAAAGGGTCCCTGTCAACAGCAACACTTAACATAATATAGGGTATAACATGGCGTTTATTGGGCGAAATTACAATTTTTTCGGACAGAGTCAACGCTGTTAACGGCCAGATACTCATTTTGCATCTGAATACGGTGAGAGATGTGAGTAAGGAGCCTTTTACAAGAACTCAACTATGCACCTAGCGAGGCTCGGACCATCCGATCCGAAAGTGAGTGTCATAGCACTAGACCACATAGCCGCACTATTATTTAGTTATCAGCCGCATTATTATTTCAAATACATGCGGAATATACATTGTGGCGGGGGTCCCGATAGCTCAGTTGGTAGAGCACTCGCTTCAAAACAAAGGGTGTAGTCGAGATATTTTTTCTGACCTCCCTGTCAACCCAGCAGTGATTGAGCGGCTGGGTCTGTTAGATCTGGCGGAAAGTAATTTGCCATAGACTAGCGTCCTATCGAAAGGGTAGCAAGCAATTGCTCTTGTCCGTTCCACGCTATAGAAACCGGGCTCAACTCCGGCTCCATGGTCCTAATGGCTCTAAAGGACTACTTTACAATACGGTGTGGTATATCAAACGCTACTAAACACAGGACTTAACCCTCTCCTTACCAGCCATTTTCAGAATTTTCCCCAAATCTTCACACCCACACAACACAAAAAGAGATATATCTTACTCAAACAGAAAAGCAACAAGAACATTCTATACATAATGTTGTTCGACAATATAGGCTCTAATACAGAATGTCAAGTTTTTATAGCTATAGCAAAAAGACATTAAATCTGGATGAGAAAAGTGACAGTTGCATCGTAACAAATGTGACGATTTTCCAATAGGTGGTAAGGAGAGGGTTTTAAAACGTGGGTTTTCTTCAGTTGTATTTAGTATCCACACTATGTAATCTACACAGCAGTAGATATATGAGAGGAGTCCAGAATGAAATATTCAAACTATCTAGCCATTTATTTTGTATTATGTTCAAACCTTATTGAATTTACATTGCATTACAAAAACACGAGACCTTAAATTAACTGTGGTAGTTTGTTTGTTTATACGTTTTATTTATTTATTATCCACACCATTAAAACACCACAATAAATATAGTATAAAACGGTAGGGGACTGCCTGAAGCCGGTGATCGTGAAAATACTAACTAAAGAGTGAAAATGGAGAGGCTTCGAATGGGAACAAAACAGACAATGGACGTTTCGGGTACAAACCCTTTGTTAGCATAACATACACAAATTAACGTGGAAAACAAATAATTATTTTATTTGTTTTCCACGTTAATGTGTGTATTGTCCCGAAACGTCCATTGTCTGTTTGTTCCCATTCTTTCGTTAATAAATAATATTTATTATAGTCTACAGCGGTAATGCAGTTCTGAAACTAACCATTTATCACCACTTCTCAGCCGTTTAGATTATACATGTCACCAAATACAAGTCCTAACATATACTACGCGTATAATTTATCAACATAAAGAAACCATCACAAAAAGTAAGCATAGTACATTATTCTATGGTACACTGCTCGTCTTATCCAAATAAAACGGAGGTAAGGGAACTATTATAATATTATTTACTAATTATTTGTCACCCACCGTCCCAAAACGGTATCAAATCAAAATGGATCATGCTCTGGTGGGGGAAATAAATTAATGAGAAATACGAGCTTTGTGTTTTTAACAATGATAGAAATAGTATTTATTCTTCAACAAAAACGAAGAGTAACTAACCACAAGTTTCATTTTCGTGCGGTTATTAATAGAATTTCTAGTAACCTATTCATCCCGGCGTGACACCGCTTTGACACTGTAGGCTGCATAATGTATGTTACGGATCAGCAACCAAACTGAAGGGTGTAAGTTATTCATTTAATTTGTTACCTGTTAACCAGTTCACTGCCGCGCGCGCGCACATTCTGGAAAGACACGTATCTAAAAATTAGGTCAGAAAACTCGCCCTTCAAATATTAATCTATATCGAAGTTTCAGGTTTGAGAGTTTATGCCAGGATGAGGGTCATTTAAATCGATCGATATTTGAAGGACGACTTTTCTGGCCAAATGTTTAAATACGTGTTTTCCAGAGTACGGCAGTTAACTGGTTAACAGTCTGGTTCTAATTATATGTTAAAAGTGTACAAATAGTATGTAAAGACTCCAAGTCTTATCTTTAACATTATGATAGTAATAATATTATATCCACTCTCGAAAGTATCGTGTGGGCGGTTGTGAAGACTAAGGGCTAACCCACAAAGGAGACTGAGGGCTAACCCACACCGGAGACTGACTCCGAGGACCCGACACTGCCGTCCTCTGCCGTCTTCCGGATATAGACGTCAAAATACTAAGAATAAAGAGAAGAGCCGCGAGACCTACCCATACCAAGCACCAGTTTTATGTGTTGGTGCGTTATGTCGTCGCCATCGTTAATTTATAGCCTGACACTGACCAAAAAATGACGTCAAAATGCCAGTCTTCGGCCACAAAAGAAAACAAATCGTGAGTTGTATTCAATAATAGTTCAACCAATGGGATCACTTGTTTCCATGAGCTCTACTAACGACAACTCACTAGGCGGTGCAAAAACCAAATAATGACTTCAAAATGCCAGTCTTTTTGGGTTTCAGTGTTAAGCTATAACTGAACGATGGCTACGGTTATATTCGGTGAGCGGATGTGATTAGTTGTTTTTTGGGGCATACTTAGTTTGTGATCACCTAAATGTCTCATCCAGACACAAGCACAAGACAGGTCCTCACTAAGAGGATTACACTCAAATGTTTACAAATCATATATAATATGTAAACAAAACATAATATAGTGCATACGTTTTCAAGACAAAAAATAACATCTCCCAAAACTCTAACTATACATTTGACTGTTTCTCTCCCAGCTAGGTTATCCGACAAGGGCCAGGACAAAACCAAGTAATCTCATTCCAAGACACAGTAAATGCACCCCTGCCCACTATGGGAGGTCAGGAACCCAGTGCGAAACTTTTCTTAAAATCATAAAAAATCAACGCATCTAAAAGTCGGACAAAGTGACGGAATACTTTCTCTTTTCCTCGCTCAATCCCCGGGAGAAACTTCTTATTTATACTGAGTAAAAATTCTTTGACCTTCATGGTTGAGAAATTTTGACAAGTTTTAAGCCATTAAATCCATGTATATTTGGTCTTTTCTTTATTCTTAGTATTTTGTCCGTGCCCGGCGTCTTTATTCGGAAGACGGCAGAGGACGGCAGTGCCTTGTCAACGGAGTCAGTCTCCGGTGTGGGTTAGCCCTTAACCATTTTGGCCACGCCATCCACATGAATGACAATGCATAATAATATGATGTATACATACAACATGCACTATCCCTCTATTGAATTGTGGTTTTGGGTATTTAAAAACAAAACCCCAACTTTTATTGATATTTTATATACTTTACTTATTTCTGTTCATATTTTATGAGCATTACTAACGTTATCGTATTCTTAAATTTTAAAAAACGTCTGTGCACAATCACCGTTTGATTGTATCTACACAATATTATTGCTATTTTCGTTGTTACCTTTTTTACTCCAATGCGTCTGTATTATCACAGTGGAAGCGAAACGAATTGTACGCAACGTGCCATACAAAACAAGAAGGGGAAAAAAACGAATTCAAGAAATAGATAATTCAACAACACATCCATTTGTCTTCTTAATTTATGAAAAAAAGATAAGCTGGTTATTCAAAAGTATTACTTCTTATCCGTCTTATAATTGCAAAGTTCACACTAGCCTTGGTTCATTGTTATCGGTCAGTGACAGGGACAGAAAAACACCAACAAAAAATAACATTTTAAAAATTAACAAAATTAAAGATAAGGCACTGCCTTCAATCTTGATGAAATTTGAAACAAATAAATAAATTATCTAGATGCCTTTCTTTTTTTTTTCTTTTTTTTCTCTTCCAATTTTGAAAAAAAAATACAAAAGTTTTAAAATAAAATGATTTTTATCAAATTATAATTTTTTACATAAAGTGCTTTTTAAAATGATACCTGAACCGTTCAGATCCTGTGAAATATAATACAACAGTGATTATGTGATATTATGTTATTCAAATTTAACCCAAACTTGCACTTCAGTTTTCCAATGACTAAATTGCACATGGAATTAGACTATACCTTTATAACACCATCGCGAAAATTACTTACACACTAGGACACGCCCCTGTAATGATCACCAACAACACAATAACTTACAGAAGTATAACAACACACGCACACATCCTTCTTTCAATGATTATAAATCTGAATTAAAAGTCTTCTCAGGCCCACAAAATCAGCCACGGAGCCAGTATCACAGTAAACTGAAGGGAATTACAAGGTAGCTAGGTCTCATACTCATAGTAATGACGGAAATCTAGTTTGTAAAAATTTATCTTTTTTTTTCAATTTTTTTACCTGTCAGGCATGAATAACTAGGTAAACATTCCTTTGTTCGTTAACATCAGGGCTGCCTCCTTTAAGTTTAAAAAATTCGTAGTTTCCAGTGGGAAAAAAAAAGAAAAAGTCACTATAACTAGCTTTAGTAATAAACAATTTCCTCTCAGCATGGTCCAAAAAATGCTCCAAAGTCCTAAATATAGGTTCTAAGAAGCTAGACTTTCCTTCTCAACCAGATTTATCGAGTCAAAGAGACCTTTGCAGTAGTACTAGGTAGGTCTGGTTAACACTCCCACTACCACGATACACCATTGCCATTGGCGATGTAGCTACATGCTAGTTTGAGCATAAACAGTATAACGCTACGCTTATATCCAGTCTTTTTGGTTTGATCTTGAGTTTGAAGTTTCACTTTAACACGCTGCTCAGCGTTTAATGGTGTAAGGTTTGAACAATGATAATGATAATGCATTTCAGCTTGCTAGCAATGTGTATTGTTTGTCTGCATTTCAAAATCATGTTTTCGTCTTTACTTTTGCGAAAGAGATAGTCTCATCTTTCTGTCAGTCGCTTCCTTGCGTCTTTCACCACTGCCGTTCACACAAGCCTCTTCCGATGGCTCTGAGGGTCCAGTGTTTGCCTCTGAGTTCAATTTATTTTCCTTCGCTGCTGTCTCTGTAACAATTTTTTTCTCCCTAGGATGGGGTTGGTAGCCCTACGCCAAACCCCTAGACTTGGAGGACCAGGATTTATTTTAGAGATTCACTCCTTGGCTTGTTACTCTTGCGAGCTAAAGAGTCATGCTCATTTT
>NC_088367.1:23332899-23355399 GCF_034508935.2 Berghia stephanieae
ACCAATTCACTAAACGTGATCAAAGCGATTTAAAAGGGGTCCCTGACCAACAGTAACACATAACATGTAGAACGAGACATGACGCCTGTTAGGCGATATTAAAAATTTTCGGACAGAGACAATGCTGTTACGGCCAGGTACTCATTTTACACCTGAGTACGGTGAGAGAATGCGAGTAAAGCGCCTTTTCCAAGGACTCAAAAATGCGCCGAGCGAGGCTCAAACCCAGGACCTTCCTATCCTAAAGCGAGTGTCATACCACAAGACCACATAGCCGCACTACCTACATTAAACAATTCTTACAATATTTCGCCCCAACCCAGGGTGGAACTGAACTGCAATATTTTTAGTCGGGGCATCTCTTCTTGTGGAGAGAAAAAAAGGGTGGTTGAGAGTAACTGCTTCGGCTAACAGCGAACAGATAAATACGTACTGTGGACCAAATACATCTTTGTATGTGAGTCGATAAGGATTGTAAAAATGTAATTCACAGAAAATGATTATGACAGCATCATAACATTTTTTAAATACCAAACACGGAACGTTTTGGGCTCAAAACCCTTCCTCAGTCAATTACCAAAAACCAAAAAAAAAAAACAAAAAAAAAAAAAAAATAAAAACAACAGAATTTACGTGTCTACTATGTTTGCTATTGGCCGAAGAAGGGTTTTGAACCCGAAATGTTCCGTATTAATTGGCTTCAACAGTTATGGCGTCACTTCCCTCGTAATGACGCATAGTAACTTAGTAACTGGCTCTAAACTATCGGAACAATGGCGGACGCCCTTATTAAATATTTCTCCTACGAGCATAAAAGTGTATCCAGAGTTGAAAAACATTATAAATATGATCATGTTTTGACTTTTATACATTCTGATCACATGACATATGAAAAGTTCTAGCCAGCATGAAGAATAAAAAGTACCAATTTTCTTTGTTTAGAACCACGATGGCCGCCGTTGCTGGGCGACGTGACATCAGACTATTGAATCCAATTCATTCTTCTTTACTTTTTCTTCATCCTTTTATAATTTTTTTAAAAATTGAAGCTGTTTAATTCATTATTTTTTGAGTGCATTACTTTGTAAAATAAAAAGACAAGTAGAATTCTTTTTACTACTCTGATAAAATGTAAATACTCAAGATTTGGGAGGCTGGGATTGACTGTAAACATGGATGCTATGCACTGAAAATAGCTATGATAAGGAATCGCCATGCCGTGTATCCTATGCTGATAAGGAATCAATAAAGAAAAGAAGATAAAAAAAATTATAAGAATAAATTTTTGGTCTGGGTGGTTTGTGTTTTATTCTAAGAGACAGAGTCGTGTTGTTTTAGATTCTATGCGTCTAGCCAAACTACTCAAAACATCCGCCAGCCGGATAAAACTTACTAACACACAAAACTTTGTGTAAACTTGAATGTTTATAGTCTATTGATATAGAATTTAGTGAGAACTACTCATAAAATGGCTGGCTTAAAACAATAACAAAGAGCTGAGATACGTCAATTTCGTTATATCTATAATTTTGTGAGAAGTAATCACAAAAATATCTAAAAACAATAACACGGATCAGGGTGACAAATGATTGGCTTAACATATTGAAATATCTGAAAGAAAGTGTGTTTGAAACAGTGCCAGACAGAGCGATGGATTACATGATAATGTAGACTAATATATTTTTCAGGTGATGTCTGGAAAAGAAGTACGTATATTTAAAATTCTTAGATAAATTCATTCCGAGTTGGAAAAAATGTGATTCCGAAATGAAATTTTCCCCGGTTTCTATAGCGTGAAACGGACAACAGCAATTGCATGGTACCCTTTGGATAAGACGCTTGTCTATCGCAAAGTACTTTCCACCAGATCTTTCAGACCCAGCTACCCAATCACCGCTGGATTGACAGGGAGGGGGGGGGGGGTCCAAAAATAAATGTCGACTTCAACCAGGATCGATCTCCCATCCCTTTGAATGGCAATCGAGTTTTCTACCAAGTGAGCTATCAACACTCCATGAATGTAACGAACAACCAACAAATAATGTCCTAAACTAGACTGACCCAGGAAGGCGTGTGCTGTGCTGTGATGATTTATAGTGTTGTGAACCAAAGAGATAGAGCGCGAGATAATAATAGAGCGGAAATAGGTTTTTATAGAGCGACATAAAAGAAAGTTATGAATCCTGCCCCAGAAAAATATTGATGGTATGTGGTTAAGATAAGTAGTCGCCACCTCTGCCAGAGAGATTAATCGTACAACACACAAAACGGTGTGAAACTTTTAACGTTTATAGATAGAATGAAGTTGACGTCACTCGGGTCTTTGTTTTTGTTTTGTTTTTGCCATACGCGTTTATGAGTAATTCTCAATAAACTGTATTAGCCAGACTATAAACGTTTAAGGTTATACATAGTTTTGTGTGTTGGATCGTTGTACTTCCGAATGGCAATTTTGTGAGCTTCTTCAACAAGCGCATACTATCTATTGATGCGTTGCGTTTACTTTTTAAAAAAAACTCATAACAATGCCAGCCGGATATGTTATACCAAAACACAAAACAATGGGTTTATTTAAAACCAAGATGGCCGCCGTTGCCGGGCGGCGTGACATCAGACTACTGAATCCAATTGGATTCAATAGTCTGATGTCACGTCACCTAGCAACGGCGACCATCGTGGTTCTAAACAAAGAAAATCGGTACTTTTTATTATTCATGCTGGCTAGAACTTTTCATATGTCTTGTGATCAGAATGTGTAAAAGTCAAAACTTGATCAGATTTATAATGTGTTTTTTTTTTTCCCTCTGGATTCGGTTTTATACTCGTCGGAGAAATATTTCATAAGGGCGTCTGCCATTGTTCCGTTAGTTTAGAGCCAGTTACTAAGTTACTATCCGTCATTACGAGGAAAGTGACGTTACGACCGTTGAAGCGTATTCTACAAATAGGGAGCAATAGACACTAAGATAACCACGCCTCCAGGACAGTCGTCATAATGTAAACAATGGCGGTGATTGGTAAACATAGCAAACTACTCACGTTATAGATAGTATGCAGATGACGTCACTCAGGCCTTTGTTATTGTTTTTGCCATCCGCGTTTGTGAGTTGTTCTCACTAAACTGTATTAACCAGTTCATGGTTACACAGAGTTTGTGTGTTGGTCCGTTATACTTCCGGATGGCAATGTTGTGAACTCCTTGGCCAAGCGCATTCTATCTATACTATTGATGGTACGTGTCGAAGTAAAATACCCACTGTTCTACCGCTTGATGCAGAACCAACCCAGAAAACTATGTGTAAACTTAAACGTTTATAATAGGATCGAGAAAATCATGCGATTACTAGTCACACATCTGGCGGCATAAAAACGATAAAAATGATCAGAGATAGGTCGATTTTACTCATGTTTATAAACAACCAACCATACTTGTCCTAGCACATTGGTGTGTCACAATGTTTTGATTGGTCAAAAATGTACCGGTTTATAAGACACCTAGATAACCATGCCCCTCGGACAGTTGTCATAACGTAAACAATGGCAGTGATTGGTTAACATAGCAAACTTCACCGGTTTTACTATGGATGGAAATTGTTCTCTCGCTTGACAATAGATAGTATGAAGTTGACGTCATTCATGTCTTTGTTGCTGCTTTTTGCCATCCGCGTTTATGCGTATTTCTCACTAAACTGTATTAACCAGACTATAAACGTTCAAGGTTACACATAGTTTTGTGTGTTGGTTCGTTATACTTCCGGAAGTATAACGGAATACACAAAACTGTGTGTAACCTTGAACGTTTAAAGGCTGGTTAATGCAGTGTAGTGAGAAGAACTCATAAACGCGGATGGCAAAAAACAATAACAAAGACCTGAGTGACGTCAACTTCGAACTATCTATAGATAGTTCGAAGATGACGTCACTCAGACCTTTGTTATTGTTTGTTGGCCAAGCGCATTCTATCAATAGAACCGACACAGAAAAATAATATGTGTAAACTTAAACGTTTATAATCTGATCACGAAAATCGTGTGATACCGATTACTAGTCACCTATCCGGCGGTATAAAAACAATAACAATGATCAGAGAGAGGTTGATTTCAGACACCTTTTTGTTTATAAAGAACCAATTATCTTTGTCCGAGCACAAGTGAAGGTGTGTCACAAATTCCATGTTTTGATTTGTCAAAGATGTACTGGTTAATACGCTTCAACAGTCGTAACGTCACTTCCCACTTAATGACGCATGGTAACTTAGTAACTGGCTCTAAACTATCGGAACAATGGCGGATGCCCTTATGAAATACTTCTCCGACGAGCATAAAAGCGTATCTAGAGGGAAAGAAACATTATAAATCTGATCATGTTTTGACTTTTACACATTCTGATCACAAGACATGTGAAAAGTTCTAGCCAGCATGAAGAATAAAAAGTACCGATTTTCTTTGTTTAGAACCACGATGGCCGCCGTTGCTGGGCGACGTGACATCAGACTATTGAATCCAATTGGTTGAGCGATCGCTTCACTCGCAGACCGTGATTGATACCCGGATGTAGTCCAAATATTTTATGATCCCCGGTCCACCCAATAGTGATTTTGTTGGTGAGTGTCTGAAAAAGTTATCCAAAGGATAGCAAGCAATTGCTATTGTCGATTTCACCCTTTAGAAACCTGGAAAAGCTCTACCTCTATGAACCTAATGGCTGTGAAGGGCTACTTTTATATTTTTTTAAATAACAAAGTGAGCTTTTAAGAAGTACGATATCCACTAAACGTGCTCAAAGCGCTTTACAAGTGGACCCTGAACGACAGCAACACTTAACATTTAGGACGGACATAATCCCTGTTAATCGAATTTACAACAAATACCTATTGTGACGTCGTTGCTCAAAGGTACAATTTCTCGTCTTGTAGAGGTCAAGACGTCTTCATCGTGGAAAGTAACTGAATGGACAAAAAAATCCGTAAAATCTCTGACACTGTCGCTATCCCGGCTACGCTATTTATAACAACAATCAATCCATAATAATAATATTTCTATTGTCAGTAATACTAAAGTAATATAGAGGGGAAACGGCAAAATGTTAGCACCAATAAGTAGAGAGAAAAGGAATTAAATGGAGGGCGGCCCGGGGGGGGGGGGGGGGGGGGGGTAGAGGTTTGGAGGGAAGTCTGAGCAAAGATAGGGAGATGCTGGAAGACTGGAGGTAATAGTATTATGAAAGTGGTTCATGACGGAGGGCAGAAAATAGCGATTTTCTGTGATAGCGGCGAGTCAATCACATCACGGTGCTAGATATCGCCTCTCCGTCCCTATTTCCTATCTATTATTGTTTTCGTTGTTGTGCTGGCAAACGGAGATAAACGCTCGAAGCGCTTTTTCCCCCCTTCTAAATTGGTCGGTGCGGGACTCCAGTTGAGGTGAATGAATTCTTATCTTGGACTAAAACTATTTTGTTTTGATGTTTGTTTTTTTAAATCAAAAGTTGTGCTTTAATTCGTGAGAAACCAACGTGTGTTTTTTGATTACTTGAGTCTATAATATGCGCGGCGACTTAAAAACATGTGTAGACGTCGAGATTAATTATATTTAACATTCAAATATGTAATAGAAAATTCTTATCAACCGAAGTGCTAATAATTGTGAAATTTGGTCGACCTGAAGACCTCAATATGAGATTTTCGTATTTGTGTGTGTGTGTGTGTGCGTGTGTGTGTGTGTGTGCCGTGTGTGTGTGTGTGTGTGTTTGTGTGCATTTAGTCTTTCTATTTTTATATAAGATTCATTTTCCTTATTTAAGTTTGCTTTATATATTTTTTTATCTCTTTATAAGTAGGTGGGTTGGGGGTGTTTTTTTTTTTTTTAATAACGCTTTAATTATAGTGAGAAAATAATAGCTTTGAATTTTTCCAGTTTCAACTTAGGAGATAAAAGATTTTTCTTTTAAATGCCCTCATGTCAACCAGATGCAGGTTCGCCTGTTTAGAGAGCCAAATTATTTAAATTATGCACTCTATCTCTATTTTATGTATGTATTATGTTGCCTAACGTTTAACAAAAAAATTTTTGCCCGAGTAAACATGGCGTTTAAATTCAACTTTAAGCTGTGCTAAATAAATTAATAAAGAGATAAGTGAATAAATAGATAAATAAATAAAAAGTTAATAAATAGATAATTAAGCTAATAGTTAATTAATTAATTAATTAATTGGTTAATTAGATAAATAAATAGATAGATATACAGATTTTATAAAAAGAGAGAAAAAAAAAAGGGGAGGGGGGAGGATAGAATTAGATAAATAATTTTTAAATTAACTAACAAAATAACTGTATTCTGGATACCTTTCATTCCTGAGGTTTAAAGGTTAAAAAAAAAACTATACAAAAACAAAAGCAAAACAAAAAACAAAAAGAAAAAAAAAACACTTTCAACTCCGCCCTTGAAATTTTAGCTGTGACTCGCCGTTTCCACACGGTATTATCTCGGGATTAATCGGGACTCAAATAAGCGAATGTAGAAGTGAAGAGTGGTTTTCCAAAACTCCCTAACTCGGTTTTCCCCCATTTTGAGATCTTGAGGATTATTTCCCTTAAAATGTCTCATTCGGTCTATTATTTTATCATATTTAAACTTAAATTTCACACAAATCTAAGGGAATTCTTGTGTAATTTTATGCTTAAAATAAAATTTACATTTCAATTTATCTCATGGATGAAAAATCTCAAAAAGTATAAAAATGGACTTAACTCTCACCGATCATTTTCAGTATTTTCCCAAAAATGCAGGCTTAACCAGCAGAAAATGGATTTTTAAAAATCAAACAATCTCTCTACAAAACAACTTTATGTTCTTATTAATTAAACAAAGATCATTTTGATATACAATATAAATCTGAATAAGAAAATAACTATATATTATGTCGTAACAAATGTGACGATTTTGATGTTGGTTGTAAAGAGAAGGGTTAAGGGGTTTTGGAAAACAAGCCTTCAATTTGTAATGATAAGAAATTCCAACATTCAGATGTTTTCAATGTAAGAAATTGTATTCATTCTTTACAAGGAAGCTTTACAAGGGGTCCTTGATAAACAGCAGCACGTTAAATGTAGAACGAGACATGACGCGTGTTAGGCGATATTACAATTTATTATTTATTTTTCGACTGAGACAACGCTGTTAACGCTGTTTGCTTTTGTGCGACTATGTGGCCTTGTGGATGACACTCGATTTCGGAACGGAAGTTCTTGGATTCGATCATCGCTCGGCGCATAGTTGAATCCTTGGAATAGGATCTTTACTTACAATCTCTCACCGTACTCAGGGGTAAAATGAGTACTTGGCCGTTAATTGAGCTTGAGATTTTTGAGCTTTTTATATAGCGCAATATCCACTAAATGTGCTCAAAGCGCTTTACAAGGGGTCCCTGGTCGACAGCAACATTTAACATGTAGGACGGGACATGACGCCTGTTTGGCGATGTTACAATTTTTTCGGACAAAGACAACGCTGTTAACAGCGTTGTCTTTGGCCGAAAAAATTGAAACATTTTAAACATGAGTACGGTGAGAGAATGTGAGTAAAGAGTCTTTTCCAAGGACTCAATTATGCGCCGAGCGTGGCTCGAACCCAGGACTTTCCGATCCGAAAGCGAGTGTCATATCACAAGACCACAAAGCCGCACAAAAGCAAAACAGCGTTAACAGCGTTGTCTCTGTCGAAAAACAAATAATAAATTGTAATATCGCCTAACACGCGTCATGTCTCGTTCTACATTTAACGTGCTGCTGTTTATCAAGGACCCCTTGTAAAGCGCTTTGAGCACTTTTAGTGGATATTGCGCTATATATTACTTCTAGTTCATTCCGACATAATACCAGAAATACACGGTGGGTGATGATATATCATGAAATAGTGTGTAATTGCTTTGTTCATTTACACATTGAATTATAGAAGAGAACATCAGCAAAACGCCTAGAATTGTTCCAGTTAAAAAAAAAAAAAAAAAAAAAAAAATATATATATATATATATATATATATATATAAATATATATATATATATATATATATTATATATATATATATATATATATATATTATATATATATGTATATATATATATATATATATATATATATATATATATATATATATATATATATATATATATGTATATATATACAAAAAGAAAAGGTCTTCTGTGCCACAGAAATTCCAGGCGAGGCAGAGAAAGTATCATGTATCATAAGATATTTGATCTAGGGCTTAGATTTATTTCAAAATATCTAAAACTAGCAATATAATTCTTAGACCATTGATAAAATTGTTTTGAAACTTATCATTTCCACACGGCTAAGTTATTACAATTTTGTATTCAAAAAGGAATGTTTTCTTAAGTTTCGTAGTTAGTGAGTGATGTTATATTTTTCTTTTACGCGTTTAGTTCATCTAATGTTCAAGATTACCTTTTCGTTTTGTTATTTTGGGCATCGAAAGTGTTTATTTCATGATAATGACGCTGTATAACAATAATAAACGGAATGGAAGCTTCAATTTGATTTACTAAGACAGATGCTGTGGATGTTTCGGGTTTCCCCTTTGTCAACAAAATGTGATGAATGAAAACTTTAAGACATATGAGAGATGAAAAATGTTCGCCTGAACTATCCTCTCATCTCTTATTCGCCTTGAATGTTTCATTCATTGTGTTTTGTTGGCAAAGGGGAGACTCGAAATCTGTCTTCCTAAATAGGATTGAATATAATAGAATATCGTTCTTTCGAAAGGGTAGCAAGCAATTGCTATTGTTATTTTCACGCAATATATCTGACTGGCTTTGTATGATATGAAAATATGGTTCCACAAGGCAAGCTGGGGGAATGAATGAAACATCGTGAAGCGCATTTAGCATGATTACTCTTTGGGAATGCGCTATATAAATGTACATATGTGAACCATCGTCCCAAAACGGTATTATGTCGGGATGGATCAGATGCTAAAAAGTCAAATTAGAGCTAAACTGGTCAAAAATCTGAATTATTGCTATTTAGCATACTAAATTATGATATTTCATTCTCCTCAATAAAACATACAAACTCAACCCAAGTTTAAATTTCTGGCTATAAATTCAATATTCAGCATTTTAATCATCCCGACATAATACCGTTTTGAGATGGGGGGTCACATATTTGTTTTTGTTTTTTAATTTTATTTCTTAACTTCTGCAAGTTGTATATTAGGGCAGCTAAGTGGCCTAGTGGTATGACACTCGCCTTAGGAACGTAAATTTAGAGTTCGATTCCTGCTCTGAGCGGCGCATAGTTTAGTCCTTGGAACAGGCTCTTTACTCGCATTTCTCTTACAGTAATCGTGTGTTAAGTGAATACCTCGCCGTTAATACAGCATTGTTTCTGTTGGAATAAAAATATGTAATATTGCCCAACAGGCGCCATGTTTCGTCCTACGTGTGAAATCCTGCTTTTGGTTCGGGACCCCTTGTAACGCACTGTGAGCGCGTTTAATTGGTATTGCGCTAAACGCGTTTCATCCATCCTGTTTTATTGATAAGGGGGAAACCCGAAATGACCATTGTATATGTTTTCGTATATTAAAGCAAAGCTTACATTCAATTTCACATTGTTACTGATTGTTAATTGTCGTATCTTTCGTCCATACAATGCAGAGTATTACGTTCTTTCATTTAAGAATGAATACAACTATATCTATTTATCTCCCATCAGAGCTTTCGTCTCGTTATTGATGTTGGCTCAAGTTAAACCAAACTCATTAAATCCAGTTTATTTTCGAACTCATTGTCTATATTTACATCGTTGCCAGGCAACTTTATTTGTACAGGATTATATAGAATAACTTCAATTACTTAATAATAATAATAATAATAATAATAATAATAATAATAATAATAATAATAATAATAATAATAATAATAATAATAATAATAATAATAATAATAATAATGATAATAATAATAATAATCTTTATTGTCCAAATAGGCAATTATTGTTAGGTTACAGCTCTTGTAATAGGCGAAAAAAAGTAATTAAAATAGTGATAATAATGATGAAAATAATACTGATAGTAATGATGATAATAGATAATAATAAAATAATACAATAATAATAATAATAATAATAAAAATAATAATAATAATAATAATAATAATAATAATAATAATAATAATAATAATAATAATAATAATAATAATAATAATAATAATAATAATAATAATAAAAAATAATAATAATAATAATAATAATAATAAATAATAATGATAATAATAATAATGATTAGCATAATAATAATAATAGTAATATTGATAATGATAATAATAATAATAATAATAATAATAATAATAATAATAATAATAATAAAGAAGAAGAAGAAGAAGAAGAAGAAGAAGAAGAAGAAGAAGAAGAGAAGAAGAAGAAGAAGAAGAAGAAGAAGAAGAAGAAGAAGAAGAAGAAGAAGAAGAAGAAAGAAGAAAAATATAATAATAATAATAATAATAATAATAATAATAATAATAATAACAATAATAATAATAATAATAATAATAATAATTGGATTCAATAGTCTGATGTCACGTCGCCCAGCAACGGCGGCCAGCGTGGTTCTAAACAAAGAAAATCGGTACCTTTTATTCTTCATGCTGGCTAGAACTTTTCATATGTCTTGTGATCAGAATGTGTTAAAGTAAAAACATGATCAGATTTATAATGTTGGTTTTTTTCCTCTGGATACGTTTTTATGCTCATCGGAGAAATATTTCATAAGGGCGTCCGCCATTGTTCCGATAGTTTAGAGCCCGTTACTAAGTTACCATGCGTCATTACGAGGGAAGTGACATTACGACTGGTGAAGCGTATAGATAGTATGCAGATGACGTCACTCAGGCTTTTGTTATTGTTTTTGCCATCCGCGTTTGTGAGTTGTTCTCACTAAACTGTATTAACCAGACTATAAGAGTTCATGGTTACACAGAGTTTGTGTGTTGGTCCGTTATACTTCCGGATGGCAATGTTGTGAACTCCTTGGCCAAGCGCATTCTATCTATAGAACCGACACAGAAAAATAATCTATAGATAGAATGCGCTTGGCCAAGGAGTTCACAACATTGCCATCCGGAAGTATAACGGACCAACACACAAACTCTGTGTAACCATGAACTTTTATAGTCTGGTTAATACAATGTAGTGAGAACAACTCACAAACGCGGATGGCAAAAACAATAACAAAGGCCTGAGTGACGTCATCTGCATACTATCTATATTTCAGAAGGGAGAGGTCAAATTAAAACACATGTCATCTTAATTATGCATCTTATGTATTTGAAATCTGCGTTCCTTGGAAAAGTTATGCTCTGCAAAACTTACTTGGAATCTGCTAACTAATATTTTAATGATATCTAAATATTATTACACTTATTAAAACCAACCCAAAATTATTTTCTAAGCTACGCCACTGAATGTAAATTTGTCATGAATATTTTCCCCACTGGGGAAACATTTTAAAATTTAAGTTATATTTTATTGCAAATGATGAAAAGATCAAAGGAATTCGGCATTGTGAGAAAACTGTTTTGTCTATCACTATCGGTTTTCAAAATTCGTAATGTCACTTAAAATAAAATAAACCTGCATGCAAAAAATCACGGCACCACATTTCGTAATTTTGGATGAATTTGCGATATTCCTTGCGCACGGGACTTGGAACGGAGTATAGCTCTTATTTATAAAGTATCACTCACCAGTATAATAATAATAATAATAATAATAATAATAATAATAATAATAATAATAATAATAATAATAATAATAATAATAATAATAATAATAATAATAATAATAATTGTAATAATAATAATAATAATAATAATAATAATAATAATAATAATAATAATAATAATAATAATAATAATAATAATTATAATAATAATAATAATAATAATAATAATAATAATAATAATAACAACAACAACAATATCTTTATTGTCCATGAAGGCAATGTTTCATTTGGTTACAGCATATACATAATAAACGCAAACAGACATAAATGAAACAAAAAGTGGGGGAAAAAATAAACAAACACACACACACACACACATACACACACACACACACACACACACCCACTCACATATACATACAGAGTATTCAGTAATGGAGAGATCTCTCCTCCTTTACCTCTTCTTAGTTACATGACTTCCAGAAGTTTCCGATTTCACTCTGTCTCAGTCTCACCTCGTGTCAGTGTGCTTTGCACTAATCTCATGTTTGGCGCCCTTCATTGCTCGCTAATGCCTGGTATTGATGCTATGCGTTATTTGTAAAATAATCACATCATCCGCCAGTTGGATATAACGAACCAACATACAAAACTATATGTCACCTTTTAGTGAGAACTAAAATAAATGACTGTCTAAAAACTATACCAAACAGCTCTGGGACGCCAATAACGTTCCATCTATTAATGCGTCGCGCTTAGATAAAAAACTCACATATCCGCCAGTCGATTCTAACGTGCAAACAAACAAAACAATTTTAACCTCAAACGTTTATACTCTGATTAATACAATTTAGTAAGACCTACTCATTAAAATGGGTGACTGAAAACAATAGAACAAAGAGCTGAATAACGTCAATATCGGTTTATCTCTTGGGAAGCAGAAGTCATGACGTAACACCATCTTCTCTTCCGGTTCAGATCTCCTTGGAAGTGTATAACCAGTCCTCCGGGCAATGAATAACCAGAGTATAGGTTACATTTTGAATCGTAAGGTGACATTATAACTATTTTAGTAACAGGCGGTATAAGTAGATTATTATTACGGGGCGTAAAAGGGCGAGAATCGATGTTCTTTATTGACGACCAGCATTTATTTAAGCTAGAAAATAAGATACCATCACTCTGATATCAGAAGACCAGTTGCACAATGTATGTATCCAGTCCCCCGGAGGACAGGTTTCATCCTTCAAATGAGATTGGAACCAGTTTGTTTTTTTACATCACACTTTAAGATAAGAATGTTTTGCCTGACCACAAAAATATGGTAACAATTAAGTGGACGCCACTCGGAAGAAAAGTTTTGACGTCACACCTTTTATTTTTCCAGTTCCAAAATCCTTTGAAGCCTATATGGAACCAGTCTTTCGGAGGACTAATAATGAATAGATTACATATTGAATCTGAAGGTGGCAAATCTATTTTAGTAGCGGAGTCCACATTATGCAGATTCTTAGGAACACGAGACGTAAAAGACCGAAGATGGATGGTCTTAATCGGATTCAATAGTCTGATGTCACGTCCGCCCAGAAACCAGCAGCTTGGTTCTAAACAAAGAAATTCGGTTCTTTTTATCCTTCATCTTGGCTAGAACTTTTTCACATGTCATGTGATCAGAATATATAAAAGTCGAAACCTTAGCAGATTTATAATGTTTTTCTTCTTGGATATACTGGTATGCTCGTCAGAGAAGTATTTCATAAGGGCGTCCGCCATTGTTCCGATAGTTTAGAACCAGTTACTAAGTTACTCAGCGTGATTACGAGGCAAGTGACATCACGACTGTTGAACCATATTGACGACCAGCATATATTTGTAGACTAGAAAATAAGATGCCATCGCTCGGAAACCAAAATATTATTTACCCAGGGTATTATTGAGTTCTCCGGAAGAGTGGTTTTACACTGCCAATGAGATTGGAACCAATTTTTGACGTCACACTTTAGTTCCCTATTTGACGTTGTTTTTGGCCATCAATTTAGTCACAAAAGCCACCCTACTGTCCGTAGCTGTCGTAGAATCATAACTTGACACTGTACAAAAACGCTACGTTACGTCAAAAAACAAGTCCACGACCACAAAAGAAAACAATAGTTTTAAAATGGGATCATTTGTCTCCTTAAGCACAATTAACGACAACTCACTAACCCGTGAATAGGGTTTAACAGTAGTGACGTCACTTCCCTAGGAATGACACATGGTAACTTAGTAACTGGTTCTAAATTATCGGAACAATGGCGGACGCCCTTATGAAATACCTCTCCGGCGAGCATAAAAATGAATACATAGGAAAAAAACGTTATAAATCTGTTCATGTTTTGACTTTTATAGATTCTGATCGCATGGCTTGTGAAAAAGTTCTAGCCAGCTTGAAGAATAAAAAGCACTGATTTTCTTTGTTTAGAACCAAGCTGCTCGTTGCTGGGTGGACTATTGGATCCTTTTGTGAACTAATCTATAAATGACGTCAAAATCCAAGTCCAAGTGTCAGGCTATTGATGCTATGCGTTTTGGCAAAATACTCACAACATTTGGCAGCGTATATAACGTAGCAACACACAAAACTGTGTGTAATATTGAACGTTCATAGTCTGATTTAATGAGATCAAATCATTGAAATGACTAGTTAAAACAATAAAAAGTGATGTCAATTT
The DNA here is from genome assembly GCF_034508935.2 of Berghia stephanieae. Taxonomy (NCBI): domain Eukaryota; kingdom Metazoa; phylum Mollusca; class Gastropoda; order Nudibranchia; family Aeolidiidae; genus Berghia; species Berghia stephanieae. The sequence continues at coordinate 23,347,357 of NC_088367.1, forward strand.
CGTTCCAGAAATAAGTTAACGAATGCTTCGCTCAAACAGACTATAAACGTTTACAGTTACACATAATTTTGTGGGGTTGATACGATTCATCTGGGGGGGGGGGGGGGGGGGGGGGGGGGGAGTGGTAGAACGGATAGGTATTTTGCATACACATATATCATCAACCCTTTTATAATGATATCGAACGGTCTCTCGAGATAAGAGAGAAAAACAAATGTGTCCGGGAAAAGATCTTGAATCCAAGTGCAATTTAGGGATATAAAAACAAAACAATACAAACAAAAACAAACCCATTGACACATCGCATACAGGTGCCTGAAAAATGATCAATTTGATCCCGAAATAGCACGCATACTACATAAAATCACGATTTATAGTTCTTGAAAGAGTTCCCTGTGTAGCGAAAAAAAATATCATCCATATTTACCCAATTAGAGCTTTCGCAGAGATGATAATTACAGTAGCACCCCGTTAAACCGGTGCGATTTAGACCTCGGTAAAATGTGTGTTTGTGTGTTGGTACGTTCTATCCGACTAGAGGATGTTATGAGTTTGTTTGTTTTTTTACTATAGATAGAACAAAGGTGACGTGACTCAGGTCTTTATTATTGTTTTTTTTACCATCCATGTTTATGAGTAATAGCCTTCAAAAGTCATGATGTCACTTCCCTCGTAATGACGCATGGTAACTTAGTAACTGGCTCTAAATTATCGGAACAATGGCGGACGCCCTTATGAAATACCTCTCCGGCGAGCATAAAAATGAATACATAGGAAAAAAACGTTATAAATCTGTTCATGTTTTGACTTTTATAGATTCTGATCGCATGGCTTGTGAAAAAGTTCTAGCCAGCTTGAAGAATAAAAAGCACTGATTTTCTTTGTTTAGAACCAAGCTGCTCGTTGCTGGGTGGACGTGACATCAGACTATTGGATCCTTTTGTGAACTAATCTATAAATGACGTCAAAATCCAAGTCCAAGTGTCAGGCTATTGATGCTATGCGTTTTGGCAAAATACTCACAACATTTGGCAGCGTATATAACGTAGCAACACACAAAACTGTGTGTAATATTGAACGTTCATAGTCTGATTTAATGAGATCAAATCATTGAAATGACTAGTTAAAACAATAAAAAGTGATGTCAATTTCGTTCCAGAAATAAGTTAACGAATGCTTCGCTCAAACAGACTATAACGTTTACAGTTACACATAATTTTGTGGGGTTGATACGATTCATCTGGGGGGGGGGGGGGGGGGGGAAGTGGTAGAACGGATAGGTATTTTGCATACACATATATCATCAACCTTTTATAATGATATCGAACGGTCTCTCGAGAGAAGATAGAAAAACAAATGTGTCCGGGAAAAGATCTTGAATCCAAGTGCAATTTAGGGATATAAAAACAAAACAATACAAACAAAAACAAACCCATTGACACATCGCATACAGGTGCCTGAAAAATGATCAATTTGATCCCGAAATAGCACGCATACTACATAAAATCACGATTTATAGTTCTTGAAAGAGTTCCCTGTGTAGCGAAAAAAAATATCATCCATATTTACCCAATTAGAGCTTTCGCAGAGATGATAATTACAGTAGCACCCCGTTGACCGGTGCGATTTAGACTCGGTAAAATGTGTGTTTTGTGTTGGTACGTTCTATCGACTAGAGGATGTTATGAGTTTGTTTGTTTTTTTTACTATAGATAGAACAAAGGTGACGTGACTCAGGTCTTTATTATTGTTTTTTTTTACCATCCATGTTTATGAGTAATAGCCTTCAAAAGTCATGATGTCACTTCCCTCGTAATGACGCATGGTAACTTAGTAACTGGCTCTAAACTATCGGAACAATGGCGGACGCCCTGATGAAATATTTCTCCAACGAGCATAAAAGTGTGTCCAGAGGAGGAAAACATTATAAATATGATCATGTTTTGACTTTTATACATTCTGATCACATTACATATGAAATGTTCCAGTCAGCATGAAGAATACCCATTTTCTTTGTATAGAACCAGGCTGCTCGCCATTGCTGGGCGACGTGACATCAGACTAGTGACTCCAATTCGTACTAAACTGTATTAACCAGACTATAAACATTCAAGGTTACACATAGTTTTGTGTGTTTGTCCGTTATATTTCCGGATGGCAATGTTGTGAGTTTCTTAGTCAGGCGCACACCATATATAAATGTTAAAGGTTTCACACAATTTGGTGTAATGGTATGATTAATCTGGTTGTTGGATGTTGTGAGCAATTTACCTATACGCATTGCTTCAATTCATTCATATGTAAATATCAATAATAAATTATAATATACGAAATCGTGCAGTCTTAGAATGACGTCACTGCCAAAAGATAGAGTGCGCTTGGCTAAGAAGCTCACAACATTGCCATCCGGAAGTATAACGCTAAACTATGTTTAACCTTAAGCTATTTTCGTCTGGTTAATACAGTTTAGTGAGAATTACTCACAAACATGGATGGCAAAAAAAAAAAAAAACAATAACAAAGGCCTGAGTGACGTCAACTTCGTTTTATTTATTGTGTATAACAATATTTTTCAGATATCGCATTTGGGTGCCAGAACAGGTAATAAATTTCAACCCAAAATAACTTTGAATCCCATCCAAGTCATTTCGTTCCTTGAACCATCGCCTTGTTTTCGGTATGAATTTACTCTCAACTAGGGTATGCATTGGATTATGGAGTGCTAATTATTTTGTAACGATGTTTACCTAAATCCAGTCGGGTTCTTTTCTTTCTTATCATCATCATTTTCATCATCATCATCATCATCATCATCATCATCATCATCATCATCATCAGCAGCAGCAGCAGCAGTATCACCATCATCATCATCATCATCATCATCATCATCATCATCATCATCATCATCATCATCATCATCATCATCATCATCATCATCATCATTATCATCATCATCATCATCATCATCATCATCATCATCATTATCATCATCGTCATCATCATCATCATCTTCATCATCATCATCATCATCATCATCATCCTCATCATCTTCATCATAATCATCATCATCATCATCATCATAATCATCATCATTCCTCTTTCATTCATCGTATTTTGTTGATAAAGGAGGAACCCAAAACGTCCAAATTAACTGTTTACTTACTTCAATTTGAAGCTTCCATTCCATTTTCTTTTGTTATTGTTTACACCATAGGATGAGTATTTTCCATTCTGGTTGTGCCAAGAAATCACAAATCCAGTTAAGCTATTTTCATGGTCGTCGTCGTGATGATTGTAGAAATAATATAATATAAACAAAAAGATGAAAATGGAACAGCTCCGGAGAGAAACAGTAAAAGCAATGGACGTTTCGGGTACAAACCCTCCGTCATGAAAGCAATAATTAACGTTCCCTTGTTTATTGTTTCGCTGACAAACGGTCTGTACCCGAAACACCCATTATTTGTATCGTTCCTTTATTTATTGTTTTGCTGACGAAAGGTATGTACTCGAAACGTTCATTGTTTGTAATCATTCGATCCGTCAACAGAAATCACCCATGTAGTCTAAAGTGAGCGAATTTGGGGTTATAATCTTGCATAAGGGGAAAAAACGAAAGTTCCTGAAGCGGGGCTCAAACACGGTACATTCCGGGTAACAGTGCAATGCCTTAACCATTCCGTCACGCCCCCCCCCCCCCCCCCCCCCACATGATAAATATTGTGAAAATAAAAAAAGGTTATGTCACGAAATGGGTCACTACCGGAGAGTCGGTAGAGTAAGATAGCCCGTTTTGTCAGCATAAAGAAAAGACTAGGGAAAAAGATAGACAGAGGGAACTTATTGGTAAGTCCCCGAGGAGTGAGAGATCAGGCCAATGCACTGAGCCTAGCCTGAACAGAAGAAAGAGAGAGAAACCCATGTTTCACGGCTAGAAAGTGGTAGCGGAATAACAATGATAAAATAAAAGAAAATCAAGATTAACGTACACGATACATTTATTACAGAAACTAAGTTACATCTTCAACACAAATAGGAACGACGCAGCTCTACTTTGTTCATTCATCCTGCTTGTCTCTCTCCTGACATCGATGTTTAAGTAACACCGCGGCACAATAAATAATAAAATAAGACAAAGCACGACCACTGGAATGTCGGTATTGTTCCCAGCTCACCAAAACTTAAAGAACTCTCTCTCTGACTTCCCGTACCTCACATTATATAGCGATGGTTCGATCCCTCTGATGGGGTGTTTGAGGTGTTCAGAGAACCTAGCAATCCGAGGACGGTTCGACCAACTCCAGACTCGTTCGCGTTATGTCCTAGCAACCAGTGCCAGATAATACAAGACAAGGTATGTTACAGCGAATGACATAATAGTCGGATGGTGAAAAGGTATGTTATTGCCAAGTTTAGTTAGAAGGTCAATTTTTATCCAAAAAATGAGTTCTTGCCAAAAATGATTCAATCAACCCTTTTTTTTCAAGATTTCCAAGATAGATTTTTCTACAGGAGAAGACCTACCAATTATCTTTGTCGTCTTCCTGGAATTGAGTAATGTATTTATGTCTGTATTGTTTTTTGTTGTTAGCTGAAGAAGGATTTTGCGCCCGAAACGTTCCGTGTTTGGCATTTTGTTCTTTTTTGAAGCTGTTATATTCATTTTAATTTATTACTTTTTACAGTCCACAACTTCTAGCAGCCTAGTATAACTCAGGAACAATAATAAGTTTTGTGTGATCGTGATACTAAGCCGGTAGAAGCTTTGGATTGTAAACAGTAATGAACAATAATAAGTTTTGTGTGATAGTGATACTAAGCCGGTAGAAGCTTTGGATTGTAAACAGTAATGAACAATAATAAGTTTTGTGTGATCGTGATACTAAGCTGGTAGAAGCTTTGGATTGTAAACAGTAATGAACAATAATAAGTTTTGTGTGATCGTGATACTAAGCTGGTAGAAGCTTTGGATTGTAAACAGTAATGAACAATAATAAGTTTTGTGTGATCGTGATACTAAGCTGGTAGAAGCTTTGGATTGTAAACAGTAATGAACAATAATTAATATAGCAGCTTTAAAATGATCAAAATAGCAAACAATGAACGCCTCGGGTTCAAAATATTTCTTCAGCCAATAACAAAAACAATATCTTTATTGTTTTTGTTAATGGTTGACGAATGGTTTTGAACCCGAAACTTTCCTAATTTGGTATTTTGCACGTTTTTGAAGCTGTTATATCCATTTTGCTCATTTCTTTTACTCTTTTGGATGTTATAATAATATTTATTTTATTTTTTTGTTATTCCGAATATTAAGACTGAAATGACCTGTTTCTGTTCGTCGGAAAACAACAATTACTAGAAAAAGAAACAACTTGAGGAAAATGCTTCATTCCGTGTGTTTCTTGTCACGTCATAATTTCAATGACCAGATTTCATTTATTGGAACCCAAGAATAATTAGTTTTAAGAAAAGAAAGATTTTAAGGAAGCAAACAAAGGTCAACATTGTGTGTTTTCCTGAACGTTCCGAATCAGCAACCATCTGAGCTCTAGCCCTTCGGTCTATTCCGGAACGTTCAAATCATGTGGTGCAGCAGGGATTCTCTAGATGGGCGTCAGAGACTAAAGTCAGACGGAGATTGCGGGGCCTACGAAGAGGAATACCACATTGTCGTCCTGGGATCTCCGCAAGTCGGGAAAACAAGTAAGTAGTTTTTTTCTCTTACAAATGTAACTCCATCGAGGCTTGTGAACATTATGTTATGTGATTTGTCGTCTCGAAACGAAATGGTGCAGATGTTAGAACTTTAACTCTCTCCTTACCAACCCTAGGGACATTCGTTACGATGAAATCAACAATTTTCTCATTCTAGTTTCTTCTTTATATCACAAATTTAAAGAAAGTTTTGTTATAGATATACAAAACTTGATACTGTGTTGTAGAGCTTATTTTGCTGAACAATATTATATATAGAATGTACGTGTTGCTTTTCTGTTTGAGTAAGAAAAATCTATTTTTGTGTGGGGGTTGGCCTGATGGTGCAGGGAACATTCTGGAAATGGCTGGTAAGGAAAGAGTTAATCTTTGACCAATACCATCCATTAAGACCATCAGTAATCATGTCAGGAAGGAGTGAATGCCCTTTTTTCAATTAAAACAAAAACAGAGGGACTTGGAGATCTTTCTATCGTCGAGTATTACGCTTTCTAAAAACAAATAATAATCATCTTATTAATTAGTTTCCCTTTTTTACCAGATCCCTTATATCAGTATCAATTTATTAATTCATTTGCTTTTCTACCTTTACAATGGCAATTTTGATATTTACAGTGATACCATCATTTGATCGTTCAAGTATCTTGATTATAAGTCAACCAACTCAAAATTTATGATTGATGTGTTGAATAAAATTTGAACAATTTCTATTAGACTTCTAGCTATTTTAAGAACCGCAATAAATTTTTCGTCCTCGTAAGCTTATAAGAGACCTCCATTGAGATTTTTATATGGACATGTAGATATATGTTCTGCATTTGATGTTTTATATATTTTGCTCATTTATCGTAGAATTCGTTTCCAATGTTAAGAACGGAAAATGGTTCATTATCTTTTTTTAATGGTTGTATTCAAAATAATATGAGGAACCACTAATTGGAATGGAGTCAATGCAAATACTCTTACCCCATTGTCATACTTGATAACTGATAGGTTGACACACAACTCTCGCGCTAAAGTGATGACGTCTGTTTTCGATGGGATTCTACGAAACCGACGTGTACTTATTTGCAGGTCTGATAACCCAATCCATTTTTGGCTCATTGTTGTAAAGAAAATATCAAAAAACGACGCAAAAAAATTGTCTATTACAACAATATTACACTAGGCCCATAATTACATTCGGATGTCAGACTTGCGTCTATATAAACGTCGTACGAAACGAGTTTGATTTTTCAATAAAGGCCACCGCTATTCGCAGTTAGTAGTACTGCTAATATTGATTTACTCTATTAGCAGTTAAATAGTGGGTAGCGGTCGTTTTCGTTATTCGAAGTAGTACTACGAATGGTAGATAGCGTTCGTGTTCGTTATTCGCATTAGTGCTGCAACTAGTAGATGTCATTCATTTCAGTTACTTGCAGTAAGAGCCTTCGAGCCTAGAGCTTTATATTATAGACTGGGCGCAAAATATAAATAAACTACATTATTATTATTACTTTTATTTTTTGTATTCATTTATTATTATTATAATTTCTTTAAATTTTTTAAACTATTATTTTGCGTTTTTTTGACGATAACGATGTGTCTGGTGTTGAGAAGTGACGGTGGTGTTGATGTGGTGGTTGTGATTGTAGTGGTGGTGTTGATGATAATATAGTCGTGTTAGTGATGATGACTTTAAGGATTGTGATGATGATGATGTAATGGTGGTGGCAGTTGCTGTAGTTTTGATAACGATGTAGTAGCTGTGGTAATGGTAGTAATGATGATGATGTGATGGTTATGATTGTAATGTCGGGTGTAACGATGATGATGATGATGAGGAGGAGGATGATATAAAGGTGGTGGTGGTGGTTGCTATAGTTTATATAACGATGTGGAGGTGGCTGGGGTAGTAGTAGTAACGATGATGTGGTGGTGACTGTCGTAGTAGAGGTAGTTTATTGATGGTAACTTTTATTATTTGCAGGAGCACTGAGATATGAGTCGACCAACAGCTGCTAGAGTGAGAGAGAGAGAGAGAGAGAGAGAGAGAGAGAGAGAGAGAGAGAGAGAGAGCGAGAGAGAGAAGATATTTAACTGTAAATAATACAATAAACGGTGACGGAACTATTCTCATTAAAGTAATCTGACAGATAAGCTACTAGATTTTAAGATCTGAATGGTTAAGTCGGAGAGGTGGGGACGGGGAAATTTTCATGGATTAGATTGGGGTCACAAAAACAAAACAAAGCACGATCTTGTCAAGTTTCAGACTTGAAGGAAAAGTTGTAACGTTCAAAATCCAAATTTTAAGTCACACAAAATGTTTCAATCATCCCT
>NC_088367.1:23360399-23412899 GCF_034508935.2 Berghia stephanieae
ATCTTGAAAATGCGCATTAAGCATTTTATCTGTTTTTTAAAATCTGTTTTTACCTGTTCTTCTTTTATATATTGATGTTGTGAATTATTACGATTTATTGTTCTGACATTCGTTACACCATATCATTTCCTTCCAATGTTAACAGATAAAGCTGCGTGCTTTTAGCCAAAACCTAAACGAACCCAAAACAATCCGTCACAATGGGATTTTTTATTTATTTTTTTCGGACATAATAACTGACGCTAATTTTAGCATGCCATTCTCTTCTTATTGATTTGTTTATCTTATCAGTATTATTTACCAAGTACTTTGTTTTTAATAAAAAATTTTTTTACTTTGCTTTTAACCAGTAAACCGCCGTACTATGTCTGGAAAGAATCGTATTTTTAAAAATTGGCATGAAAACTCGTCCTTCAAATAATATAAAATAGAAATGTCAAGTAAGCTGTGTTTAAACATCGAGTTCAAACCCCAAAACTTGAGGTGCCCTAAATCGTGGCCTTTGTAAACTCGGGGCTTGCTACGAACCCAAAAAAAAAAAAAAATCGTCGTAAAAGAAGACTAAGAGATCACGGGAGAAAAAAATGTCGTTGTATGTCTGATTGTTGTTTTTTGTTTTGTTTTGTTTTTTGTTCTTGGGGCGGGAGAGGGGTTGTTGCTGGGGGTTTTTCTTTTCTTTTCTTTTTCGTTTTTTTTTTCTTTTTTTTTTTTTGTTTTTTGTTTTGTTTTGTTTGTTCTGTCTTGTTTTGTTTTTAAGTAGTCAGTCAGAGCCATTAGATCTATGGAGCAGGTGTATGTCTTTTTTTCAATAGCACGAAACGGACAATAGCAATTTCTTACTGTAGATTGATCTCGGTCCCTTTGCGTGTGAGGCGAGTACTCTACCAACTGAACAGTCGGGACCACCAGTCTCTTGTTGTACAGGGATTAAACTACAAACATAATCAAACCATTGAGGTTTTTTCAATGAGATAAATTAAACTAAGCCCGCAATTAATAGATTAAATGTTGTTTTATTTCAGCCATTCTACGCAAATGACGTCAAACTCCGTTGACCCAATGACAGTAAAAATGTTTTATTGTTGCCGTAGGAAATCTCTGATTCGACGCTTATTTGGTTGTTTTGATGTTGTTATCATAAACATCATCATAATTATCATCATCACTAACGTCTTCGTCGTTATTGTTATTATCATCATGATGATCATCGTCGTCGTCGTCGTTGTGGTTTCCGTCATTATCATCATCATCATCATCATCATCATCATCATCATCATCATCATCATCATCATCATCATCATCGTCATCATCATAATAATAATAATAATAATAATAATAATTTACGTTATCATCATTATCATTATCATTCATCATCACCATCATCGTCATCATCCTTATCATCGTCGTCTTCGTCGTGTTCATCACCATTATCATCATCACAAAAATGTTTTATTGCTGCCGTACCAAATCTCGTATGATTGTATGTTGTTTGTTTCATTGTTGTTATTTCCATATTATCCTCGTCATTAGCATCAAACTAACGTCATCATCATCGTCGTCGTCGTCATCATCATCATCAGCATCATCATCATCATCATCATCAGCATCATCATCACCAATATCATCAGCATCATCATCATCATCCGTAGCATCACCATCGTCATCATCAGCATCAGCATCATCATCATCATCATCATCATCATCATCATCATCATCATCATCAACAACAACTTCATCATCATCATCGCAAAGCGCTTTAAACACATCTAGTGGATATTGCTCTTTATAAAATATTCTCTTTGTCTGTTCACGATTCATTGATTTTTTTGGTCTAGTTGTGATTGGTTAAACCATCTTCACTGTATAAAGAATATTTTTCCTCTCCAGCCATTTGTCAAACATACGTATCTGGTAGGGAGATGGGGAACTGGGACAGAAAGACCAAGCAAGAAGATACAGACGGTAGGAACTATCATCATCACCATCATCATCATCATCATCATCATCATCATCATCATCATCATCATCATCGTCACCATCATCACCATTATCAACATCATCATCATCATCACCAATATCAACATCATCATCATTATCATCATCATCATCATCACCATCATCATCATCGTCATCATCATCATCATCATCATCATCATCATCATCATCATCATCATCATCATCATCATCGTCACCATCATCACCATCATCATCACCATCATCATCACCATCATCACCATTATCATCATCATCATCATCATCATCGTCGTCGCCGTCGTCATCATCATCATCATCATCATCATCATCATCATCATCGTCGTCGTCGTCATATCAGGATGATCTAGGTGCTTAAAACTAATGTTTATGCTACTATCATCAACTCGGGTAACTTTGCCTCTGTGAACGTAAGCATTTTGAGACATCTTAGTGTTGTTGTAGTTATTATCTTGGTTAAATGACTTGACTTTATATCAACTAAACATACTATAATTTGTCCAGTATTAAAGAGGCAAAGTTTCCCCTTAAAGCAAAATTAGCCGAATTGACGGTGCTTACAAAGTTGAAGTTGGAATAATTAGGTTTTATTCATGGAACGAAGGTGACGTCACGCAACTCTTTGTTATCGTTTTTAGATTAGATAAGATCTCACTAAATTCTGTGAGTCATACTATAAACGTTTATAGTTACACACATTCTTGTGTGTTTGTACGTTATATCAGGCTAGTGGATGTTGTGAGTATTTTACCTAAATGCATAACATCAATACTTCGCAATATATAGATGATCGGCGTATCAAAATTCTGAAGTCTACATACGATCCGCCCAAAATTAAATAAAATATGGTGCGCAAAGTTCGTAGATCTATGTGTAAATGTTGCTGTTCGAAGCTCGAAAATTTAATAACAATGTGAAATTGAATGTAGACGCCTAAACTTCAATTTGATATGCGAAACCAGATAAAATGGATGTTTCGGATTTTCCCTTTATCAACTAAACAGGATGAATGAAACACTACAGATGAATGTATTGTTTCATTCATCCTGTTTTGTTGATAAAGGGGAAATGGAAATCTCCATTTAAATTATATCTGTTTTCGTATATTAAATTGAAGCTTACATTCAATTTCACATTGTTATTTAAAGTTCGTATTTAGACTTCAGAGTTTTGATCCGCCGATCGTGAAAATTGGGACTTCAGAATATTGATTCGCCGACCATCGATATGAATAATTTATTTTGGTCGTTTTGGCTTCAAATTCAATTTGTTGACATCTTCTTCATTCCAGGAGATCAACGCTGTTTGTCACATTTAAAAGTATAATATTTTATTACTGGAATGCAGTTATCGTTTATTCTGTCCCTTAGTTGTGTCCAAAACATTGAACACAAGTAAAATGATGACTAACATATAAACAATAATAATTATAAAGGCCGGATGACCTCTAAGAGTGAAAAAAAAACCTCACAAATCACGAAACTATTTTTTTAAATACTAAAAAAAAAAACCCAGCAAAACCCAGAACACTGAGATACCATTCTCGTATTTTTGGGCCTTTGTAATTATTACTTGGTCATTATCAAAGGGACCGAAATTGGTAAAAATACGCAATCACTCAATAAATAATCAACAACAAAATGGACAATTATTACAACAACCAGCATCTATATCTGAAATAATAAATAACAATGATAACAGGGAATTTACAAAGACAAATGATGTGATATCCCTACCATTCTTCCGATGTTGGCGGAGGCCTTTCTATTTTCACCCTCCCTTTCCGACATTCCGTCATTGAAAAAATTACGACTTTCAAAAAATAATGTTAATGATAAGAAGAAGGAGGGGTGATTTGCCAAAAGAAAAGTAAAGAGGAATATTATTTGCAGTCCTTTCGCCTTTCTCCATTCCATTATCTACTAACACTTTCAGATCGGAAGGTCCTGGGTTCGAGCCTCGTTCGATGCATGGTTGGGTCCTTGAATAAAGATCTTTACCTATATTATCTCATCGTACTCAGGTGTAAAATCAGTACATGGCCATTACCAGCGTTGTCTCTGTCGGAAAAAAATATAATATCGCCTAACAGGCGTCATGTCTTGTTCTATCTATCACGTGTTGCTGTTGGTCAAGTACCCAGCTATACCAACTGCCTTTTGTGTTTGATGGCAAATTTGTTGGCAAACTATCCATTGGTAACGTGCGGCTAAGTGGTTAGTGGTATGACACTCTCTTTCGGATCAGAAGGTCCTGGGTTCAAGCCTCACTCGGCGCATAGTTGAGTCCTTGGAAAAGGCTCTTTATTCACATTCTCTCGTCGTACGCAGGTGTAAAATGAGAACCTGGCCGTCAACAGCGTTGTCTCTGTCCGAAAAAAAATGTGTAATATCGCCTAACAGGCGTCATGCCTCGTCCTGCCCTACATGTTAAGTGTTGCTGTTAGCCAGGGACCCCTTGTAAAACGCTTTGAGCTCTATTAATGGATATTGCTCAATATAAGAGCTCAATTTTTTTTTTAAACGCATTAATATTTTTTATCAAATTCCTATTTTCTAAATCTCCACTTTTGGAATGTGGGGCGTTTGTATGCCCGGATGTGGAGGATTCTGGTTTCACCTTTGTCAAAAAAAAAAAAAAAAAAAAAAAAAAAACATCGACGAATCGTCTTTAGAGTCTCATTTATCATGTTTTGTTGATAAAGGGGAAATGTTAAAACCGTTCACATAATCTGTCTTTGTAGACGTAATTGAATTTTCTATTCCTTTTTTTTTTTTTTTGTCTTTGTTATAATTATTTATCCGATCTTCGACGAGCAATATGTGTCAGTGCATGACATAATCAGTCGGAAGGTGAAAATTTTGGTTTTACATTATTTTTTTTTTTTCATTTTCTGAAAGAATATGCTCACCAGAGCAATTTAATCTTTATTTGAAGTAAATCGGGTGATTTTTCATGAAGTTATGGGAAAGGTATCCAGCAACTTTTTTCAAATGTCATACATTTTCAACTTGACTATCTGTAAAAAATATTTAAAGGTGAAATTAAGTTTTAATAATTCCCGAAGATGTACAAAAAGGGTTGATTTAATGATTTAATTTATGACAAGAACTCATTTTGGATAAAGATTGAGCGTCTAACTAAACTTGGCAATATCTCAGTTCAAACCTTTTCACCATCCGACTGATTATGTCATTCACTGTAACTTAAATCCATTAACTATGCAAAAAGGACACCATTCATTGACCAATCCATTTTCTCATCGCCAGATAAAAAAGAATATCGGACATGGGATGAGGTTGATGGTCAGACTTGTTGTATACGACTGAGCAAGCTGCCGGTTTCATACGAGGTAACAGAACCAAGCATTAATCAGCTTGGTCATTGACCGAAAGGGTGATAATGGTCGAAAAACTGTTGTCTCTGGGCCAAGTGGTCTTTAAAAATTTTAGCTTTTATATAGAGGAATATCCACTAAACGTGCTCAAAAGGCTTTACAATGGGTCCCTGGCCAACAACAACACTTAACATGTAGGACGTAACATGACGCCTGTTAGGCGATATTATATTTTTTTTCGGACAGAGATAACGCTGTTTGCGTCCAGGTACTCATTTTTACACCTGAGTACGGTGAGAGAATGTGAGTAAAGAGTCTTTTCCAAGGACTCAACAATGCGCCGAGCGAGGCTCGAACCCAGGACCTTCCGATCCGAAAAGCGAGTGTCATATCACTAGACCACATAGTCGCTTGTCCTGGGTTCGAACCTCGCTCAGAGCATAGTTGAGTCCTTGGAAAATACTCTTTACTCATATTCCCTCACCTAAAACAAGTGTAATATGAGTACCTGGTTGTTAACAGCGTTGTCTCCGTTGGAAAAAAATATATAATATCGCCGAACAGGTTTCATGCATCGATCTAGATATATCTGTTGCGTGTTGCTGTTGGTCAGGGATCTTTTGTAAAACGCTTTGAGCACGTTAAATGGATATTGCCCTACATAAAAGCTCTTTTTTCAGTTTTTGTCTCTTTTTTTTTTTTACCTTGCGTTACTATATAGTCCGACCGGACCTGACAATATCATATTACCGTCGCTCAGACGGACTCCGTTAGGGAAAAAATCACGGCTCCATGGCATAGCCTCATTTAACACCAGGGCTGAATACACAGTTTTTTGCTGGACCTGGAATGCAGCTTCTAACCTGTCCCTTTAGCAGCAGCGAGAAAGGATGCAATTTTTGAAAAGCCTTGCTCAATCAGGTCACCAGTCGGAGCCTTGCCAGTTTAGGTGGCAGGTACGTCTGAGTCCCAAAAATTCCAACCAACTAGGAGATTTAGTTCCCACTCCAACAGAGCTTTCTGGGGTTCAAGTCAAGTATTCCCAATCACAAAAGGTCGTTTAACCCACTTCAGTGCCACCTTTTGAGCCACATGCTCCCTCTGCCCCCCCCCCCCCCAACCCTTTCTCCCCACTGAGGTCTCTAGCACTACCAGGCCCGAAAATGATTATGATGTTGATGTTGCAGATGATTGTGACGATGACTACGATGTTACTAGTGTGTGTGTGTGTGTGTGTGTGTCTATGTCAATATATTGTATTGTCATAAATGTATAACCAAGCAAGAGACAAACTGCCACTATTTTGAGGACAATAAAGATTTATTATTATTATTATTATTATTACTATTATTATTATTATTATTATTATTATTATTATTATATTATTATTATTATTATTATTATTATTATTATTATTATTATCATTATATTATTATTATTATTATTATTATTATTATTATTATTATTATTATTATTATTATTATTATTATTATTATTATTATTATTATTATTATTATTATTATTATTATTATTAAAAGCCCAGGTCTTGTCGATGGACCTCCATTGTAATCGGCCCACCTTAGCGATTTAGGTCGCAGGCCTACACGAACGATAATAGATTCAGATCGTGATTTACTAGACGTGTCCGGTAAGCGGTGACTTACCAAACAGAAATGTCTGAGATAGAATTGGTAAGCCCCCATTCCGACGCTTGGGTGGATTGTCATTTTAGTCTTGCATACCCGGGTGAGCAGGATGAAGCGCCCGCATGCAGCTCGTCCACCGGGATGGTCTAGACACTGTCAACCTAGAGACTTCCTCCGCCTGCATATTCACCAGGACAAGGCAGTGATCTAATTGAGGGCGAGGAGAAAGGCTGGAATAACTTATCGTGACAAATAAGTTGGACTTTGTCTATTCTTTTTCGCCATTTTGAAAGACTAATTTTCTATTCTTTTATAGTTATCAATCTCACACTTTTTGGGGTCATCATTGTTTAACCAAAATAACCAAAATGAAAGCTGTGTTATTTCTGTAGTTTTTTTTTTTTTAATTGAGTCCTAATATACGAGTATTTATCATTCGAAACGCTACGAAAAGGCGTTTTGAATCTGTCTCAAATTAAGTTCCGTATGG
This sequence comes from Berghia stephanieae, assembly GCF_034508935.2. Taxonomy (NCBI): domain Eukaryota; kingdom Metazoa; phylum Mollusca; class Gastropoda; order Nudibranchia; family Aeolidiidae; genus Berghia; species Berghia stephanieae. The sequence continues at coordinate 23,367,865 of NC_088367.1, forward strand.
TATACTCTGAAACAAAAAGCAAACGACACATTAAAAACAAAATGGTCAGAAAACTCGTCCTTCAAATGTCGGTCGAATTCATTGACCCTCGTCTTGTCAAAAACTCTCGAACCTGAATGAAGTCCTAGGTTTGAGAGTTTTTGACAAGATGAGAATCATTTTAATGGAACGATAATTAAAAAACTAGTTTTCTGGCCAAATAAGTTTTTAATATGATAATTTTTCAGAACACGGAAGTGCTGGGGAAATATATAATACATTGACTGTCTATAAATGTTTACATATTGTTTTTCTCTCTCTTTATTGGAAAGGGGGGGGGGGGGGGGTGGGGAGTCCTCCCTACATCACAGTATTTGGGTCAACTAAATGTGGCCACTTCTTGTGGCAAACCTCAAAACATACATCAAAGTCTAAGTATAGTCTCCATATCTAGCCACTATTCGTTTATGATAGAAAACAAAAATACTACGAGTGATTAACTGCTTACGTACTAAAAGCAATATAATGAAAAAAAAAAGGGTGGCAAAACAAAAGAATAGACAAACCAAAACAACTATTACTTTGCTGATTCTGAAGAATTGGCAATAGATCCTCATTATAACGCTCTCGTAATAGAGCCAACCCCGATTATTGACAATAATAGATGATAGATATAGATAAAACAATTTGTCATGCTGCCCGATTTGTCTTGTTCTGCAAAGGATGGTATAATAAAGATTCAACTTTCAATTTCAATATGTTACATCGGTGTGCCTGCTAGAGGAATGATGATGATGATGATAATGATGATAATGTTGATGATGATGGTGATGATGATGATGATGGCGGTGGTGGTGGTGGTATCGGTGGTGGCGATGGGGATGAAGAAGAAAAAAAAAAGTGAAAGGTGGACATGTCCGTGCATATTAAAACATGTTTAGTATTGTTATGTTTGCGTTGTTACTATTTTTTTCTGTTGTTGCAAATGTGGGTTGTATCACTATTACTACGAGGAGTAAAGCGGTTCAGGTCCATGAACTCCTGAAATGTGAATGAATTAGTCGTGAATTAACAGCAATCCGTACCATCCATTACGGGTAAACAATGGTATCGGTAAATCAGCGTTTTGTTTATTTTGTTGTTTTTATGGACAAATGGCTCACGTTTCGATTTGTTTTGCCCGCCATTGTTTACATTGTTATTTTTAACGTCGGTTCGGAGTCCATATTGCCTTTTTACTGTACAGAACGATTTTGGCATGATTGCTATTAAACACCAGTTGTACAAATGATTAATTTCGCCGGTTTAACCAAGTACTCTGGAAAAACACTTATTTAACAATTTGACCAAAAAAACTCATCCTTCAAATATCGATCGATTTAAATGACCCGCATCTTGGCGAAAACTTTCAAACCTGGGACTTCGCGAAGTCCTCTGTTTGAGATTTGTTACCAAGATGAGGGTCATTTAATTAAATTGATCCGTATTTGGAGGACGAGTTCTCTGACCAAATTTTAAAATACGTATTATTTTCACAGTACGTCAGTTTACTCGTTAATATGTCATAACAATGACATACAGATACAAAAACATTGTTAAAAGTCATAAAGCTTAAAGGCTTTTAATTTTACACTCTAAAAGATTTAAATGACAATGTAAAGTAGACAAGAAGCTTAGTTTGATTTCACAAAGCGAAATTATGTTAGTTGGCAAATGAATTGAACTAAGGGGGGCACGCGCGTGCAAATAGGGTGAGTTTGGGGGGGGGGGGGATTATCAATTTTTGGAAGTGACTGCTTTTTAGTCAATTTATTCATTCCTTATTTCATTCAAACCCATCTTTTTTTTTTTTGGCGAATGAATAGTTTTTAGCAGTCCAAAAAAATGCAATTCAAAACCCCAACCAAACACGTTATTGGGCTCAAAATCTGATAAATGTTGCGTTTTTCTCAAAACTGTCATCCAATCACCATAAACATTTTTTGGGACTTAACCATTTTTAGATTTTAATGCCAGAGCTTTGAAATTTGGAACTAAAATATCTGATATGTTACTACTAAAAGCTGGCTACTTTGATTTTGTTTTTATGAATAGTTTTAGAGTAAAATAAAATATGTTTAAATATGGTCAAAAAAGTGAAGAAATTTATTCATATTTCAAATACATTTTTTTTAAAAGCCTTTGAGAGTGAATATTTATAAAATTAGGTAGCCAGCTTTTTAACAAGTATACTGAAACTTTACATAACAGCTTAATAAACTAGAGCGGTATACGGATTAACCCCGTTCATACGTATAATGGACGGTGCCTGGTACGAGTCGAAACAAGCCCCGGCAAACCTTATACTTAGCTTCCCTGACTCCGACAGAGTTGTACAAATGAGAAGAAAGTTCACTTGGAAAAAAATCGGTCCCTCGTGGGGCTGGTATATAGTGTTCTCGAACAGTGGCGTGGGGCCATTGGATCGAATGGTGCCAGGCACCGCACCAATCTTTTTAAAAATCATTAACAGCATAATTTAATTAAAAATAAAACAGAGATTTTAACTCCACTGTCTTTCGCCAACTCGCCAACAACATACTGCCTTTTTAGTCTCCACTCTATTCAAGATTCCGAGTCACGCACTGCGCCGACTCGTGTGTTGGTGACATCACTCCGCGAAGTAGTGACTAAATCAAACACCGTGGTGCAAAGCAATCCGAGCACCAGTTAATGCTATATCCATTAGTATCGCGACAGCTGATTGAGCGAGAAACTGGGTCGAATTATACTATTTTCAAATAGCGGAAAAACCCCTCGACTTGTGCCAGGATCTGAGAGCTCCACCGTTGGACTGGGGGGATGCGCCAAATTAGGTTCAAAGTTCAAAAACGTTTATTTTAGGCAATTGCCAATGTAGGGTAACTTCGGCCATCCAAAATATTACATTAACTGTCAAAAACACTGATTATTGTCAAGTTTATTTGTAAGCAGCAAAGAAAAACATCATAAAACTTTAAAATATGACATATAAAACCCACCACCTCTTTTTCACGATTATTGAATAAAGTAATTCTTTGCAACGAAGCATTAGGACGAATTTACCAACATTTTTCTTGCTTGTAGTGCCGAGTTGATGGTTACGTGTGTATGAGTGTTTATTTGTGTGTGTGTGTGTGTGTGTGTGTGTGTGTGTGTCTGTGTGTGTGTGTGTGTGTGTGTGTATGTTTGTGCGTGTGTATTTGTGTCAGTCAGAGAAAGAAAGCGAAGACTGTCAACAGTTATACTTTTGGTGTGTTTTTAGATTTTTAAGTACTTAAGTGGAGTTATTTTTTCTTTGTGATGCTTTAAGATCTGAATCTACCTTTTATTTGTGCAATCATTAATCGTATTCCACTGATTTCCATTATTTGAGATATACTTTGAAGTTTTGTTTTGTTAAACAATGAATTGCAATGAATCAAGTTGACTCTTTACTTCACCGACCGTTTGGGAGATTGACACTAGATGACAAATTAGAAATAAAAAGACTAGTTCCTCACCAACCAACTGATTTTGAATTAACACAGGTGTGGAAATCTCGAAAACGCTCTTTTTCAGTGACATGGTATGACAGGCATGAATGGCTCACAGTTAGTTTAGTCTTTTGTTTTTATTGTCTACTTTTTACAGATACAACAAACACTGACAAATCATGGACATCTATAGACTATAGTGACCTTAACCACTTCCATCGTATTTCTTAACCTCCTGAACGTTGTTTTAGCACCCTTAAAAGAGTGAAATTTTTTTGTTGCGAAATTCAATGAAACAGGAGCGGTTAAATTCATTAATGATTCTGTCAATTCACAAAGCTGAAATAGATGCCATTCCAGATTTCAATAAACACATTATAAAAAGATTTGCAGAGATGAAACATCGCAGTGCAGATTTTTTTTACAAGTACTAAAAGTAAGTAATTTCTGTCATAGGTTTTTTTTCTCTTTTGATTTACATTTATAACATATTGATTGCATTATCTACCAAATCCAATCCTTTAAATGGTGGACAAAGAAAAATTACAAAGACCTTTTCATACGGGACTTGTATCTCAGTGTTGTGGCTTGTTGTTTTCATGAATTATTTGTTTTTGTGAGTTTTGTCCACTCGTAGAAACCATCGACCCTCCCCCACCCTTCCATAAAAGAGAGTTTTTAATATGTCGTGCTCTCTCCTCTTAACCGTGTTCACTGTATTAGAATTTTTTTTCTAATCATGGCACCACCATATGCCGTCAATACGCCACGCCGCTGTTCTCGAAACTGGGAGAGAAGTTGTTTCTGTACCCGCAAGAGGAGACATTGGTGGCTACAAACAGACGGTCTAAAACCTGTCTATTAGCGGCCACATGTTCACGCTGTGGCCAAGAACCTGAAAACGCTGAACATTGGTTGAATGTAGCAATGTGAAGTGGCTGCCGGACGGTTCTCGCGACTGTACACTAATGCGGTAACGGTTTCGCCGAGTGGATCATCATGAACATAATAGTGTGGAGCCCGGGATGGCCGAGGCCATTGGGCACCGGGTTGGATCGTCATTTGTCACATATCGGGCGAGCAGCTCAGGTGGCTCGCTTAGGCTTGATACCCGGGAAGGTCAACTGGGATTTACACCTTTACCCTCGATATGCCTCAAGCTCCCTCACTGCGTCAAGGTCGAAGATCCCGAGGGGGTACCCGAACCCCGCAGAGCATCGAGTTGAACGGTGTGTTGTGACGAAGCTTTCGGGCGGGTTCGCGACGGTGCACGGGTGTGGTAGGGACTTTGCTGATTGGGTCGATCGTCATAACATAATAGTGTGAGCACCATCATTAGAAGCTGCTGCTGCGTGGATAGATCATCATACTTTTGTAGTGTGCGAGCATTTAAAGCTGCTACACTGCTCAGTGACTCTATAGAATAGCAATCCAAATAATAATGATGAATGATAATAATAATAATAATGATAATAATAATCATAATAATAATAATAATAATAATAATAATAATAATAATAATAATAATAATAAAGAGCCAGTAAGATGACTTAAAACATAAGAACTTTGGTGATGTATGATGTTACTGAGTACAACGTGATACCAAACGATTGGAAATATCAGGGCTGTATTCAACTGCAACAGGTGGTAATTTGACATCCATGTCCCTCGTCGGTTGGAGATATTATGTTCAGTGGTTTCTGGCAAGAAGACTTTATTTCGTTTGTGGTAGATCTTATAGAGGGTGCGTGATTTGGCTTGTTTTGGTCGTATCTGAAGATTGCCAAGGCCCGAGCTTACAACCAGTAATGAGGGACTTGTTTGTGAATTTAAATAGTCAGAGAGACTACATATTATATAAGATAATTCAAAGAATGATGAACACGCCCCCCTCCTCTCCCCCCAATGCACGATGGCGTCATAACAGATATCTTTCTTCCTCTTATTCTGGTGGCACTAATTTTCTGTTTAACCTTTGAGATAATAAATAAAAATACACTGTTGTCAAATGGAATGGAAGCATCAATTTAGTTAACGATGACAGATGATGTGGACGTTTCGGGTTTTCCCCTGGTCAACAAAACACGATGAGTGAACATTAAAGATGTCTTCCATTTGTTTCACTCATCGCGTTTTGTCAACAAAGGTAAAAACCTGAACCGTTCACGTCATCTGTCATTATTAATTGAATTGAAACTTCCATTCCATTCGACCATCATTTTTTCCCCGAGCTTCAAGCAGCAACATTTGCATTCTTTACTTTTTCTAATGTTTTTTTTCTTCTCAAGGTCAGTCCAGTTGAACATGAGAACGGTTCTTGCCTGGACGACTCACTGATCCAGACTCAAATAGCTGACGGCTTTCTTCTTATATACTCCGTCACCGACAGAGGGAGTTTCGATGCTTCACCAGGTTTTTACCACGCTATCATGGCAATGAGGAACAACACAGACACTCCTTTGGTTTTAACAGGTTGGTCAATCAAAGATACTTTCTTTTTAACTAGTGGATAACCAGCAATCTTTGCGGAGAAATAAAGGCTATTACGAAAAGACATTCATCTATATTTTGATTATTACACTACTAAGCAATGTGGAAATTAACATAGATCAAGACGAATCTTTTGAGCCATCAGCTTTGATTGATCTGGTATGGCGACTAAATTATGTCAGCAGCGTCTAATGGTGAACACTACTATGTTTTGATGATGTATCTAGATCGTAAACCCATTGCTGCAATCGTGTACGGACCCGAACCCGCCCGAAAGCTTCGTCATAATGCAACTTTCAACTCGATGCTCTGCGAATTCGGGCTCTTGAACACAACGGGCACACGTTGGACATGTGGCAAGGATGAAGAGAGGATACCGTGAGGCAGGTCCTCGACCGAAGCCGGTTCTCCTCTTGCTGGTAGAGAAGCCTGGCAACTATCTCCCCATTTCGATGAGTCGATTCCCCCGCCCCCTCGAGGGATTGAATTCGTCCCAACCTACTTTTATCTCATGTATGAAGCCGTGTCCGAAGTCAGGGAAGCTAAGTACAAGGGTTGCCGGGACTTATTTCGGCTCGAAACAGGGGAACCGTCCGTTATGCGCTTGAGATGGGTATCTCCATACCCTCTCTTGATCTTATCAAGCCAGCTGCTAGTAATCATCTCCCGCCGGACATGGAGGGGGGGGGGGGGTGGATTGCTGCCATTATGGGGCCCATTCTCTAGGCGTTGTTGCCAGTGGTCCCAACACTATATGCATGGACTTGCAAAGTTTACATCGACCTTCTCAACGTTCTTGCTTCCACCCCACACTGGAGCGCAATACTCCGCTGTGGAATAGCATAGTGCCAGGGCGGAAGTCCTCAGAAGTGCTTGATTATTAACCCCAGGTTATTCCCGACAGCTTCATAAGAAAACTGTTGCGCTTCTCTATCTTCTGGGCATATTCATCGAGGTGGATTCATCGAGGTGGACCCGATAGGTAAGGCTGTGGTCCAGCGTAATCCCCAGGTACTTCGGGTTCAGCCCATTTGGGAGAAGCTGGTTCAGCTTCAGTTTAGGGGAATGCTAGCCACTGAATAGATGGAATGCTGTGGCCACAGTTTTTGAAGTGTTCATCTTAATGTGCCACTTGTCAAAGTAGGATTTGAGTCTGGCAACATCCACATCGATGTACGCTCTTGAGACGGGTCCACAACTTACTTTGAATGACGAGTGCCCAGTCGTCCGCCTATCACAGCCTTAGGGTGGAAGTGATCGACATATCGCTAATGTAGACCTTAAACAACATTGGCGCCAGAACACATCCCTGATGGACTCCAATCCTCAGTTTCCTGACTTTGCTCGTGGTGTCTCCTGTGGCAACATGAAATTGTCTTTCATCTAGGATTGAAGAGAACAGCTTCAATGTCTTTTTTCAAAATAAATACAGTACCGACTTGCTGTTTCCTTTCTAATCCTGCTCCAATATGATCTGAAGGGCAATGCCCTGCTCCGTTGTGCACCTCCCTTCCTTGAAGCCCGCCTGCTCGGGTGAGAGGGCTGTGTCTAGACCGGCATCCATCGGTTCAATTTCAATAGCAATAGCACACGCTCCAAATGTTTGTACAGGTAGCTCAGAAGCGATATGGGTCTGTAACTGTCGGCCTCCTTCGCCAGTTTCCCTGGCTTCAGGATGACAAATATCTTAGCGAGGCTCCAAACTTGTGGAAGCTTTTTATTTTTGCATGGACATCAGACATTGCCTCTGCCAACCAGGCCCGTGCCCTGAGGCCCCGATCCGTCACCATATGCAATCTATCCCTGCTGCTTTTCCATTCTTAATATCGCTAATGGCAACAACCACTTCTTTGGGGACTGACTAGGGAAGTATAGTCCGAATTTTGGCCATTCGCAAGGCCAAAGGTCAAATAAGGGACCCAGCATTACACTCCAGCAAATTTTCTTAATATTCATTTGAGTCAACCGATGATAAAATCGCCCTTAATTTAAGAAAAGTTTGCAAGTTTCTCGTATTTTAATGTGTAAAAAATAATTTTATAATTGTTTTGATTTGCCAGTAATTCTGTGGTCGATGATAAAAATTTAACATTGGCTGTACGGAACAACACTATTTAAAAAAATATTAGATTATTATCAACATAATTACTACTATTGTTAGTATCTGAAATTTCATTTTCCTGCCGACCTTGTATAGTGATTAGATAAAGAAAATATTTTTTTAAAAACTCCCAATAAAAAAAATCAAAAAAATCTCATGTCATCATCAACAGGTCATAAGTCTGACGCCACACACTGTCGCAATATATCTATATCTGAAGGTCGTGACGCTGCATTTGACTTGGGTGCATCTTTCTACGAGACTTCGGTCCTCTCAAATCCAGAAGGCATCAAGTGTTTATTTCATGACGTCATCAGACAGGTGCGTGCGGTTCGTACGCATGCCAGATCCCAGGAACAGGCCTGTACACGTGTTCGCGGATTCATCAACAGACTCAGTCTAAAGTCCAAAAGGAGGCGACGGTCAAGGTCACGATCAAGGCTCGCGTTGGTTTCTTCGTCACAACAAACTCTTTGACCTTATTGTCTTTAGAAGACGCGTTTTTGTGACCCATCGCCTCAAATTGATATAATGTTGGGATGCTCCATGTATGCTAAAAAAAAGTGATTTAAAAGTAAATTATATATATTTTAATGTAAAACTTTCAGGTTTTTTTCTCCTATTTAACTCTCTTCTTACCGACTGATTTCACGATTATTCCTGACAAATAATTTGTGATGAACAAAACATATCTGATTATGAAAAAAAAAAGAAATGTTCATTGAGTAGTAACAAATGTGACGATTTTCCTGTAGTTGATAAGGAAAGGTTTGACTAAGACTCTTAATAATTATGACTATACGATTAATTTCAATTCTTGGCATCATATTGGACCAACGTACACTTATTTGTATATAGACTACGTACATGTCGAATCGGTCCCAACACAATGCCATTTTAGGCGGTAGGTCGCATTCCACAGGCAACTGAAGATTATAACGCTTCAACAACTTACAAATTTTGTAACAATTACTTAGGCCCTAAATCCCTCCTGGGGCATAGGCCACAGACCGTAGCCATCGCTAACTTATAGCCTGACACTGACCAAAAAAATGACGTCAAAAGACCAAGTCTTTGACTACAAAAAAAAAAAACAAAAACAAAATGTGAGTTGTATTCAATAGTTCAACGAATGGAATCACTTGTTTCCTTGAGCTCTATTAACGACAACTCACTAGACGCTGCACAAACCTTAAAAATGACGTCAAACTATCAGTCCTTGTAGGTTCCAGTGTCAGGCTATAAGATAACAATGGCTACGCACAAACACACATATGAACTCATCGTGTTCTTTAGAGAATATTATGATTTCACGGCATAATATAAATTAGTGCAATAAAGCTTCATTTTATTTATTTTCTTTGTTGGGCTTCAACCCTTACAATGCATAGAACTGCAGACAGACCTCCATTCAACTGGTCCATAATGGCTTCAGAAGATACGTCTTTCAAGTACAGTTGTAGGTATTGCACTCATGTTGAGGCATAGACTATAGACAACAAACCTCTTTAGATCTTGATGTCAGACAAGGTTCTTCAACTGTCCCAAGATGTAGCAAGTCCTTTGTCTTCGTACCCAGGTGTTGGGTGGTCTACATTTGTAAAATACAATATTATTATAATTTTCCTTGAAGGGTCCACGTAAGACAGAAAGAAGAGCCTAATTGATTGTTTTTGTCGTTGGTTTATGGAGAGTTGTTTGATCTATCTCAAATTTTAAGTAGCATTCAAGCTTTACTTTTCTCTTTTCTCATTGACTTTGATTGAATGTGCTGTCAGTTACTTTTAAGTTACATGTATGTTGTTAATAATGTATGTCAAGTCAATATATATATATATATATAGACATTTTTAACTCAGCAGATTAATCAGATGACAGGAACAATTATTGCTGGTTGCTATTGTTGTTCCACAGTTCTGGTAAAATGAGTCCTGATTTTGAGAGCCGACAACTGTAGAACAACATTTACATTAATAAGCTCCAACTATTCATAAACAACTGCTTATCAAATTTACAACATTTGAGAAAATATAATGGAATCCGTATAAAGTTAACACTTATTGTTTTTCCGAAATATTCTGTTTTTCATCTGCTAATTTCAGCATGCATTTTGGCTTCTGTCAAGAGCTTGTTAGATTTTGTCGAGTACTGTAGTACAATGATAACAGCTTGAAAATAAAAAGGTTTAAAATAAGCCATCATATGTATATTATTCGAACAAGACCGCTTCCCCCCATTTTTCTAGACTATACATTAGTGACATACATATATTACCACTTTAATTGGGTTTTTTTAAAGGCTAGAAAAAGTTTTAATCCCAAAACGTCACTTGTAATTGTAAAGTAATTGTTGTTTTGTTTGTTTTGTTTATTAAAAGCTGTTATATTCATTTTTGCTTGAGGTCTTTTTTTTTCAGACATGACGGGATGTGAAAGAGCAATTGCGTTTAGATTAACACTGATGTCACTGGGATAACAAACAAACAAAAAAAGAAAAACAAAAACACAACAAAAAGAACAAAACAAAACAAAACACGTTTTAAAAATTTTGGCCAAAAAAAAAAATTATCGTTCAAATAGTGATAAATTAAAATGACCCTCAATTCATAAAAAAAATATCAAACCTGGGAGACTTCCTTGAAGAATTCATTGAACTACCTAACAGGTTTGAGAGTCTCTAACAAGAAGGGACTCATTTAATGGCCAAAATTTTAAATATGTGTTTTTCCGAGTATGGCAGACTACGAATATCGCCAGAACCATAAATACCGTAATTTTCCAATGACAATGACATTGAAGACAATGCTTCCGTTCTATGAGAAAAAAAAATAATTAAAATACACATACGTTTTAATGACTTAATCGATCGATATTTGAAGGTCTAGTTTCTGGTAAATTTTTTTAAATGCATTTCTTTCAGAGTACGACAAAATGGTCCTAAAAAGGTACCAGAACACGCTTCTCTACCCGAGACAATTAATTAACCAGTTAACTGTCGTACACTGGAAAAACTAGTATCTAAAAATGTGGACAGAAAACTCGTCCTTCAAATATCAGTCGATTAAAATGACCCTCATTTTGGCAAAAAGCTTCCAACTCTCAAACCTGGGACTTCGTTTGGAGTTTTTGCCAAAATGAGGGTAATTTAGTATTCTGCTTTTAAAAACTTGAGGTGAAGAAGTCAGGCCATCCAACTATACAACAAAATACAGACCTGTCACTCTACTCTAATACACTCTGATGCTAAAAAATCAGGACAAAGGCCTATCAAAATCAGGATAAAAGTTGAGCTCAAGGGGAAAAAATTGAGACACATGTGTTAAATCAGACGTTTTAGATCGACAAATAAGAGAGGTCTAAAAGAGATTAAGTTAGTCTCACGATTAAAGGATCATAAAAAGGAGAGAAATAAATAAATTAAACAATAAGAAATCACTTGTTGATTATCATTTTTTTCTTCACTTAAAATCACACTCATGGATATTCAACTATCAGCCACTTTAGCAGCAGCTCTGAGCTTGGCAGATCTTGATCTTGGGTTACTGGTGACTTCTGATGTGGAAGGTTCTAAAATCTTTCTCTGTATTGGATTCCACTCTCGACATAAAAATCTGTCTCTAATTTCATCATAGTCGTATGAAACACAACTATTCCTATAGCTATGAATGGACATGTTTGAACGCAAGTCCATATCAATTCCATGGAAATGGCGTTTGACAATTCTGTCCTCCAAGGAATGGAATGAGATGACTACACAACGACCATTTGGTTTGAGATATCGATGAGCAACTTCTAGACCATTGTGCAGCTCATTTAACTCGTCATTGACGAATATCCTCAGGGCTTGAAAAGTCTTTGTAGCAACGTGAGAGTGACGATGGAGTTTGTCATGGCGAAAATTGCTGAAAAAGAATAGAGTTTCATAAAAAGATTATTACATTCATTTGCAAATAACACCAAGCTCTCTGTTTTCATGCCTGTTGTAGTCAGATACATTTCAAAATACACACTGTCATCAATTCATTTTTTGTTTTTCTTTACACTCCTCCAAGAGCCTTGTAAATTCTGTAATGTTTTTAGTTTCTATTAACTCCTGAGGGAACTCATTCCATAAACGATTGGCAGAGGAACAGAAATAGTTTAGTAGGTGTCTGTTTTCTTGATGTTTGAATTGATAATTTGTTGTCATGTTCTCTTCAGCAGTATAAAACTTCCTAATTACATAAAACCAAAAAACAGACTCTTCCTAATTACATAAAACCAAAAAACAGACTATGTAATTAGGAAGTTTTATACTGCTGTTGCCTGTTTTATTGTTTTGAAAGATACATATATTGTTTGTTTCGCGATGATATTGTATATTTTCCAGACCTAAGCTTTCTGTGAGTTTTGAGCTATTGTTATGTGTTTATTTCTCCTTGCAGCTCTGCTTTGTACCATTTTGATCTTGTTGGTATCAATTTTGGTGTAGTATCCCATACTACTATGCTTGCATATTCGAGGATGGGCCTAACTATTGTTTGTATGTAGGCAAGTGTTTGAATTCTGACAGGGCAGCCACACAGTTTTCTGAATAAAAAGTGCTTGTTTTGTTTGCCTTTGATGTTATATTTTAGACAAGCTATTTCATTTTCACGTCATATGAAATTGAGCCTAAAAAGGTCTAGTCTACAGCAGATGGTCTTGAATTGTGTAAGTTTAATTAAAGATATAAACTGTGAAACGAACATTGTCCAACAAATAAAGTGGCTGGTATTGATGACTTGTAGTGTATCATTGTGTATATGTGAAATAATAGAAATGCACTGAATAAATGTATATATGTGACCCATCATCACAAAATAGTGTTATGTGGGGATGTATGGCCCTGTAGAAAAAACTACAATTTAGAAACAAATTAACAAGAAAATATGATCTTCGAGGGATTTGCAATTCAAGAAATCCTATTTCACTACTATATCGATGGAAATGAACCCCTTTTTGTTTTTCTATAATTTTAATTTTTAGTACCTTGTTAATCCTGACATAATACTGTTTTGAGATGGTGGGTCGCATTTTTGTTAATTTATTATTTAAAAAGACGTCAGTAAACTTGACTTATGTGTAGCCTACCTCTCAAACACAGATTTGATGACATCAGCTAGTTGTTTTGTGCGTGTAAAATTCCCAAAGGCATAGCGTGCTTCGACTATGGCATGTGCTATTGGTTTAGCCATCTTTTCCTCCCCGTACTTCTTAAGAATTCTGGCCAATTCGTGCGGCTCCAAAGAGTTCACAACATCTGCTGCTGTGGGACCCTCTGGGAAACTGGGAGAGGAAAGAAATGATACTAAATCTTTTTTTTTTTTTTTTTTAAAATAATATATGTCTTGTATATGGCAACGGATGCTACCACCTTGTGATTCTTATGGGACATTCTGACATTCTATTGATAAAAAAGAAAGAAATCTAAACAAATAAGAATTGTCCATATTTTATGAGTAAGGGTAGAAAAGTTACAGTAAATACCCAGTTGGCCATTACTCTCACTCCTCCATTCCACTTATGAAAAAAAAAGAATTCCTCAGAACCCTGAGGCACATGGAGCTAGAGTTTAGCTCAGTTTTTATAGTGTGAAATAGAAAATAGCAATTGATTACTATCCTTTGGATAGGATGCTAGTCTAATGCTTTCTACCAGATTTAACAGATCCAGTTACCCAATCGCTGCTGGGTGGACAGGGGGAGGGGCGGTGTCAGATAAAAAACCAACATCGACTTCACCTGAGATTGAACTCTGTCCATTTGCGTGTGAAGCGAGCGCTCTACCAACTTGATTTTCAAAGACAAATGATGTGAATGTTTCAGATTTATTCTTTGTCAACAAAACATGATGAATGAGACACTTAATACAAATGGGAAAGGAAAGGATGGCTGAGGTTAATAGACAAACACAGCAAAACTTAATTGACCTTGCTGATGAGCTATGCGTTCTATTCTCAACAGAAGCATATAACACAGACACAATTGAGGAAATTGCACTTCTCCACTTCTTTCAGGTTTTTTTATATCAACATTATTTGCTTTAGCCAAGGAAATTTTTTATTAACCTTGTATGTTCACTTTGGATGAAATAATTAGCTGTTCAAAATTTTTTTAAATGTGCTTTCAGCATTATGAACTAAATGGGGCTGTGACATGGAAAATGAAAAAGGGAGATGAGAGGAAACTCAATGCTTTGAGGCATCTTTTAAAAATAAGATGGGCAATGCCAATGAAAGTGTTGAATAAGGAGATCAGGAATAATAATTCTCTTTTTTTATTTATTTTTTTTAAAGAAAGAAAAATTAACCAACCCCCCCCCCCCCCCCCCCCCCCCTCAAAAAAACCAAAAAAACCCCCAAAAAAACCTGAGTTTTCAAATGGTGCAATATCCACTAAATGTGCTCAAAGCGCTATACAAGCAGTCCCTAGCCAACAGCAACATTTAACATGTAGGACGAGACATGACACCTGTTAGGTGCGATTACAATTTTTCCGACAGATACTCATTTTACACATGAGTACGGTGAAAGAATGTGAGTAAAGATCCTTTTCCAAGGACTCAAAAACTATGCACCGCTCAGAGTGGAACTCGAATCCAAAAGTGAGTGTCATACCACAAGACCACATCCCTTCTCTCAAATCCCCCCCTGAGAAGATGGAGATGGATAGAACAAGTCTTAAAAATGTCGAACAACAGCCTCCCTCATTTGGATCCAACATAGACTCCGGACAAGGAAGAGTAGAAGACCAAGAGAAATGTGAAGGACTGTTGAGAAGGAATGTGAAAGAAGCAAAATGGGATTAGTATCTTGAACTTTGAAGGAAAGCCTTTACTGCTACTGCCAACAGGACAGCCTGGAGAAGATTTATTCACGACCATATTCTCCATGAGGAGGGATGGGAATAAGTCAAGTTATAATTATAACAAATGCACTCACCGTGACCCATCCATTCTCATGTCCAGAGGTCCATCTCTGCTGAGAGCGAATCCACGACTAGCAGAGTCAAACTGCATGGATGATACACCAAGATCCATCAGGAAACAATCTACAGAGCCTGGGCTGACCCCAATTTTCTCAAGGTGAATGGGAATTTCTGAGAATTTACTCAGCAACGGAAAAACCTGTCCTTTCCTATAAAAATTTAAAGATAAAATATAGGCTTTTAAAATCCAACATATTTGAAAATGACATTTGCAAAATCTGAAAGCTAAATGAATCAGTCCGTCCACCTTAATGTAAAAGAATCAGTCAGGAAAATTTCTTGTTATAGCTTTGGGTTATGTTGGTTATTTTTTGGTACAATTCTTTTTCCATAAAAAGTAAGCAACAGATAACTCTTAGGCCACATAAGTTGATTTACATGTAACTGGGTGTTTTTTTTTTCTTGGTCCCACCACCTACTCTCTACAGACATAAAAAAAAGCTCTGAACTCAATTGACGAACAACTCAATTTTTTTTTTTTATATGGGCTGGTTGGCAAATTTATACAAATCAAAGCTGAAAACACAGCCTGTCATTTCCTTCACAACGATTGGATTTTACTTACTGAGGCCAGTCTTGACTACCCCGCCCATGAATATTTGGCCGTTGTCGGTTTTTGTCGGGTTGAATCTTAAAGAGTTAATTAATAAAAACATAACGTTGTTTTGTAGAGAGCTTGTTTGAGTTTTTAAAATCCATTTATCTGCTGGGTAAGCCTGTCATCAAATGTAATTCATTCTAAAACTCCGTTTAGAAAGATATCAAAATTAAGATGAAAACATAGCCTGTTAAGCATAATTTAAAAAAATAAAAATAAATAATACAAGTAAAAATCTTAAAATTTCTTTGAAATAGTGTACATATTCTCAATATACAACACATAAAAAGGTAAAAAACATTGCAACAGATTTCTGTGACTTTTTAATTGAATAAATATGAAAAATAATAATGTCAATTAAACATACAAAGAGAAATGGAAGTGACAGCAAGGACATTAAAAAATAAAAAGTCCCAACTAAGGATTCTGGAGTTTCATTGGTAGCCAGCGCTTATCATCAGTCTTGTGTTATGACACTTGCTTGTCCAAAAAATATATCATAATAATAGCAACTCATAGTCAGGCATAATGTCTTATCCTAAAAGTTAATTGTTGCTTTTGGTTTATGAATTTCTAAAGTGCTTTGAGAGCATTATTTGCAGGAAAAAATTGCTTAAAAGCTCAAATATTTTTTTCTCTTTTTCATATATTCATTTTTTTTTTAAATCATAAAACTCACTTGTATTTCGAAGCAAACTCCTTAGCAAAACCGAAAGCCATAGGGTCTCTATCCACCCCAATGTAGTGTACACTGGGAAATGCTTTGAGAATGTGTCTAGCATGGCCACCAGCACCAAATGTCATGTCAACAACCAACTGAGAAAAAAAAGGTGACACAGAAAGTGTTTAAAAATTAATACTTTGGAAGCAAGATGAAAATGTAACACTGCAAACATGTTAAAACTCAAAATCCCGGAATTCTCTTCAGAGGGTCGTAGCAAATTTTCAAGTGGCAAATTTAAGGTGTTCTGTATTGGCTCTTTTAATATAAAAATTGATCTTTCGACTTTGCTCCTTAAAATTGCCCTTGTTAATTTGATGCCCAGAAGTGTGTGACACTATTTTCAGATCAGTGACAATCAAGTTCTGCCTTTATTATTGGGCAGATGGGTGATCATTGATCAAAGATATTATGACCTTTACTTTTTGGTCATTATATCTAATGGATGTTATGGGGAATAATAGACCTTTTTAAAAATCAATGATCAATTAATTGTTCTTTTGTTGTTTTGTTTTTTTTAATTTTTTTTTTTTATACTTTTGTCTCACAGTGGTCAAAGAAAATAATTTTTAAAAACCCACTGAACTCCATGATAAATAGATTGTGATTTAAATTGAAATAAGATTGCATTGTTAGAAATAATTTCAATTCAGTGGAACATGACAGTGATAAAAACAACATGACCGGACCAGAAAGATTGGTTGACTTACTTCAAGCAAGATTGACTTATCCATAATGAATGGAACACACATAGGTTAAAGAATAGAAAAATTTAGAATCAACAAGAGGTGTTATGTTAACTTTAAACTTTATGCTGATTCCACTGTATTTGTTCAAGAGTCCCTTTAAAAATAAAGGCTTCACCACTATCTGCAATTCATCAATTATAATGTAATAAGAAGCCATAAGCACATGACAGAGAACTGAATAATTTGGACACTTATGGTTTTGTAGTCTGGAGGTGGGGATGGTGTTATGAACCATGTATTATAACTGTATAATAATGGTATATAATAATAAATTTTAGTAAAATTTTGATTAAATCTAAAAGATTAACCTGATTATCTTTCAAATCCAAGCAGGACAGCACTTCCTCCACCATGACTGGAATGTGATGATCGTTTTCAGATGAGTTGACATCCTCCTTAGATCGGTCAAATGCTCTGTCTGTAAAAAAAAAAAACGGGATTCTTGGAATTTTATAACAATAATAATAATAATAATAATAATAATAATAATAATAATAATAATAATAATAACAATAATAATAATAATAATAACAGATAATATAATAATAATAATAATAAAAAAATAATAATAATAATAATAATAATAATAATAATAATAATAATAATAATAATAATAAACAAATAATAATAATAATAATAATAATAATAATAATAATAATAATAATAATAATAATAATAATAATAATAATAATAATAATAATAATAATAATAATAATTTTTATTATTATTATTATAACAATAATACCAGGTAATGTGGTCATGGAAGCTTGCATTTGCTGAGACAATGGAGAGAAAGGGAATTTACGAAGTTGTTTCTCATTGCATATTCCAGAGGGGAAGTCAAATCATCAAATATGAACAATCTTTTGAGAATTAGGACTTACCATGGTTAAAATTAGGCTGTCCCCCTTGTTTTGGGTGATCTGTAGAAGAGCTTTCACAAATAAAAGGCGGTGAAGGAACAGTGCCTAAGCATCGTGATGTTTTAAAATGCCTCCGTGGTAGTACTAAATCATTTTTTAAGATATTATATTTGACATGATGTGAGGTAAATAGTGAAAGCAACTGCGCCTTTGCTTTCCTCAAAACTGGTTGACAAATCATCTTCAATGTCCGGGTCATTGACCTACGAGCTGGATAAGAGAAAAAAACAAAATGAAATTTATAAAATTGAAAATGAATCATAAAATTGAATTTGTAAAAAATTTACACAAATGGAAAATAATGCCTCTGTTTTTAAAAAAGATTAGCTAAAAATAAATTTAGAGAGTTGTCTTTTTCTTTTCTCTTGAACTCGAAGCAAGTTTTTCTTCAAGAATACTTAGTCCTTCAGAGCCAGAAACAACCGAGGTGTTGGGCGAAGGGAAGACCATGATATGAGATCAAAGAGAAAAAGCCACCGGCAATTGGAAGGTGGAATTTTATTTATTTTTTTTTTTTTTTGGGGGGGGGAAGGGGGGGGGGTCATATGATAATCAGAATGGGTTGCACAATTTAACATTTATAGTATAGGTAATAGATGACGACTAGGGATATATATATATATATATATATATATAATATATATATATATATATATATATATATATATATTACTGCCCCTCTCTGAAAATGCCACCGCATCCGCATATTTTTGCCTTCCACATGTCTTTGCCACATTTTTCGTCTTTTTATTTATTTTTTTTAAATTGGCGTTTTGGCAATATTTAATAAACACCTGGCATACAACTTGTAGCTCATAAAACAACTAGTGGTAGGGGTAGGAGGGGGGGGGGAACCTGGCAATGGACGATCGCTCAAAAATCAAGCTGGTCCTATTGTCTTGAGCGATCAGCGATGGATCGGGGGCATGGCAGTATAAAAAAGTGAACTATGTTTTTTTTCTCTCTGATTTTCGCTGTTTTGACTTAAGATTCTTGTACAGTGTCAAATTTACAATAGGTTTGATACCAAGACCTTTGTGTCTACTCCAAAAATTGTTGAAATGAGAAATACATTTTTATTAATTATAATTTGTTGTTTTGTTTGTTTTTAAGGGTTTTACAACACATTTAGGTTATATCAGCGCCAGTAAAAGGAAGAAAATGGGATAGAAAAAAGTTCTAGAATTACAATTAAAGCACCCAAGAAAAAGTAAGACACAGGGGTACTGGGAACAAATAGGGATCAGATGTAGATTCCAAGAGCATACATCAATGTACTTAGTTTGAGATCACATATTAGTCTCATCTGGACCGAAGCACAAAATCCAACAAAGAGGAATACACTCAAATGCTTACATTATACACTCAAAATAACAAATATATCAATACATAACAGAGAGATGATTTACATGGAAAAAAATATCATCTCCCAAAACAATAACTATGCATTTGACTGTTTCCCTCCCAGCTAGGACTACGCCCAGGGCCAGGACAAAACCAAGTAATCTCATCCCAAGACAGAAAGCATGTTGGTAAACAGATATAAGGGGATAGAAGACAGTATGTACCTCCTTGCCCACTATGGGAGGTCAGGATCCCCACCCAGTTATATTTTGTAAAATTCTGAGTTAGGGAGGGATTTACTTGGCACTTGACATATGACTGACAGATGCCAAAGCTGGTGGGTGTGGGTATTGATGCAATGCCTTCAGGTAAAATACTTAAAACAGCCGTCAGAGGGATATAACATACCAACACACAAAACTGTGTGTAACAACAACAACAACAACAACAATAATAATAATAATAATAATAATAATAATAATAATAATAATAATAATAATAATAATAATAATAATAATAATAATAATAATAATAATAATAATCACAATAATCATCATCACCATAATAATAATCATAATAATAATAGCTAATAAAAGTCGCCAAATTTAAAGTTTCTGCGTTAAAAATTGATCGTTTTGTAAAACAAAGACATAGGCCAGTGGTGGAAAGTCACGCCTAGGACTGAAGTGGGGTTTAACCCTCTCCTTACCACCTACAGCAAAATCATCACATTTGCTACGACACAATATACATTTTTCTTTTATTCAGATTCATTGTGTACATCACAAATTTTGAAGAATGATCTTTGTTTAATTAATAAAAACATAACGTTGTTTTGTAGAGAGCTTGTTTGAGTTTTAAAAATCCATTTATCTGCTGTGTAAGCCTGCCATTTTTGGGAAAATACTGAAAATGGTCGGAAAGGAGAGAGTTAAGGGTATAATTCTGCTGTTTTCCCTAGTTGTAGCATATCTAATCAATCAAGGGTTTTTATGTTTATAGAATGACATACATTATGAAATAGAGGTCATTTAAGTTGCTTTATGCGGAAAACAAGTCATGCATAGAGCAACATAATCTACCTTATGTGACAATATGCTTGGCTTGGTAATGGCTCTAGTATGGGGAAATATTATTAAACATTAAGATATGAAAATTTAATTTTTAATTAGAAAAAAATTCTGTCACAGGATGACTATTGTGATATTGAGTCATGACCTAACAGTGTTAGTAACACCATCCCAAATAATAACAAATGTTACGTTGCTGCAAGAGTATGGATTGGAGTCTTGATGTCACAAACTGACAACTAGAACAGACTCATAAGAATGAGCAAACACATGAGACTGAACAACGTGAAATGAGTGAGTGTTCAAAACATAAGAATAAGAGACGGCAGTCAGATGTTTTAAAAAGTTGTAATTGTAAATCTAAAAATGTGGCCAATGTTTTGATAAATTCTCTTACTTTTTATATTTTGTTGGACCAGAGCCAAATTTATTTTTTAAATATATAATCAGAATATTTTATAGTGAAATTTACATGAAAAATTTCATCTCGAACTGTGACAAACCCGACTCTGAAATCTGAATCTGAATTTAAATAAGCTTAGAAGTTGGTGACGCCCTACTATTTACTACTATGTAACACGTAGTTTAGAGAATAAGACGATGCCATGGATCTTGAAGCTTTACCAATACCAAAATTATGTTCTAAACACCGCAACGCCTCCACTTAGTGGTATTTATTATTGGACGTATGTCATAATAACAACAATAACAACAACAACAAACGCCTTAAGATCAGAAACAGCAACCCTTGATTTCTACTTTCGATTTTACGATTGATTTGACCTTTGACTCGGAAGTAGGGAAAACGCCCCCTTATTATTCCTGTGAAAACGAGGCAGTGCGGAAACGGCATTCATAACAAAGTAACTAATCGTACACCGAAATCCAACTGTAATAAATCAGATTCATGATTCATTCCAGCTAAAAGGAGTTATTTATTGATTTAGTAATAGTTTGTGTTATTATTTCATTTTATTTGGATTTAAATGTGGATGAATTGATTTTTTGGAAGTTGATATGCTTTAGGGAAGCAAAATAATACAGAAAATGAGGACCGATCAGAAACTGTTTTGCTTGAAGACACTCCTTACCATCTTTTTGAGTCTGCTATGGGTGAGTACAACTTCAAATCATAGCTCTACTCGGATTATAGTTTTTCTACCTGCAACACATAAAAGATGCAACTACGATTAAATCATTTTGAATATATTGTGACTTGCAGGGGATTTTGAATATTTGATTTACTCTCTTGATTGATTCAAAATAAAAAGAAAATTCAGTTAGATTATCTAGAGTCTAGCTAGCTAGAGATAGGCTAGAGATAGGCACTTGCAAGAAGTAGCTCTCGCGAGTTGAAAACAGGCGAGGATTTCTGTTTCCGTTTTTGAGGGGAAAAAATTTAGGAGTGATTTTAAAATGCTCATTCTTCTTTCTCAGTGGAATGAAATGGCATGTATTATATATCATTGGAAAGGGCATAAAATTCTGCAGACAATGATGAATGATGCTAATATTATTATCTTCCAATATCATGATTTTGAGAAATCTTTGCGTAAAGAGAGTATATGTGTTTAAACGCTTATAACTTTTAAACCAGAGATGGTCCTTCTTAATAAAAAAAAGTCCTTCTGAGATACATATTAAAGTAGCTTCTCTAAAAATTTCAGAGCAAAATATGTTTGCACTCAAAAGTTAGAGCTCCCCAAATAACAGTAATTGGCCTCGATTGTTTACAGAGGCTGCCATTTTCTTATACTGATTCACTTCCTGTCGTCTGCTGGGTTTGAAAGATAACTTCGTCAATCCACATCAAAACTTTACATCTTTATATCTTACAATATATTCCATTTTATTGAAGTTATTTTTGTTTTAAATTATTCAATTAATTGGCGTTTTCATGTCCATGCATTCATTTTATAATTTACAATTCTCTTCCTTTTTTTTCCGATTGATTTGTCACTGTTGATTTTGACGTATTTCATCCTTTGACGGACGTCTGTCCAATTTAGGGGAACGAGGGAGCGGAAGTTTTTAAAATCACCTATTTTCGACTATTTTAAACACTAATACTCCACCTCAAACATTTATCAGTCCATATCTCTGCTTTTATGAGGTCTATTTTCATTTTGAAAAGTTCAAAGTGAACAACTAAATGACGCCGATTCAGTGGTGTATTTGGTCTATCTACATGTGAATAAATATTTAATTGTCGACTTTTCCAAAATTCCAATAGGTCATTCATTTGCATGTCGTGATCTATTTTTCCTTGATTTCAGCTGTTTCAGCTCTAAACTATACCTTTCTCTCTCAATAAATAATTATTTTTCTGTTTGCAATGTATTACAGAGATGTTGAATTACCACATGTAAAAATTTGAAAGTTGTACCTGAAGCCGTTTCTGAATTATACTTGATTATCCATTGGGTTGCTGTGTTTTGGTCACATATTTTCCTATTAAGCTTCTATAGAGATTTTTCACCACATAAAAGGTCATAACTTTTTAAATAGTTGAGATAGAGCGATAATTTTTTCACTTTAGTAAATGTTTCACTCCCCTTTATTTTTCTACGCTAAATTAATACCGATATCACTATTTTGAAAAATTCTTGCAAGTGCCTACTAGAGAGTTCTAGACAAGACGTCAGGTCTAATGGGTCTAATAATTCTTATCACACTCAACTTCGCTTGTAATTTGTTGTTCAAACATTTTTTAGCCGTAAAGAACCATTTTTAATGTGGAAACCTCGAGCCTTAAGCTTACATGATATTTTAAGTTACTAATCTTAGGCCTATGCATTTTTACACTTCACTAAGTCGCCAAGTATCTTAATCTTACACTTTTTGACACATCCAGTCATTCATTCTCATTTACATTGATTAACATAAGTAAGAAACAGCGTAATACTGCACTTCATTTTTTCCAGGTTGTCTGATATTGTTTCAAAAGTAACGAAAAGTATTTGTTCATTTAAGCAGTAAATACTACTTTAAAATCATTTAATCCTATAAATGTAGGATAAACGGTTCCAAAGTTAAGTCTTATCAAATTGATTTTACTGTTACTGCTCCAAATGTTACGTTGTTACAAAGGACTCAAAATCTGAAGTATGAATTGCCTCTTTGAACAGCCTCCCAATCCCAATAAGCTGATTACTGAAGAAAAGGATCATTGGTCACTGGTGTAAAAAAAAATAATGAAGTGGCAATTCTGACTCGAGTCTGAATAGTCTTCCGTGGCTATTCAGTCTCAAACTCCAATATGTGTACAGAATCTCTGGTGTGTGTGTGTGTGTGTGGGGGGGGGGGGGGGGGGTGCAGTGGTTGGAACTGATAGAAGAAGAGTTTAGAAGAATTTCTGCTTTGCCGATCTCAGAGACACTCAGCTGATACCCCTACTTTGGATTGTTTCACAATCACAATCAATGTGTATTATTTTGTCCTGACTTTATTGTACATCGTAGTGTAAAGTATGTTGTTTGGGAAGCTTTTCCCTTAGATCATTGTGTTACTTTGACCGTCTTTTGTTCCCGTTTGAACGTTTTTAAAGGGTTTTAACTTTTTTCTGTCTAACTGAACTTCCAATTGATCAACTATTTTGTCTTTCTCGTCAAAATTAAGATGGTTTAGACTACCTGTTGATAGTTCCTATTTGCTAATTCATTTGATTATTGTTTTTGTTTGTGTGCATCCATTTTAAATAATTATCAATAGAAATAAATTGAAATGAAACTCAGATTGCCATTTCTCTATTTGTCTTTGTTATGTAGTATTTCAGATTTTGCACCTTCATGTTCACTTTTGTGTTAACAAATACTTTTTTTTTAAAATTAGTACTAACTAAACGTAGCATAGATAAATTAATTATCCAGATGAACCTTTTACTTTTGTTGGTTTGGGGGGGGGGGGGGAGGAATGGCACAAGACCCTTGATGAGCTTGGATGAGAAGATGATCGAAAGGGAAGGGGATGGAGCAAATGGATGTTAATTTTATTTACACCCTTTAGCTGTAGCATAATAGTGCATCATTCATTACCACTTATGTCCAATTACAAAATTATTTTTTAAAAATATCTATTCTCTCTCTCTCTTCTCTCTCTCTCTCTCTCTCTCTCTCTCTCTCTCTCTCTCTCTCTCTCTCTCTCTCTCTCTCTCTCTCACACACACACACACACAGCCACCCTTCTATCTTCATATTATGTTGATATATATCACTTGGTAATAATAGAGAGATAATATGTACAGTAAGTTAGGGTGATTGATTTAAGAAACAATTGTTTAAAGGCTTCATTTTAAATTAGCTGTTTAGATGTAATGATTAAAGATTCTTATATAAGCATCTCTGCATAACCACAAGATTGCAGTAATACAGACACCACCTGGTCTTTTGGCCAAAAGTTTATCATAATCTATTGATATAGTTAGTGGGCGGCATTATAGGCCTCTAAAACGTTTAATTGGAAATGACAATTCGTTAAATTATATTTACAAAATCAGGATGTGTGTAATGATCAGAATAGATGTGTCTTTGAAGTAGTAATATATGACTTAATATATTAAATAACTATAAATAGCTATGTTATTTTTGCATTAGATTCAGGTAAATTTTCCTCCTTTTTTGACAAATTGTCATTATCATCACTGAGCAAGTCTACATTTTTCTATTACAAAAATAAAGAAAGCTTGATCCCTACATGTTAAAATGATATCAATACCGTTCTGATACTGTCAAATGATATAAAACGCAACAAAGTTTAGATGAAATTTGGTTATTAAAGCTTTAACCTACACATCACTTTTCCAATGCTTAAAGGCTGGGATCAGACATTACTTTCCATTTTTTACTCTCTTTTCATTTAACACTCACTGGCCTCATTCACACCTAGAAATGATAATAAGGTGCCAGAAGCTGTGGACTGTACAATGTAATGAACAAAAGTAAATATGACGACTTTAATTTTTAAAAATAGGTAACAAAATATCTGTCAAAAAATGTTTCAATCTCAAAAGCCTTCTTGAGCTAATACTTAGAACAATGAAAACATTAATTGTATCACATTTAAAATCCAGACAAACAGTAGAAAACTATTTGGTGTGTCTGCCTATACATTTGTCAAAGTCTTTTAGTTTTTATTCCAATTTGACTGAACTGATCGGGAAAGTGCATGTTTTATTCTCAATCCTAATCCATTTAGCTTTGTATAGTTTGTCTGCTTTCTTTTTTAAATAATCTCATTTTCCTGACAAGAATCTGGGTGAAAATTGATAAAAAATCTCCTGAACCGCAGAAACACATTTTTATACCTCAGAAGGTGATTGAAAAATTCTTCAACATTTGTTTTGTTGTGGGCCTTCTTCCAATATATTAACGGCTACAGTAGGATTTTCAATTTTTTTTTTCTTCTTTTTGATAGTAATAGTAGCAGTGGTAATGTGACTACAGTTTAGAAATTGTTCACATTAATGCGAGGAGATATCTTACAAATGACTACTACTGATTCATAAGTAGTAAAATCAAACTGACACATGAACCAATTAGGATGATTACCTCATCATGAAGTAAAGGCTAAGTTTAAAATGCAAACTGGTACAGAGGATGAAAATGGCCTTAAAGATACCAGAACAACATTACCGGTACCAATTTATGAAGTCGTGTAAAATGTAAATGAGGTGGTCAGAATATCAAAATTTTCATATTCCTCCACTCCATCATTTGTTGAAAGATATTTCACTTTCCCGAAAGACTATGTTGAGGAACAAATATGTTTATTAACAATATGTATTTATGAAAATTGAAAGTTTGAAAAAGTGTGAATTAATGTAATATTTACTGATAAGGTTAAATCACATTTTAAGATTTGTAAGAGAGAGAGAGAGAAAGAGAGAGAGAGAGAGAGAGGGAGTTGGTGCAATTTTATATGTGTGTGTGTGTGTATACTCATATGTGCATCTTTTGCCCGGATGTGACATTAAAGTGAAGATATTTAATGTTACTCTAAAGCATTTAAGACAAACATGCCTGCCTTGTCAGTTCAACCAACCAATTAAAAAGAAAAAAAATCTCTCTCTCCCTCTCTCTCTCTCTCTCTCTCTCTCTCTCTCTCTCTCTCTCTCTCTCTCTCTCTCTCTCTCTCTCTCTTTCTCTCTCTCACACACACACACACACCTACCTCAATCTCTTTCCCTCCCAATGCTTTTTTTTTATCTGTCTCTCACATCTGATGACCCTATTCTTTTGGGATTTATACTTGATTTAGATATGTCATTGTTAACTGAACTGTAACAACAGTGTACTCAATGCTAGTAGCTAGGGTTGTCTCGCTCGCATCATGTAATTATCTTCCATGATTGACGTTTAGGGAGTCAGAGACTCCTCACTCTGCTGTTCTCTGAAAAAAAACAACAAAAAAAAAAACAAAAAAACAAAACAAGAGCAAACAAACAAACAAAAAAAAAACAAAAACGTCTTATCAAATTTTTGGCCAGAAAACTCGTCCTTCACATAGCGATTAATGTTAACGGCCCCTCATCTTGACTAAAATGTCTCAAATTTTAGACTCCCTTGAAGTAATCACAGGTTTTAAATTTCGGCAAGGTGAAGAGTCATTTTAATAGATCGCTATTTGCAGGACACATATTCTGGCCCTTTTTTTTTTTTTTTTTTAAATAGAATGCGACAGCACTGTCCTTCTAGCAATTACAATGACTCATATGATGTGGTGATGATTATGCTATTTGTTCAACATCTATATTATTTATTAATTAATCATCTATGACTATGGTTCTTCCACTTGTTTATCAGTATCGGTTTCATGCTTTGCTGGCTCAGATATGAAGGGTTCTTATCAGTGGCGTGGGGCCATTGGATCGAATGGTGCCAGGCACCGCACCAATCTTTTAAAAATCATTAACAGCATAATTTAATTAAAACAAAACTGAGAAATTATAACTCCACTGTCTTTCGCCAACTCGCCAACAACATACTGCCTTTTTAGTCTCCGCTCTAGTCAATATTCCGATTCACGCACTGCGCCGACTCGTGTGTTGGTGACATCACTGCCGTGGTGCAAAACAATCCAAGCTCCAGTTAATGCTCTATCCATTAGTATCGCTACAGCTGATTGAGCGAGAAACTAGGTCGAATTATACTATCTTCAAATAGCGGATAACCCCTCGACTTGTGCCAGGATCTGAGAGCTCCACCGTTGGACTGGGGGGATGCGCCAATGTTACATCATTTACGTCATAATTAGGGTAACTTCGGCCATCCAAATCATGACATTAACTGTCAAAAACACTGATCATTGTTAAGTTTATTTGTAAGCAGCAAAGAGAAAAAACATTAAAACTTAAAAATATGACATATTAAAATCCCCCCCCCCCCCCCCCCCCCCCCCACCTCAATTTCACGATTATTGAATAAAGTAATTGTATGCAACGAAGCATTGTGGACGAATTTACCAACATATTTCTTGTTTGTAGTGCCGAGTTGATGGTTACAGGTGTATGAGTGTTTATATGTGTGTATTTATGTGTGTGTGTATGTGTGTGTGTTTGTGCGTGTGTATTTGTGTCAGTCAGAGAGAGAAAGCGAAGATTGTCAACAGTTATACTTTGGTGTGTTGTTTGATTTCTTAAGTACTTAAGTGGAGTGATTTTTTCTTTGTGGCTTGTTGTTTTTATGAATTATTTGTTTTTGTGAGTTTTGTCCACTTGTAGAGACCATCGACCCTCCCCCCACCTTTCTAAAAAAGAGAGTTTTTAACATGTGCTCTCTCCTCTTAATCGTATTCCTTGTTTTAGAAGTTTGTTTCTTCTTCTAATCATGGCACCACCATATGCCGTCAATACACCACGCCGCTGGTTCTTATTTTTATTAAATACAGTATATACATTTACACGGCAAAGTGCGAAGGGACGAGGAGAGCTTAAGAGGTGGGGGGGGGGGGGGGGGGGGGGGGGGGGGGGGGGGGGTATGGTGAACAGCGTGAACATGACGATGGTTAGTCATCATTGGTTGGCTTTTTGGTGGTTTGTTTGTTTGTTTTTTGTTTTGTTGTTGTTTTTATATGAGTGGGGGGGGGGGGGGGGGGGGGGGGGGGAATTCTTCCATATCCGCAATGAGTCAACAATAGAAACAGTTCAAACTTTCTTTTTTTACTTTTTCTTCTAAGCCGTTTTTTCTTGTTAGCTGAAAAGCGGTTTGAACCCGAAATGTATTGTTTGTTTTTGTTTTTGTTTTTTGAGGAGGGGATAAAGCTATTATATTCATATTTTGTACATTACTTCTTCTAAAGCATCCACATTTTCGATGGCAGCTGCTTGCTTCTTTGGCTGACTCATCTTGATAGGTTTTTAAAGTGGTGTATGGCCTTTCAAGTGTACTACCGTCAACCAATCAATGAAGTCATATTCAAGGCAGCCAGGCTATCACTATCATAAATATTTCTTTTTAACTTTTTTTCATAATCCCCAATTTGATACAATTACTAATTTTTCATAAATTTAAACTTTCCGCTAATGGAACAAGTCACTCGCTGGTATGAAGCTTCTGAGCAAACTTCAAATAAAAATAAATTGCTGACTACTGACTTTCAGAGAATTTTTTATTTATTTATAATTTTATTTTTATTTATTTTTTTAAAATTTTATTTTAATTGTTTTATTTATTTTTTTTTTTTTATTTATTTATTTATTTTTTTTTTTTTGGGGGGGGGGGGGGGGGGTCGTTTTCATTAAAATATATATATATATATATATATATATATATATATATATATATATATATATATATATATATATATATATATATATATATATATATATATATATATATATATATATTATATATTCTTCTAATTTGGTCTGTGTGCTTTTTTTTTTTTTTAAATTTTTTTTTTTTTGACATCATGACGAAGTAGAAGCTACTTTAAAAATAAAAATAGCTGTTGTCGCCAGTTCAATGTCCTTCTGATAGCCTCAGTGGTGTTAATTCGTGTGCACCTACTTTTTAACCTTATTGTATCCAAGTAAACAAGTGCGTGTGGTCAGAGACCGGACGGATATACTCTCTCTCTCTCTCTCTCTCTCTCTCTCTCTCTCTCTCTCTCTCTCTCTCTCTCTCTCATTCTTATCTCTCGATGTTTCTCGTTTCACTCGACTTGTAACCAATTGTCCCAGGATGAATTTGACTGTAGTGGTTTTATCGTTTGAGTCCGGTACATTTGCCAGAAAACTCTAGGCGATTGACTACCATCTTCTCCAAGGGGTAGCAGCAACCATTACTCCTGAGTGAAACTCGGCTGACCTACCGAACACTGGCGGGAAACCGGAAATTTTTTAAAATTTTTTTTGTTTATTTGTTTTGTTGTTTTTTGACATCATCGACAGTCTGTTATTTGACGAAGGAGAAGCTACTTTTTTTTTTTAATAACTGCTGTCGTCAGTTTAATGTCCTTCTGATAGCCTTGGTGGTTTTAATTCGTGTGCATCAACTTTTTAACTTTTAACCTTATGAAATTCAAGTAAGCAAGATACTGGACGGATAGTGATTTTTCTCTCTCTCTCTTTCTCTTTCTCTCTTTCTCTCTCTCTCTCTCTCTCGCTCTCTCTCTCTCTCTCTCTCTCTCTCTCTCTCTCTCTCTCTCTCTCTCTCGATGTTTCTCGTTTCATTCGACTTGTAACCAACCGTCTCAGTACTGGGATGAAATTGACTTTAATGGTTTTACCGTTTGAATCCGTTACATTTACAGAAAACTCGTCGCGATTGACTACCATCCTGTCCAAGGGGTAGCAGCAACCATTTCTCCTGTCCGCTTATCGCCTCTAGGAATGGGGATAAACCTATGCAGTCAAGAGTGTAAATCTTAGTGGGCACTGGAATTAACCCATGGTTCTCCTGGCTTTAAGAGATTAGGCAAGGAACATCATATTTTCCAACACGATTGACCATCCCTGCCGAACGCTGGGGAAAACCGGACATTTATTAATGGGAGGGGGGGGGGGGGGGGGGGAGACCCTTATCTGGTCATTTGTTGGGATGGATAGTAATAATTACCATAGTGTAAGTAGCATAGAAGAAAATAGCTGGAGATAATAATGATGATATTTAATATATACAATAGTAGTAAGTTTGCAACCTATCTTCCTAAGGATCCTTTTTCTTTTGGGTAGCTGATGCGTGAACTGAAAACTGCCCGTTGTTTACGCTGTGGTAGCTATAAGTGGAAGCAATCATTGTGTGTTCGGGTGAGTGCATCCTGCCCGGTGCTGTGTCGGCTGTATTTGTTTTTCATGACTGTTGTACGTACCGTTTTGAGTGCAGGCTCAGTCATCTGGTTGTAGGTTATCAACTCTTGTCTCTTTCGCTGTTGTCATCACCTTCAGCTTCACTGGCGGTATGGTATCATGATTTTTCTCCATTTCTTTAAAGTTAGTGTTTAACTTTTTATGATGAGATAATATACAGGGATTATCCCAGTGTCAGGGAGCTAAACACATTATCCAATTGATACGATGCACACACACACACACACACACACACACACAGAGAGAGAGAGAGAGAGAGAGAGAGAGAGAGAGAGAGAGAGAGAGAGAGAGAAGTGGGGGGGGGGGGGGTGCGAGCAATTGCATTGATTGAGAGCCATCCGGCCACTCAAATGAAAAACAATTATTGTCTTTCAAAATTTAGAAACTATCGTGCGGCCTCTGTTCTAGTTCTCTCTTCTACGTATTCCCGTGAAATTTAATTAGCGAGCAATTAAGCTATAATTACGCCCTTTCGCAACGACGCCATTAGGTCCCGTCGCCGAGGTATTCCATGAAGGAAAAAGGATAACCCATCAAACACGATGTCTGAACTGATGTCAACAGGAATCACCTAAGTTGTCCACAGTGAGCAGATCTGGAGTTCATAATCTTGTCCAAGGAAAAAAAACGAAAGTGCTCGAAGCGGGGCTCGAACCCTGGACCACCCGGCACAATGCAATATCATAACCACTCGGACACTTCGAGTAATTGTCCATTACAGCAATGTTAAAACGGGTCTGTGATTGCGCCTGAATATCAGACCTGCAAAATGTGTTCACATAATAAGCGTCGCAAGGTCTATACAAAACAATTTAAGTGTACACCATAGCATACACTTGTCGGAACAAAGTTCAGGTAGCCAAAGGCACTTTCATTGGCAATGAGAAATGAAAATTCAAAGAAAGTCTTCCTCTCTCAATATATCATACACTTTGGTGTTTTTGAAAATTAAGTCTAGTGATAGGATTTGATGAGGCTGCGGGTGAGAATCTCGATATTGTCCCTTCTTATCTATTTCACTGTTCGTAATATATTCTTTAAAAAAAAAACAAAAACACCCACAAAAAACATATATATATATAGAGTAGATTCAGGCTTACCGGACACACAAGCCTTATCTGTGGTCGTCTCAGAGAATGGAACGCTGCTGGCCAGAAATAAGACCAATGCTGTATAGTGATGTCGTAAAATGTAACGCTCGAGTGGCCGGTTTCAGGTGAACAAGCCGATTTTGCACCCTAAGCAGTCTTTTCCATGTTCTCGACGCAAAATGTTATTCGTGACATTTTGGTACTACCGGACACTTATGGAACGTTAAGGTCCAACCGGACACCCAACTTGGGCAAACCGGACACCCTTCACGGATGTTGAAAAACACTGTTTCCTTTTGTTTTTTTAATAGTTTTCAGTTCATAAACAGTTACAACAGATCCATAGGCTCAGTTTGTAAAATATCTGCCGGGTCATTGGTCAATTTGGGGGTTCGATTCCAGCATTCCAAGGACTTTGAAGGACTCTTTCCATAAATTGGCAGAATGTTTCCTTCCCCCAAAACGACTGCCATATATTTTCATAAATAGCTAGACTAGATCTAGAGTCTAGATAGATAAATAAACACGTTTATGTTCATTTTCAACAGAGAAAGACAAAAATAATTTATTCAAAACAATTAATAGGGTACATAATCATAACGCAACATGGCACTTGCACAATGTACAAATAAACGTGAAAACACTGATCTCCTCCTCACTCATCCCCAGTATCTTCTCTCTCTCTCTCTCTCTCTCTCGCTCTCTCTCTCTCTCTCTCTCTCTCTCTCTCTCTCTCTCTCTCTCTCTGCCAGTACATCCTCTGTGGTACCACCTCCCACACTTGCACCAAATCCATCCATCCAGGTTCCTATCACTTCCACAAAAATCACATAAACGTTCATCTTTGTCATTCACACCACATAACTCATCCATATCCATCTCAACGTCCGACCTGTCATCATACACAACAATCGTATCATCATCCTCTGCACTAGACTCCACACTTTCTTCCACTCTCCTCTTCTTGCCCTTCCCCTTCCGAGCACCGTCACTTGGGTTTTGTTATCGGAGCCGACTTGATAGGGGTGCTTGGAAGAAATGTCTGCAATGATGACTGAACCTCCCAGGTAGAAAGGGAAGCCAGTCTCGTCGCAATTGAAGACGTTGCTGGGGGGGGGGGGGGGGGGGGACCTTGGTAATGTCGATGCCATTTGACATTAGCGATGTCCGCATGGTGTGGAACCACCCACGTATCTTTCCTTCTGATACCTGGGCGCGTTGTTCCCCAAGGGACATCGCTTTTCTCTCCCGCACCTCCCCCTTGTGTCTCTCCATGAATGCTTTGTACCAGTAATATCCTGGCTTGTTGTTTTTGAAGGGGGTCTCTCTGCCTTCAGCATTCATTATTCTTTGCACCTCCAGGCACAGCTGCTCCCTGTCCTTCCCATCACCTGCCCTGGCACAGGCCACCATCCATTTGACAAGTTTTTTCTCCTCCTCTGTGGCCAACACTGTATGAGATACCCTATGGACGGGGTATTTTCCGGCCATCTTGTCTATCAGGGTTGAATTCGGGACAGAGTAGGTCGCAGCGGCCTGGCGGAATGAAAGATTTTTGGTGCGGATGGCATCAAGTGCAGCATCCACACTCTTGTCAGTGTACTTTGATCGCGGCATCTTGGTGCCTGTAACAATGTGAAAAAATTAACTTTATTTAGATATTTGAACTTCATTTTCATAGACTGGCTAGTCTAATAATGTAAATTTTCCTTTACAATGGTGAACATAATATAATTTTAGGGAGGCCTTCCGAAAGCTCCTACATCCCCAGTATTTTTTTATAATGTTCTAGTAGGGGGTTTGGGAGGGGGAAAAGTTTTATTTTTAAAGTCTCCCCCCTCCCAAACCCCCTACCAGAACATTATAAAAAAAAGTTTCCCCCCTCCCAAAACATTATAATACTGGGGATGTAGGTGTAGACGCTTTCGGAAGGCCTCCCTAATTTTCTAATAATAATAATAATCATGATAAACATAGGCCGGTCAACAGAAATACAAGGAAAGCATTGCAACAAATAATATTATAGACGTCTATAATAATAATAAACAACTTAATCAACCCGTCCGGTTTCACCTGAATCGTTTAAATTTTCTTTGGTCAAACCGGACACCCCCCCCCCCCCCCCCCCCCCCCCCCCCCCCCCCCCCCACTGGAGCTAAAATGAAAACCGGACATCGTCAGACGATCTAACCACAATCAAACGATCCTAAAATAGCATGTAGTGCAGTGGTTGAGCCGAAACTCCTTAATAAAAACGTATAAATAGCTTAAATAGCAACTTCCTTGCACACCTTGCAACCCATAACAAAGAACGGGATACTTACGTTTTGTGAGAAATATCTCGATGAAAACACGATTCTTTGACTTCTCCTTGATTGCACTCATTGAAACGGCAGGAAAAACGTCACAACAGACGTGTGCTGAGTTACTAGAAATATGCACCGGGGAAAAAACAAAACAAAAGGAAATTAGACATCGAGTCGGGTTGCGTCCGGTTTGACCTGAATCTACTCTATATGGGGTTAGCATTGTTCTCTTCGGCCCTTGTTAAAATGTTGTCAACGTCCACAAAATTACTGGCAAATCTAGACAAAAAAAATGTTCTCGCCTAATATGTAGATCATATCCCAGGACATATTACAATGATATAGTCGCCTGGCGACAATTGTCTCCACAGACGCGTGGCAGTCGTCAACAAAATTAGATTTATCTTTATAAAATACCCAGGAGGAGAAATCGGGACGCCATTTTGAAGTTAGGTCTTGGTAGTTGAATTTCAAAATGGGATCGACTGGACCTGCTAAATCCTGTTGTATTGTAACCGACGGAAATGCGCTTATAATTATGAGATCAATACAATTTTATTTTTTTTGAAATCCCATATAGTAGGTAAATCCAATGACGACGCTTTATGCGATTCTGGTATTTTCATCAACTTTTTTACTTTGGTAAAGCCAAACTAACAATCTGTTCTTCTTCAGGAATGAGACTTTTGCTTTTCCTTTTTTTTTTTTACCTGGGCCTTGAAATCTTTTACCGAAAGCGAGATAGAATAATGCTCAAGAGTTATACTCACCCAATTTCAAATGTGGAATAATTACTGTTCAAGAGATTGGTCTTAGTAAACTGGAGAAAGCTATGAAGGATGGTGATCACCCCCTTCACATATAGTTCTCCACGAGGAGCCGTCGTCTTTTATCAATAAAAACAAAGAGACCACGTCACCTTAATTAATTTTTACCACAAAGTGTTCGAATTTTTAATGCGCAACTGTGATTTAAATTAAATGGCTAAGGCGGGGGAATTCCATACCCGGGAGTAATTCCACACCCACTTTCACTATATCTAGTTCTTCGCAGAATGAATGGAAAAAGACTCAATGGATACTGTTCAAAGTTTTAACTGCCTTTTGATTTCTATTTCCTGTTTGAACACAAGAAGCAGACACTTTTACTACTGTTGAATTCTGACAATTTTTCAAGTTTTTACAAACCCATTGAAGGTAACACTGTTTTCAAATATTGCAATATGTTGTTAATTTTTTTTCAACTTTGAAGCTCAGGCTAGAAATGCTAATTTATTCATCGGATATGTAAAGTTTTTCCCCAAACCTGTTCTAGATGCCTTAAGTAAGTTGCTGTGCCTATTTTAGATTCATAAATGTCAGGGAAATTCACACCCTACAGGTTTCGAATTTCTAGTGACTTTTTTTTGTGTGAAAATATTTCATCAAAATCCTATGTCAATGGTTTTATTTTACAAAGAGAGGGCCCAGCTAAATTCCACACCCAACAGGTTTCGAATTTCTAGTTTCTTTTGTTTTTTTTTTTGTTTGTTTTTTTTTGTGCGAAAATATTTAATCAAAATCGTATGTTAATGGTTTTATTTTACAAAGAGAGGCCCCAGCTATCATTTCAAGTAAATTATAGTTATATCCTTATCCATGGTTTTTTTTGGGTTTTTTATTTTTTTTTTGTATTGGAGCAATTCCATACCAAGCGGGTGTGGAATTGCCCCAACATAGTTTACTATTGTTTTTCTTAGAAAAGCTATCATCCAAAAGTCTTGGAGTGTGTAGCCTATTAATCCTGTTTGAATGATAAGCCTTATTGTGGGCCTACATGATGTTACTTATGTATGCCCATGCTTTAGAGCTGGATCTTGAAGGGATTTCTGTTCATATTTTTCTATCGAGATTGGCTAATCATGGTGATGAATTACAAGCAAAGACGGTGTGTTTTTAAATGTTATTTGTACAGAATCCAAGTGTGAATGAATGGCTGTGGGATATTTGTATTCTGTTTGTGTGATAACCTCATCAATAGAAACTTTATGTCAATAAACTGAAAAAGTTGGGTGTGTAATTCCCCCCACCTTGCCCTACTATTTTTTAGAAAAAAAATATGCACACACAAGTTCGGAATAGAGACCATAAGAATAATCTGTCTCAATTTATAAAATTAATATATAAAGAGTCGCTATTATTTTCTCAATTCTATATTCATACATTTTTATGCATTTACTTCACTTTGTAAAATATAGATATTACCAATTACCATCAGGTACTCGTATATTATTATTATATGGGAGTCGAGTCACTGTGTGCACAGTGTGTTGTCAAATAGCGAATAGTTAAAGAAAGAAAAGAAAACCTGCTCAAATGATAACAATCATTAAATAAAGATGAAAAGAGACTCTTTATTCTCTTTTTTTATATCGGCAAACTTATTTTATTTTCTGTGATGGTTGATGCCTTGTATTGATTTTTTCAAAAACATGTCATGGATAATGGAGACGCTTTCCGAGAGCCTTTTTTAAAGTGTTATTAAAGAGCGATGTAAATGTTTCTTGATTTTTCCTTTCTTTTTATTTTTATCTTGTGTGTGTGTGTGTGTGTGTGTGTGTGTGTGTTATGATATTTATCTCATGTTTTTCTTTGTCAATATATATATATATATATATATATATATATATATATTATATATATATATATATATATATATATATATATATAATATATATATATTGTCGCCCCCTTTTTGTCCGGTCCAGTTTGCCTTGATATAAAACTCTATAAAATCTTTATTATAATTATAATCCATAATCCAACGTGTCACAACAGTATTGATTCCTTTTGTTTCGGGGGTTTTTTTTTTTTTTTTTTTTTTTTTTTTTTTTTTTTTTTTTTTTTTTTTTTTTAGCTTACAGTCTGCTTAGTCTTTGAAAAAAAATGTATTATTAACTTTTGTATCCTAGTCTCCTCTTTTTTTTTTTCATTTATTTTCTCCAAAATGTTGAATATTTCACTGGCTCTTTTTTTTTTTTTTTAAATATCGAGAATAATTTATATTGTCGACTAACGATATGGAAACCCATTGACACGATTGCATCGCCAGAAAAACGGGGCTCCTGACTCGTGAGTGTCCTGACTTATTTCATATGCTCAAACCAACATTATCGAGCACTCTTGTGCCTACAAGTACCCAGCAAGTTTATCCCGAATTCTACAGCGTTAAACTGACAACAGCTGCTAAAGACTTTCCGCCACATCACACAGGCCAAGCTACCCAATCACTGATGGGTGGATACACCAGAAAAAAAAATCTCGACTCCACCCAGGATCGTTTAGTGATCCCTTTGCGTGTGAAGCGAGTCCTCTACCAACTGGGCTGTCTTGACCCCCCCCCCCCCCCCCCCCCCCCCCCCCCCCCCCCCCCCCCCCCCCCCCCCCCCCCCCACACACACACACACACTTTTTCCCCCCTCCTTTATGCTCAAATATAAATATATTTTTTTTAAATGACTATTTTTTTTCCAATAGGGAAACGTTCCAGCGTCGTTATCGATTTGTGACATCGATCCATACTCAGCACGGTGCCATGATTATTTTTTTTTCCGCCATTCTATCTATTGTCCCTGGGAATGTGCTCCTTTATAATTCATATTATAGCCTGGCGATTTGATTTCTATTAAATTCGTTCTGACATTTTGGGTCCTCCGCATTATATTTATTTTTCTCCCCTCCTAATATTGTTATTATTATTATTATTATTATTATTATTATTATTATTATTATTATTATTATTATTATTATTATTATTATTATTAATGTTATTATTAATGTTATTATTATTGTTATTATTATTATTATTTTATTTATAGTATATGTTATTAGATTGTATTTTGTGTGTATTCATTTTAAAATTTGAGCTTTTATATAGAGCAATGCCCTCACTAATTAAAGTAAATAGCTCTCATTTCACTTTAATTAATTAATTAATTTATTTATTTATTTATTTATTTATTTATTTATTTATTTATTTATTTATTTATTTATTTTTGGTGTGTTCCTGAACAGTTGTTCATGTTGTGTAAGAATCAACTTTCGTTCATAAGATATGTAGTGTATCCTTCTTATAGGTGATCTCAAACTAAGTACATTGGTGGTATGCTCTTGGAATCTACATCTGATCCCTATTTGTTCCCAGTTCCCCTATATCTTCCTTTTTCTTGGGTGCTTTAATTGTAATTCTAGAACATTTTGCTATCCCATTTTCTTCCTTTTAATGGCGCTGATATAACCAAAATGTGTTGCAAGCGCCGTAAAACCCCGAAAAACAGAAACACAAACATTATTGTCTAACTGTTAACTGGTTAAGGAGCAAATTTATCGACTATGTACGCACTAATCACAATTACAAAGCCGCTCAAGTTGACGCGGACTACTCACAATTGGTGTATTTACTGAATCACTGCTACCTTCTAGTATCAATTTTGCTCTGCAATGGTTTATGTACATGTTTTATGTAATATTTATATGCCAGTGTATGCGCGCACGTGTGTATATGTGTGTGTGTGCGTGTGTGTGTTTAAAGTGCTATCCGGTGCCTTATTAATTTTTGTATATATTTGTCATTGAAAAGTAAGTATCGTGCTCGACTAGAATTCTTATTGCGCCAAACGGACGTTTTTCATTAATGCAAAATACATTCATATCACCATCGGCATCGTTGTTGCCAGAACTGTCTTTTTACAGTAATAAAACGGAATAGCTTGCAGCTCATCGAGAAACCCGGCTACTGTTCCTGATTTTAAATTCTCTCCTTGCCAAAATAACTAAGCCGCAACTTTCACGCGCGAGGTATATTTCTTGTGACTCACGCTATCGCCATTGAAAGGAGTGTTAACTTCGAACTAGATATGCTTTGTGCATATTTTGAAATGTCCAGGTATGATGAATCAAACAGTAGACCTATTTTTTGTTTTGTTTTGTTTCTATCAAGAGGTAAGCAAGTCGATGCCAGTGATAAGAGTTTGACATTTCAAATGCTTAGATGGACCAGAAGATGCGATTCCTTTGAAATTAACCAGACGCTATATTATAATTATATATTATGGAAATAATTGTTCGAGTTGTTTTGTTTTGTTTGTTTTTGTTGATATGTGTTTTTTATGTTTGTTTTTTGTTGATTTTTCTTTTTTGTTTCTTTTGTTTTGTTTTTTTTATTTATTTTATTTTTTTGGCTTGTTTTCACTTGCTTTTTTTTCATTTAAAAAGTCCCATGCTTAATCATTTCCGTGTTATTGGGTTCAATTTTAGTATAAACTAACTTCTACCGGTTTCATCAAGGTTTCGGTCTTAACCCTTTTCTTTTTGTTATTATTATTATTATTATCATCATCATGATCGTCGCCATCACCATCATCATCATCACCTTCATTGTTGTTGTCGTTGTTGTTGTTGTTGTTGTTGTTGTTACTATTATTAATTGAAATAATTATTCAGACCCAACAGTTACACAAGCTTATATGTTGATATCTTGCAAAAGCATTACTTTAGAACTGCGAAGCAAGCAAGGCGATGGTGTTATGTATTTAAACAAGAATCAAAATCGGAGTTCGGACCTATGTGCTCATATTTGCAGGTCTGATAACCGAGCGAAAAATTGTGGACCTGATTTATCATTGTTGTAAGGGAGAATATATTTCGCGTTGGTTTGAGCATATTTCCATTACAACAATGAGCCCATAACCTTTTTGGGTTATCAGACCTGCAAATAAGTACACGTCGGGTCTGCCGAATCAACTGGGATGTGGGGTGGGAACAGAGCTCTGCGATCTTCAAGGTTTTGAGAACAAATTCCAACGTTCCCTTCTACTGGATTTTTTATTCTAACTACTCACAGTCACTAACCAGGGATACGGTATTTCCCAACCCCATGTTTGACTTGGAGCACAGGAAGGCAATTGTTGTTTTCTTATCTTTTCTTTCTGTCTCTTTTTTCCCCGCTGGTATTATTCATTTTTAATTGACATGAACAGATCCGCAGCTTAGCGGCACAGATACATGCGCGCGTATGAACTTTATCACTGTAAAATTCCTCGGTAGCCGGTAGAAGATGCAGGTGTTTGGTTTATTAAGACACTAAGTAGAGGCAGTGGCAGTTTACGTGGGATGGTGATATTCAAGAGGGGATGGTGCTGACATTTACCACTGATGTTTAGGCTTGTGACTCCACCCCCGCCCCCCTTTTTTTCATAAAAACCTAAATAATTAATTTTAATTAATGGATAAATGAAAATTCAAGGTGATAATGAAGGGAAGAAGAAGAAGAAGAAGAAGAAGAAGAAGAAGAAGAAGAAGAAGAAGAAGAAGAAGAAGAAGAAGAAGAAGAAGAAGAAGAAGAAGAAGAAGAAGAAGAGAAGAAGAAGAAGAAGAAGAAGAAGAAGAAGAAGAAGAAGAAGAAGAAGAAGAAGAAGAAGAAGAAGAAGAAGAAGAAGAAGAAGAAGAAGAAGAAGAAGGGGGCGGGGAGGCGGATGAAGATGAGGCTTTGTCGTCTAGTGGTATGACAATCGCCTTGGAATGTCCAGAACGGCACATATTTGAGTCATTGGAAAAGGCTCTTTACTCACATTCTCGTATCGTACTCATGTGTAAAATGAGTACCTGGCCGTTAACGGCGTTGTCTCTGTCTTGTTTAGTGTTACTGTTGGTAAGGGACCCCTTGTAAAGCTCTTTAGACATGTTTAGTGCATATTGTTCTATATAAATGTTCTTGTTTAAAGGCTCTATATCTGGGTCGGGTTCCTGGTCTCCCATATTAGGGCAGGGTTGCACTACTGTGTCTTATACCCCCTTATATCTGTTTTCCAATTTGCTTTCTGCCTTTGTATTGGAATGGGATGACTTAGTTTTGTCCTGGCCTTGGCTGGGGGAAAACCAGTCAAATGTATAGTTTTTGTTTTGGGAGATGATATGTTTTCCCTTGTAAATCATCTCTCTTTTATGTATTGTTATATTTGGTATGATGAAAGTAAAATGTAAACATGCGGGTGTATTCCTCTTAGTGGGATACTGTGCTTGAGTCTGGGTGTGATTTTTAGGTGATCTCAAACTTTGTACATATAATGGTATGCTCTTGGAACCTACATCTGTTCCCTATTAGAACCAATTCCCCTTTATCTTACTTTTTCTTAGGTACTTTAATTGTAATTCTATAACTTTTTACTATACCGCTTTCTTCCTTTTTACGTGAGCTAATATGACCTTAATGTGTTGCAAGCGCCGTAAAACCCTTTAAAAGAAAAAAAAAAAAAAAAACAAACGGTCTATTTGCAGAACATAAATGAGGAGGAGAATATCCATCCATACTTCATGACGTCAATGTTATTGTTTTTAGACGGCCATTATTTAAATCAGATTATAAGCGTTTAGGGTTGCACATATTTTTATGTGTTGGTACGTTCTATTTATATCCGGCTGGCGGATGTTGTGAGTTTGTTGGTTTTTTTTTTTAGCTAAATGCTGACCTGCCTAGTACTACGACATATTCGTAGAAATACGAATTTTTGGCTCAAGCTACAAACCTGCATTCGCCTCTTTGACTCAATTAATCTTGTTGAAAAAGGAAGTTTGTGTACCTCAGTACCCATATTTAGGACTTAGGAGAATTTTTGGATCATGGTGAGGGCAAATTATTGTCTTCTAAAGTGACTATTTCTTTACTTCATTGGAAACTACGAACTTTTGAAATTTCAAGTAGGCAGCTCTGTAAACGCATAGCATCAATGAGTAACTGTCATCAGATAAGATGTGAAATGTAGTTTCATTTTTGAGGGGAAGGGGGGGGGGGGGGGGGGGGGGGGGAAGGGGAGAAAGAAAGAAAAGGAGACAACATAAAGCAGAATAAAGTATAAAGCAGAAAGAAATGAAAGCATTGCATCATGCCGACGTTATCGGTCTTGTTCTTTTCTTCCCTCTTTTTTTCTTTCTTTTTACTCAAGTGTCTCGAATTAACTAAATTTTCCCACAGGATAATCGAACCTGCGTTCTGCCTCTCTCTCTCTCTCTCTCTCTCTCTCTCTCTCTCTCTCTCTCTCTCTCTCTCTCTTTTTTTTTTTTTCTCACGCACGCGCACACACACACACACGCTCTCCCCCCCCCTCTCTCTCTCTCCCTCTCTCTCTCTCCCTCTCTCTCTCTCTCTTTCTTTCTCTCTCTCTTTCTCTCTCTCTCTCTCCCTCTCTCTCTCTCTTTCTTTCTCTCTCTCTCTCTCTCTCTCTCTCTCTCTCTCTCTCTCTCTCTCTCTCATAGATGCACACAAACACGTCGTCGTTTTAAAAATGTTATATTCTTTTATCTATTCTGTTCCTCCTCACATTTTTCCGGGGGTACATTTTGAGGGTGTTTCGTGTTTTGCTTTGTTTTGTTTATGGAATAAATTACCTAACGACATAGGATATTATATTCCGCCCCCGCCGTCTCGTACCTGGATGTGGAATGAATTAGAAAGAAGAAAATAAAAACTGAATTCATGTTGAAACATTGCTCAGTTGTGTATGTGTGTGTGAGAGAGAGAGAGAGAGAGAGAGAGAGAGAGAGAGAGGGGGGGGGAGAGAGAGATAAGACGACAGGGTGGCTGAGGGAGGGAGAAGAGAGAGAGAGATAGTGAATGAGTGAGGAAAGTGAGAGAGATAGGGGGGGGGGGGGGGGGGGGGGGAGGGGCGTCGACTGACTTTAACGACTTTTTCTTCTCCTGGAGTAAGGCAATTAAACGCATGTCTTTGTACCGTGTGCGGAACTGTTGGTTTCAATCAATTTTAATGCACTTCAACTGAGTTTTAAACGTTCCAAGTTTACGAGTTGCACTCTAATATGTGTATGACTTTGCGCGCGTACGTTCTCTCTCTCTCTCTCTCTCTCTCTCTCTCTCTCTCTCTCTCTCTCTCTCTATATATATATATATATATATATATATATATATATATATGCCTATCTATCTCTCTATCTAATATCTATCTCCCTCTCTCTCTCTGTGTGTGTGTGTGTGTGTGTG
This sequence comes from Berghia stephanieae, assembly GCF_034508935.2. Classification (NCBI taxonomy): domain Eukaryota; kingdom Metazoa; phylum Mollusca; class Gastropoda; order Nudibranchia; family Aeolidiidae; genus Berghia; species Berghia stephanieae. The sequence continues at coordinate 23,411,073 of NC_088367.1, forward strand.
TGTGTGTGTGTGTGTGTGTGTGATAGAAAGTGAGAGCGTTGAGAGAGCGCAAGAGCCGGCATCAATTTTTACAATTAATTAGAACGTGTGTGTGTGGGGGGGGGGGGAGTGAGTGAGAGAGAGAGAGAGAGAGAGAGAGAGAGAGAGAGAGAGAGAGAGAGAGAGAGAGAGAGAGAGAGAGAGAGAGAGAAGGGAAGTGAGTACTACCTATGCCGTAATAGAGCACTCAGTGCTAACTTACTTCTAACTAAATGTCAATTAAGATCGAAGTGTCACAAATGAACTTTGGAAGGGGATTTCTTAGAAAGAGGGGAGATAACTTTTCACCACCACTAGAGATTGCAAAACAGTGCAAGTGCCTGCCTAATTACCGGGCATGTTTAGTAACGAATTCATCTAATATGATGCAATCAGAAACACTTAAAACAACTTACGAGCCTGATTGACAGTTTGTTTTTATCGACATGAACTTATTTCCGGGTCTGACAGCCCAAATGAGCTCCTGCTGTAATGGAAATATTGTCAAACAAACGCTATTGGTATACAGATATTGTCCATTACACCAATGTTAAAACAAGCCCTTAGTTTTGTTCGGTAATCAGGCCTTCCAATTATTGCACGTCGTTTAATCTTTTTTAATTGTCAAATGCACACTTTTTAGACCTCTATGTATAATTGTCGTGTAATTGTTTCGTTCCTGATATTATGGCTTTCTCAGTTGGCGATAAAAACAAGGAAGTTATACACCTCGCGATTGGAACGCATAACATGCTCGTTGTGACTAAGCTTTTAGTATTGATCTTTTTTGTTCACATTATCGTGCAACTGGAATCATTATCTGCTTTTTAAAACCATAGCGTTTAAGTACGTAGTTGTCCTTGAGAGCTACGAACGAGACCTCTTATTCCCGGGTGTACTATGTTTTTTTTTTTTGTTGTTGTACTAAATGGTTATACTAAATGACCAGTAACCATTAATTCTTTCTATCCTTTTGCTTGGACGCTAGTCTTATCACAATCGTCAGATCTAATGCGGCTATGTGGTATAGTGGTATGACACTCGCTTTCGGATCGGAAGGTCCTGGGTTCGAGCCTCGCTCGGAGCATAGTTGATTCCTTGGAAAATGCTCTTTACTCACACTCTCTCACCGCACTCTGGTGTAAAATGATTACATGGCCGTTAAATAGCGTTGTCTCTGTCGGTAAAAATGCAATATCGCCTAACAGGAGTCATGTCTCGTTCTTCATGTTGCTGTTGGTCAGGGCCCCTTGTAAAGCGCTTTGAGTTTAGGTGAATATTGCGCTATATAAAAGCTCATTTAAATTATTTTTTTTTAGATTTAATGCACTCACCTCCCCCCCCCCCCCCCCCCCCCTGGCCATGGCAGGGATCCTTAGCTGAGAGGAAGGCATTTGAACGTATGGTGCATCCTTGGCCATATTATTATAATCTCTCTTTGCTTTTAGAAGCATAATATGTACCAAGCTGCACTGATGAGACGTTTCACGACGAAACGGTGATGTCTTCAGATTGCATTCTTGCAGATAGATATTGATAAGAGTGTGTGTGTGTGTGTGTGTGTGTGAGAGAGAGAGAGAGAGAGAGAGGGAGAGAGAGAGAGAGAGAGAGAGAGAGAGAGAGAGAGAGAGAGAGAGAGAGAGAGAGAGAGAGAGAGAGAAGTTGTTATCTCTGACAGGCAGCTCATTTCATTCTCCCGAGATTACTCATCATTTCCTTCTTACTGCCCAGCCCCCCCCCCCCTCCCTCCATTAAAAAAAAACCAAAAAAAAAAACATAATTTATAATTTTCTCTCCCATTCACATGTC
>NC_088367.1:23417899-23485399 GCF_034508935.2 Berghia stephanieae
TGTTTGTTTGGTTTTTTTTTGGTTTTTTTTTGGTTTTTTTTTTGGGGGGGGGGGGGAGTTCATTGTAAAAGTTGTGTCTATTCTCCATCATAACGAATAGTATTTTACAACAAGTTAGTATCACATTTGTGGTTATAAATTCAAATTCATGGACTTAGCCTAGTTCACCATGACATAATATTGTGTTTAGCACAGAACAAGACTTATTTACACTAATTTATTATCATTTATATGATTTAATTTATAAGACAATTAAAATTAAACAGGTTTTTAAAGTAGAAATAAATTTATAGAATTGACCTTACTTAAGGCTTATATAATTTTGATCATATACAAAAACCATATAATATCATTGCATTTTATTCCATAAGAAAATTAAAAAAAAAAAAAAAAAAATTATTTCAAGGGAGAAACTTCCTCCCTGTATAATTTTATTTTAAAACTGCACCCTTTCGCACAGCATGATAAGATGATGTCTCTTTAGCATTCAATGAAGGAACATGTATAATCCATCAAAGAAACGTCTGATGTCAACAGGAATCACCCACTTTGTACAAAGTGAGCAAATGGGAGGGGGTGAGGGGGGGGGGGGTAATAATCTTGCATAAAGAAAAAAAATAAAAGTGCCAGAAGCGGGGCTCGAACCCGGGACCTATCGGGTCACAGTGGTAATGCCTTAACCACTTGTCCTTCTCTTTATAATTCTATAATAACAAGCTTGTAATTTGCTTCCAAATATTTAACGTTTCTTTTTCTGTATTTTTCAACTGCAGTACTTAGTGGCTGTTCTAAGCGCAATGGGCTTGACGATATCGGCTGTTGTGTATGGAATCATCTACAGAGAGGAGGTTTGTACCACTGCAATTTTAAATTTGATAAATTTTTATGGGATCAAAATTACAATTTCATCTCTAAATTTTGTGCATTCACATCCATTTAAGTTTAAGTAAGGCTTTTGATTATTTCATTAAATGATATTCAAAACAATCAAAATATGGTCACTAAAAGATTTTGTCATGAGATTGTGTGCATGAAACATGAAAAGAGAAATAAAAAAAACCATTTGTTATGTGTAACAGGTGACTTTGTACTGCTGGACTGCATGACAAATAAACAAAAACTTGTAAAGTATGTTGAAATGATTAACACAGACAAAGTGAATTTTAATTACAATATTTAATAAATTTAATATATTCTTCAACATCATCATCATCATCATCATCATTATTATCATCGTGTCCATATATGTCTTAATATCAATCAGTTGGAAGACACACTGGTCCGTGGGAAGCTGCTGGAGAATGTGATCAAGAGCAAGTACATGGAGGACAGCACCAACCGATATACCAGAGTGGTGGACATTATGCAGTCCGAGGTTTGTTCTTCTTCCTCTTCTTCTTCTTCCTTTTCTTCTTCTTCTTCCTTTTCTTCATTTTCTTCTTCATTTTCTTCTTCTTCTTCTTCTTCTTCTTCTTCTTCTTCTTCTTCTTCTTCTTCTTCTTCTTCTTCTTCTTCTTCTTCTTTTTCTTCTTCTTTTCCACCTCATTCTTTTTTGGCTTCCTCCTCCTCCTCTTCCTTCTCCTCCTCCTCTTCCTCCTCCTCCTTCTCCTCCCTTTTAAAACAAAATTAGTTCCAATTCTCACTTATCTTTCATTTATGATAATAAAATGATATAGTATTCACACCATTACAGAATAAAGAGCTGTCCAAACTTTCGTCCACCTAGTAGGTGCAATGCTTTAATCCATACACTTTTGTTGTTTGGACTCGTGGTATAAATATGAAATAGAAATGCAGTTGTGGTGTATTCATTTATTGCACTTGTGGGGAACCCGCAGTATGTTCAGGGAAATAAAGGATATTATGAGCAGTCACTTGTCTATTTTATTTATTATACTACTGTTTTAGGGAAATTTACAAATATCGAAAAGAGTCTTTGAGCCATTCTAGGTCAAAATCGGTCTGGTAATAAAGTTTGTAGGTATGCTCAATTGGACAGGGCAGCTAGATGGCGATTCTCAAAATCAAATGACTGGCCCTAGCAGATTTTATAAATAAGCATCTGAGTTAACAGGTGATAGAATTGTGTATATCAATCTGTAAAAAAATTAGTTTTATAATTTTTTGATTTGTCAGTAATTCTGTGCTCGTTGGCAAAAATTTAAGATGGGCTTTTCGGGAAAATATTAATCCCCAACCCTAAATCTGTGTGTCTCTGTATGTGTTTGTGTTTGTTATCTTAAGCCTAGTGTTTTTGTTATGTTTTTTTGTTTGTTTTTTTTTGGGGGGCGGGGATAGTTTTGATCTAGTTTTAATAATAACTCTCTCTTATAATCTGTATTTTATTTTGTTTTCTCTGTTTCATCAGCTGGAGTGTTGTGGGGCTAACCGTCCCTTGGACTATTTCGATTCCCAATGGGGTAATGACCACAAAGACTACGCCCCAGCCTCTTGCTGCAGGGCTTACCAGCGAGAGGAAAACAGGAACAATTTGTGTCGAGTATACAAGCCACAGACTGTCGATGAGTACACGGATGACATATGGCAGACGGTAAGTTAGATCTGAACGTATGGCGTGTGTATGTGTGTGGGTTTTGGGTATGTTTTTTTGAAAAAACATTTTAAAAATAAAAATGTTGCCAATTTTAAAAATACGAAAATCTTTGAAAATTGCATGCATATTTTTTTGGTAGGCCACCATTTTTCTTGTATTACTATGAGGTTTAAAGTATTTATACTATACAGCGTCACATCACTGTGAACGTTGTTCAGTTTTACTCATGAAATGGTGAATGTGCTAGATTAAGTAATACTAAGAAGCTGTGGACTGTAAAAAGTAATCAACAAAAATGAATATAATAGCTTCAAAACAAAGTTGTGGATTGTAAAAAGTACTAAACAAAAAAGGGGGAAAAAAAAGTGCCAAACATGGAACTAAAAAAAACCAACAAAACCCTTCTTCAGCCGACAACAAAAAAACAGTAAAAACATATATATACATTACAAAAAGTCCAGATCAATGGCTGCTGTTTTTTTTATCCTTTCCTTCTTTTTCTATTATTCACAGGGATGTCGTAAGCCTCTCGATGAGTTTTTATCAACTTATGTCTATGTGGTCATCATCATTGCTTCTGTCTACTTCTTTTTACAGGTTTGTAATTCATTTCATAACTAATACGTGAAGGAAATGTGGTTGTTTTAAAAAAACATAAGCAAACTTGAGCATTTTTATCGCGCAATATCCACTACATGTGCTCAAAATGCTTTACAAGAGATCCCCAGCCAACAGCAACACTTTAACATATAGAACGAGACATGCGCCTATTAGACGATATTACAAGGTTGTTTCTTTTTAGACAAAGACAACACTGTTCACGGCTAGACACTCTTTTTACACCTGAGTACAATGAGAGAGTGTGGGTAAAGAGCCTTTTTCAAGGACTAAACGGTGCGCTGCTCAGAGCAGGATTCGAACCCTGGACTTTCCAATCTGAAGGCAATTGTCATATCACAATGCCAAACAGTCGGACAACAGTAGTGAAGGCAATGTCTTCTTGAAAACCTGCTTTTTCAGAGCTGTTTGCATATCTTACTTTCTAGACAAGTGCTATATATTATTATTATTATTATTATTATTATTATTATTATTATTATTATTATTATTATTATTATTATTATTATTATTATTATTATTATTATTAATGTTGTTGTTATTATTATTATTATTATTATTATTATTATTATTATTATTATTATTATTATTATTATTATTATTAATGTTATTATTATTATTATTATTATTATTATTTTATTTATTTATTTTTTTTAAAATATTATTATTATTATTATTATTATTATTATTATTATTATTATTATTATTATTATTATTATTATTATTATTATTATTATTATTATTATTATTATTATTATTATATTATTATTATTATAAAATTATTATTATTATTACTTACTTACTTACTTACTTACTTACTTACTTACTTACTTACTTACTTACTTACTTACTTACTTACTTACGTACTTACTTACTTACTTACTTACTTACTTACTTACGTACTTACTTACTAACTTACTAACTTACTTACTTACTTACGTACTTACTTACTTACTTACTTACTTACTTACTTACTTACTTACTTACTTACTTACTTACTTACTTACTTACTTACTTACTTACTAACTTACTTACTTCCTCCAGGAGCATAGATCATCAGTGATGCTCCTCCGTCGTCCACAATTTTGGGCAGCCATCTTCACTAACTCCCATGCTGATCCTTAATCTTTCAGTTCAGCCTTTGTGTCGCACCTCCATTTTTTATTGGCCTCAGTCTACTGCTTTCACAGTTGTAATCGAGGATTTTCTTCCAAAACTCATTAAAGTTTTGTAATTTTATTTGTTAAAAAGTTTTTATCTCTCTGTGATAAATTGAAATGTAAAATTTCTTCTAAGTATCAAGTGACACAACAATTTCCTCAAATAGAGGTTTAGTCACAATTAGCCCAAAGAGGGACTGACTCTAAGGGAAATAATCATCATTATCTCAAATTGGAATACCGGAGAACCCAAGTTTTGGAACTGTTCTTCCTTTCTTACATGCATACAGTACAAGTCACCTGTTAGACACCCTTTTCGCTAAATATATATATATATATATATATATATATATATATATATATATATATATATATATATATATAGCCAGTGTTTATTCATGTCTGTTTTGAAAGGGGTAAAATGTGTAAACTGTCTTAACAAATGACACAACACCATGCTCAGAGATTTGCTATTATTGTCACTCATTCATTCACTGAGCTTACTTAACATCTTCTTAAGTTTGTTTCAGGTTGCTCCTTTAACCTCATAGTTATCCATTACATCACAGACAACACACATTATAAGATTGTTTTGCTTCAATGTAGTAGTAGTAGTAGTCCTTATGGAGCTGCTGGAGTTTGTCCCAGTTTCTATAGCGTGAAACGGACAATAGCAATTGCTTGCTACCCTTTGCCATCAGATCTAACTGATCCAGCTACCCAATCACTACTGGCTGGACCCAGGACGGTCAGAAAAATATCTCGACTCACCTGGGATCAATTTCAGTCCCTTCTCGTATGAAGCACACAATTGGGAGCTATCGGGACCCCCATACCCCACCCTTTAACGTCAATAAGCTAATAATAATAATCAGTATACCCTAATGATAAAATGATAATTTTTTTTTTCTTCTATTGAAATGTCACTTTTAAAATTTTTTTTTCTATCCATATATCTCACAGCTTGTGTGCATGATCATCACCTCAGTGCTGATCCATCTCCTAAGGTCTCTCTACGTGCCCCAGCCAGATGATATAGTGTACGATATGGCACACAACCAAGAGAAATCACCTTATCCGTCTCGAGGCGACTACAGAGACTACTACCATTAAATCCCAACTTACCTTACAGTTAGATCAACGGACCAAAAAGTCATGCTTCTTTTTATATAATACATATATGATTTTTAAATTTTTTTTTAATGGAGAAAGATTCCTGTGCTGATGATAAATTTAGAAGTTCAAAAGAATTTTTTATTTTTTGGGAGGGAAATTCCTAATGTGAGAATCTTGTAATGAAATGGGTTTTTTTTTTACAAATGCATTTCTTTTTATTTTCTCCATCCGGAATATAATAATTCCTCATTTAAAATGTCAAATACCATATTATCCTCATTAATCACACTCTGCAGGAACACACTCACAAACTCGCACACACACACACACACTTACACCAATTTGCTCAATTGCCTTTCAATGGGAAATAAATTGGCCGAATAGATGTTGTAAAACAATTTTTAAATAAGCAAAACAATCTGAAATAAATTTTGTGGGCAATGTACTTACAGAAGTGTGATGTGGGAAAGGGAAGAAAGATCGGCTATCAGTTGCACAAGTACTCTAAGTAAAATGTAATTGGCGACTGCATTTTTTGTATTGTTAAAACCTAGTAAAGTTCGTTGACTCAATGCGTGTGATGCAGGATGGCAATTTTATGTGCTTGCAGGTTACAGAGCTGGTGTTAACATTTGCACAATGTGCTAGTTGAAAAAAAAAAGGTTAAGCAAACTGCCTGGCAGCATTTTTGTGTGTCTGTGATTGATAGCGGTAATTTGGTAATTTTTTATTTTTTAAGTGAAACAATGAATGATTTATCATGTGCACTTGGTTTTTTTACATGTGTATTTTTAAAACAAAATTTTATTGACATTTTTTTATTTGGATGTTATGTGATGTTTAAGGATTGAATACTAACTAAATATGATGGTCCGATCGAGTAGGATATCTATGAAGGAATAAATCACTAACCAAGACCCATTACTTACATCCATTTTTTTAAATGATCTTAAAGTGTAATTTAAAAATATATGTATATGTTATGTTTATATATCACTTTGTATTTAAAAGAGTAATAGCAGAGAATAACAAACCAGATCAATGGGGATGACGTTGAGAATAGAAGATTGTAAAAGTAAATTATCTTTGAAGTCTTTTCCTATTAAAATAGTCTTAGGTATTTACTGTTTTTGTTCACTTTCATTTTAACCTTTTCCATTCTCTGTTTTCATTTTTTTTGTTTTCTAATAAATATACAAATTATCCATCAATGCTTGGTTGTGTGAGGATAAAAAAAACATATGATAAAAGAATTCATGTTTGTGTGGAAGCCACGTAGGTTTTTTTCTTCCATTTTAAGAAATTACTTGTTTACTCTTTTATTATATTGGCAACTAAATGACATTTCATTTCATCATCCAAAGAGATCTGTTTTTCTTGTAGTATTTCACTCATTCTGATTAAATAACTGTCAACCATATCTTGAATTCTTTAAAAATGGCTTTTTTTTCCCCCTTAAATCTCATTCTATATCTAGGTTAATTGTAAAAAAATTATTTTTTTAAAGTTAGATAAGCTCTTTGAATTCTATAACATTTAGTGTTATTATTAGTTTAGTTGATTCAATCGTCTACCTATACATGATTTTTTTTACTTTGTGTTAGTTCATTCATTAATTAGATTATTTTAAAACTCTTAATCTAACTGCTCTATACATGACTGGTAATTTTTGTGTCTAGATTGTGAGCATTGTAACAATTTTTATTTTATGTCGTAAAATATTTATACTTATTCTGTGGACAGGTTTTGAAACGATTAAGATAGAGCAAAGCGTATTTTGTATGGAAAAAAATTATGTTATGAGTTTTACCCATTGTTGTCATTTACGAAATGAACTTATGATTAAGTGAGAATATTTTGATTTTATCTATGATTTTCAGTAAGTTTCTTCATGCGGTAAGAAATTACACATAGGATATTGTGTGATGATGACCTGTGAGACTGAGAACTGTCCACTCAGGTCAACGCACAACATTTTATATCCCCTGGAATTTACAGCAATAAACAGGCACGGTTGAAAAGGAGTGAGGGCCTTTTATTGGAGTTAAGATGCTCTTATCATGCACTTTCATTTTTTAAAAATAGGAGTAGAGATGCTTTGTTATTATAATTATTATTATTATTATTATTATTATTATTATTATTATTATTATTATTGTTGTTGTTGTTGTGTTTTCTCTATTCCCTCTCTCTCATTGGCATGAAGGAAACCAATCTCAACACTGTATCAGCAGGAAAAAGAGAAATGGTTCAAACATAAAATGAATTTTGGGAAGAAATGGATCATGAAAATGTTCAGTATTATCAACCGAACTGTCTGAAATGTAGCAATTGTGTTATTAATTTTTTTTCACTTTGCAAGAGATGCAATGTACAAAGGTAGAAATGCATCACTTTTTACAAGTATTATACATATTTGTTTGGAGTTTTTGCCTTGTTTGGGTTTTTTTTTTTTATCAGTCACCCAGGACTGATTTAAAGGGAGAAGACTGTGGGCACCTTATTATGTATTTGTTTCACTTATCTATATCATCTAGTCATTCATTTACTTACAATCATCATAATATATTATATTGTTTATTGTCATTAATCTAAGAATTAAGCTTAAATTATTTTACTTTCTTCGTTTAATTATTTTCTTTTTTAATTAGTGGGAGTGATTGTTTAATGTAAAACACTGTATTACAGAAATTGAAAACGGGAGCTACTTTGTCAGCAGGTTGATGTGGTCAAACTCAAAATGTGAAATTTGGTTGGGAATGTCGTCTGAAAATTGTGTCACATGTTTAGAGAATTGTTTTAGTCTAAGACTTTAAAGAAAGGAGAACAAAATTGTGGTCTTTTTACCGCTGCGAAAATATAGATATGACAATTTTATCTCTCTAAAAGCAAGGCATATTTTTTTTTCTGCGGTGAACAAGTTGTTTATTGGTTGTTGATTTTAAAAGAATATTTTTAGTTTTTTGTTTTTGTTAATTTAAATGTTTACACTTTGTGGATTCAGCTTTTTTTTTAAAACTTTAATATATTTATGTGTTTAACTGGTTTTTTACCATTGATATGTTGTTTTATTGTGAAGTGTTGCACAGTTCATTTCACAAAAATATAATCATCAACTTATACCATGATTGGCCCCGTATCTTATACTTACCAGTGCGAATTATTACATGAAATTTTAACTGATAGACATTTCAACATCAGTGCACTTAGGGTATACAACAAATAATCTTTAAACAAAAGTGAATGCAGCAGCTTCAAATAATCACAAAATACCAAACACGGAACATTTCGGGCTCAAAGCCCAACTTCAGCCAACAACAAAAAAACAATAAAAACAAAAAAATGCATTACTAAAAACCAGGTCACCGACAAAGAAATATTCGGTACATACTCTATGTAGAAGAGAAATCGTGGAATTTGATGTGAACAACGGAGAGACCACAAAGATTTGGTTCTATTATGTTGTATGTGATTTTCAAAAATATAACTTTGTTTTTTTTTAATGTTTTTTTCACATCTTAGAATACAAGTCAAGTAATCGAAAGATTAAAAGAAAGTCTATCTTTTATTTTTCATTTTTTTGAATGATGGGATTGGAAAAAGAATATCACTTGGTATGACAGAGTTGCTAACATTGAAAACCAGGCTTAAGAAGATCTGATTTGTGTGTATGTATTCGATGTTGTTGCTGTAAAAATTGCTAATCCTTGGAATGCAGAATACTGAGATTTAAGTTTGATGGGGTGAGGAACTTCCCTTTTTCTTATACATGCAGTTATTTTTAATAATTAGACTTTTAAAAAATTATTATCTTTAATTTTTTTTAATTTTTTTTTCACTGTGTCTTATTTTAGGTTGTTTGGATATCAGGGGTGTACTTTGCTAGTTATTCACGTCATCTCTGTGTGCAATATATTTGGTAAAATGACTTCTATACAAATTTGTACATATGTATTTAACTCTTACTTAACCGCTACTTTCTTCGAGACTTGCCCCTTTTCCAAACCAAAGGAGTGAAACACGAATGCAACAATGAAATAAGAGCAATGACGGAATTCTGATGATAGGATATTAATATTATCAGACGCATTTTTTCAAGCACTCATTTTATACAATGTCACGGATAATCAAAAATGATGATATCAACCTATTTAGCTTATACATTGCATGAGATTTTCCGATCGCCATAATCTCCCATGATATCAACTTCATTCAACATAGATTGACCATCTGTTCTCAAATGACTTTTAAGAGTGTCATTTTTAACATTTTTTCCCCTTATTTCTCACTTTCTTTATTCCGCAATTATTTTTTTATTTATGTACTTTTCTGTATTTCTATCTTTTTTTTTTCTTTCTTTTTAAAAAATTGATTTGGAAACCGATGACAGGGATTATTGAAAATGTTTCACCACCAGTTTGAATGTTGCACTTTCTGCTCCGTGAAATGCACATAAAATGCTCAAAAATATCATGAATAAATATATCACCGCCATATGAATAATGAATTACACAATGTAAATAATGCTTTATTTTACTCATTTATACTATCGATTTAAATATAGATTAACAACTGGTTTATTATACATGTGCAAAATGTGTTGGCTTAACATCTATTATTTTCTTAATCTGGACTGTATTTCATTCTCTGTGTAGACTTTGATTCATGTTATATTTCTATTGTCACTTGATTGATCCACAATATTTTGTACTTTTGTTGTTTTGTTTTCTTTTTCTCTTTTAGTGTTTTTGAAGAGGGGAAGGGGTGTGGGGGGAAGGGGGGGGGGGGTCATTATAATTATATCCATTGTATGTTGCTTTTTGATTTATTTTCAACAAAAAACATTTTCTTGGAATGGTAAGATTTAAACAAAAATTTTCTTGATTCTTGAATATAGAAGTGACTTAATTTTGATAATGTGTTGCCCTTTTCAAACAAATTCAACGAAAGAAAATGAATAGAAATCAATTATTTATGCAATTTATATTATTTTTATTATTTCAGTTTCATTCTCCACATCTTATTACTGGATGGTATATATGCAGACCTTAGCCTCACGTAGATTAAAACAATTCTACATTATTTTATTATTCAACCTCGGATGGTAGTTAATTTTTATTTTTTTTATTTAATTATTATTACAAAACTTATCTACACATGGTTTTCTGTAAACAAGTTTTAACCATTTTTGGAAGATTAGTACAGAACATTATTTTAATCTGGATTTTCGATTACTTATTTTGTTTTATTTTGTTAATGTTTATTTGTTTTGTTTAATGTATAGATAAAATGAAGTTGACGTCACTCGGTCTTTGTTATTGTTTTTTGCCATCCGCGTTTATGAGTAATTCTCACTTAACTGTATTAACCAGACTATAAACGTTTAAGGTTATGTTGTGAATTTCTTAGCCAAGCGCACACTATCTATATACATACTTACCTACTTTTACAAATCATCCGTAATTGGTGTGGAAATTTGATGACAATTACAGACTTACAGAAATGGAAGAAATATTACAGATTTTGATTTCACAGCAATTTGGTTGCAGTATTAGAGAAAATATTTTTTTTCTTAAGTTACCTAAGTTTTATGGAGAAAAAAAAAATTCCTTTTAAGTGATAAAGGCTACTGCTCATTTCCAAGCTCCTGATAGTTAGGTCAATCGTGAACTGGAAATGGTGGCTGTCAACAACTACAGTTTGTTTTACGTATAAAAGGTTATATCCAGCATTTTTTTTTTTTTTGGTTTAGTTTCATTTAATATTACTGAAATTATACCATTTGTTTCCGATGAATTTTGTGTTGTTTACTGATTTTGAAATTTTCAAGTAGTGGGTATGTATATATATATATATATATATATATATATATATATATATATATATAACTGGAATTTTGTAACAAAAAGGGAGACGAATATGAAAGCAGTCTCAACTAAGGGTTGCTGTTGCTTTATGCTCTTTTCTTTCTTTCTTTTTTCTTTTTATTTTTTTTCTATGTTTTTAAAAGTACAAACTGAATATCTATATATTTTTTTTTTTTACCAAAGCCTGAGAAAATGTTTGTGGAGCTTTAGCTTTCATATTGTCTTTTTTTTTTTTAGATGCTTTTACCTTCTAGACAGGGATGAAAAACCCCTCTGCAGAAGCTGTAACTGTGACCTCACAGTTCGATATATTTTGATAGAGGGTGCACAATTAGAACAGATAAGGTCACTACATTAGGAAATCAGGGACTTGAACTCTCTGTTCCGGTCAGTCGATCCACTTACAATTTTAAAGTATTTGCAGGAATGTGAACAGCAGAAATTGTAAATAAACATTAAAAAATAACAAACATCTAACTAATATGGTTTTATAAATTTTAATACAACAGCATTAACATGATAGAGCACCATGGCCAATCTAGTCCGATAAAAAAAAGTAACATGCGCTTAATTGGCCTAAATAGTGTTGAAAGCTCTGCTAAATGCCTACAAACAAAATAATTATATATTATTGTGACAGATCGGAAATGTTTGAGAGTAATATTCTTACCTAAAATGATGACATGATGAAGAACTTTGGAATGAGCAAAACATTTTAAAAGGAATGTGCACTACTTTATTTGAAATGATTCAGAACTGATTAATTTAGAGAGTCAAAAGTGTTTTTCTAGAAAATACTACAAAACAATTCCAGCGTATTCCAGAGATATTATTATGTATGTCGTAAATGGCATGTCAGGCAAAAGTCTGTAGTCGACCGAGTGTTTATTGAAAGTGTTCTCTTTCTCTATTTTTGTTATTGCCGCCTGCATTGATTCATTTATCAAGATTTGTTTTTTGTTTATTTTGTCTAATTCTAATGTCTTTATAACTAGATTAATAGCATTCTCAATTGACGCACTCACTCCACATGTTGCATTGTTGGTTTTTCACCACCAGAAGTACAACCTTTTTGTGGGTCATCAGCATCATCATCATCATAATCATTTTCATCCTCGTCTTCATTATCATCATCATCGTCTTCATGATATTGATATCATCGTCGTCACCGTCGTCGTTATCACAGCCACTACCACGACAATAGCCACAACTTGTGCGGTTTTCAGCCAACATTGATTCATAACCATGGCATAATAGGCTTGAAGGCAAGCTGGTGGTATAACAACTTCTTCAATCATTCTAGTTTGTGTTGTTATTGGCACTCACTAAGTGGTGGAGCAGTATAGCAATGGTTTACTGCAGTGTGTCATACACTTAACTTTCACTTTTTCACTGCAACTATTGGGTAATGAATGCATGGCAGGTGTTGAAAATCAGTTGTTGTTTTTTTTTGTTTTTTTTTTTGGTTTTTTTGTTTTGTTTTTTTGTAATGCATGGCCATGAATTTTTTATTCTATTTTTTTTTTTTTTTTTTTTTTTTTTTTTTTTTTTTGCTAATGTTTACTTTAATTTGACAATTGTTTGTTTTCTTTTGTTTTGTTTTCTTTGCATTCCATCCAACGCTTGGCGCCTTGATCTCTCTCTCTCTCTCTCTCTCTCTCTCTCTCTCTCTCTCTCTCTCTCTCTCTCTCTCTCTCTCTCTCTCCTCTCTCTCTCTCTCTCTCTCTCTCTCTTCTTCTCTTCTCTCTTTCTCTTTCTCTTCCCCCCCCCTCTCTCTCTCTCTCTCTCTCTCTCTCTCTCTCTTTCTCTCCCCCCCCTCTCTCTCTCTCTCTCTCTCTCTCTCTCTCTCTCTCTCTCTCTCTCTCTCTCTCTCTCTCTCTCTCAGTGCTTCTTTTCTGTGGTCCAATTTTCGTTTTTAATTTGTTGCTACTTTTTTTTAAAAATATATATTGACTACATAAGTTCTTAAGGCGTCAGTATCATACCTTGTTTTCTTTCACTTTCAAAAGAATTAGTATGTACCCATTACAAACATGAATATTAAACTGCCATGCAGTCTTTAATGTATATTATTTCATTTGTTTGTTGAATATATGTATGGCTTTACATGTCTGTCTACTTTATACAAAAATGCAATTGGGTTTTTTTATATGAACATTACAATAAATCTGAAAGCATATTTTTTTAGTCAACTGTGTTTCTGCTATATGTGACGATAATTGTATTTTTCCAATGAATGGCAAATAAACGAAATCAACAGTGAGTTGCTTTTAAAGTTTTATGAAGGTTAGATTTTTAAACTTATATTTTTCCTATACAATTTTGCTTTATGTTTGAAAACTCTTGGGTTTTTTAGGGGATTTTTTTTTACGACTGAACTGTATGTTTGGAAACTACCGGTGCTTTTATATCCGCGTGTTGTGTTGTAATTTTGTGAATAGCCAATTAACGAGAAATTTCTGGGTGAGGATCCTGACCTCCCATAGTGGGCAGGGAGGTACATGCTGTGTCTTCTATCCCGCCATACCGGTTTCCAATTGTTTCCTGTCTTTGTCTTGGAATGAGATTACTTGGTTTTGTCCTGGCCCTGGTCGGATGTAGGGAAACAGTCAAATGTATAGTTAGTTTTGGGAAATGATATTTTTTTCCTTTTAAATCATCTCTCTGTTATGCACTGTGTTATGTTTTGTTTATATTATATATAATTTGTAAACATTTGAGTGTATTCCTCTTAGTGGGGACCTGTGCTTGTGTCTAGATGAGACTTTTAGTGATCTCAAACTAAGTACATTGATAGTGTGCTCTTGGAATCTACACCTGTTTCTTATTTGAACCAATTCCCCTTTGTCTTACCTTTTCTTGGGTGCTTTAATTGTAATTCTGGAACTTTTTACTATCCTATTTGCTTCCTTTTTACTGGCGCTGATATGACCTTAATGTGTTGCAAGCGCCGTAAAACCCCTAAAAACAAAAAAACAGAAATGCGATGCAAAGAAATATCGCTTTTTTTTTCTTTTCAAGATGCTTGTAAGTGCAGACTTGTAATCTTTTCTATAACACACCCATATCCTCTTTATTTTTCCTGGCAGAGACATGACTTAAGTGTCATGGTTCGGGAAAATTCTAATAAAGAAATATAATTGAGAGAAATCTTTCAAAGATTTCTTTGAAAATGACATCAAATGCAAATTGGTATTTACATCAGTTTGTAGAATTTCATTACCTATTTATCAGGTGAGCTGGAGTGCGAACTTAAAAATTATGGAATTTTTTTTACCGGCGTTGAAATGACCTAAAAGTGTTTCTAGCACCGTAAAACTCCTAAAACCACAATCAAGAGCCGGGGGGTGGGGGGGGGGGGGGGGGGAGTCTAGAATATGTGAGATATAATATTTGCTTTACATTTTGCCTTGTCGTGATTTATTTTTCTATGTAAGACAAATTCATCTCTGTAAGATTGTTGGAATTATTTTAATTTTCTGTGCTGACATTATCTTGTTCTGGAAAATTCAAGCAGATTCACACGTTTTCTCAGAGGAAAGATGATGCTCCATATACCATCATTGTTTCCAAATATTTTTTGTATGTGAGAAAAGATGCTTAAATTTATATATATATATATATATATATATATATATATATATATATATATATATATATATATATATATATATATATATATATATATATACCATGCTATGTATGTAAACTGTACAATAGAGCTTTTAATATTTTTGTGTAACATCTGTTGAAATCATCATCATATTAATATTTTTGTTGTGTCTAGACTCTCTATGGCCATTGCTAATATTATCATAACTTTCACTATTTTTTTTTGTGTCAGACATAAGTTCTTGTAGTTTACTTAATGAATATGATATTTGGCTTTTAGAACAGAAAAAAGGGGAGGAGAGCATTTTAAAAATCAAAATGAAATTGGCCTTTCTATCGTTATGATATGAACTGTAGGAAATAATTATATAACATGCCGGAAAGGATTGGAAACATGCCAGTAGTGTGAAATGACAGTCATTTTATTATAGTTTATAGAATGTGCTTCTGGGCGGGGTTCTTGACCTGCTATCTTTAGCAGGGAGGTCACTTACTGTGTCTTCTATACCCCTCTTTTTCTGTTTTCCAACTTGCTTTTTGTCTTTGTCTTGGAATGAGATTACTTGGTTTTGTCCTTTCTCTTGTCGGAGTCCAGGGTTGGGAGGGAAACAGTCAAATGTATAGTATTATTTGGGAGATTATGTATTATTCATTGTATATCATCTCTCTGTTATGTTCTGTAATATTTTTTGTTTAATTTGAATATCATGTTTTATAAGCATTTGAGTGTATTCCTCTTGTAGAGATCCTGTGCTTGTGTCTGGATGAGACTTTTAGGTCATCTCAAATTAAGTACACTGATATTACGCTCTTGGAAACTACACCTTTTTGTTCCCTATTTGAACCATTTCCCTTTGTCTTACATATTCTTGTTTGCTTTTAATTAATCTAGATTTTTTTGACTGTCCTATTTTCTGTCTTTTCACTGGCGCTGAAATGACTTAAACGTAAAACCCTTTAAAGCAAACAAAAACAATAGAATGTGCTTGCAACATGGTCAATATCGATTACATGTGTATTTTCTATGTGTATCATTATCCAATATCAATTTGGTATAACAACATTCGATGTGTCTACTTCTTGCCTTCTTAGGCAGCCATTGCTTCTTTTTAAATGAATAAATAATTTTATACATAAATATTGTCTGAAAAGTCACCGCGTTTCGTGTTGTGTATTATAAACCGGGTGCAGTCGATATTTTTTTCTGAACCCTCCGACCTCTCTTGGGTGTGGTCTTTTGACCTCCCATGATGGGCAAGAGGTCACATGCTGTGTCTTCTATCCCTCTTTATCTGTTATTATTTTTTTTAGTTGCTTTCTGTATTTGTCTTGATGTAAATTTTGCTGCTCGAAGCTTGAAGAAATAAATAAAAATGTGAAATTGAATGTAAGCTTCAATTTAATATTCGAAAACATAAAATGGACGTTTCGGGTTAGTTTCCCCTATATCACCAAAAAAAACCAAAAAAACAGGATAAATAAAACACTACAGACGAATAAGATAATGTGGTAGTGGCGTTGCTAAGATGAATAAACAAAAACATTGATTTGGCAGGAAATAGTATGCTCCTTTGTAAGGAAGCACGAATTTAAAATGAACAATATATAATAGATATTTATAAAAGGTGCGGAATTAAGTCGAATCGCCTAATTTGTTTTGGGTGTATTCTGTTAGTATTTGAGTATACTCCTCTTAATGGGTTCTTCTGGGTGGGGTTCCTGACCTCCCATAGCGGGCAGGGAGGTACTTGCTGTGTCTTCTATCCCCATATATCTGATTTCCAACTTGCTTTCTGTCTTTGTCTTGGAATGAGATTAATTGGTTTTTGTCCTGGCCCTGGCCGGATTCCTGGCTGGGAGGGAAACAGTCAAATGCATAGTTATTGTTTTTGGAGATGATATTTTTTTCTGTGTAAATCATCTCTCTGTTATGTATTATTATATTTGTTATTTTGAATGTATAATTTAAGCATTTGAGTGTTTTCTTCTTTGTTGGATCTTGTGCTTGTGTCCGGTTGAGACTTATAGGTGATCTCAAACTAATTACATTAATGGCATGCTTTTGGATTCTATATCTGATCCCTATTTGTTCCCAGTTCCCCTTTGTCTTACTTTCTCTTGGGTGCTTTAATTTTAATTTCAGAACTTTTGTACTGGCGCTGATATGACCTAAATGTGTTGCAAGCGCCGTAAAAACAAACAAACATTAATGGGATCTTGTGTTGGTGTCTGGGTGAGACTTTACACTTTAAGGTGATCTCAAACTAAGAACAACTGGGTGGGGTTCCTACCTCCCATAGTGGGCAGGGAGGTACTTGCTGTGTCTTCTATCCCCTCTTATCTGTTTTCCAATTGCTTTCTGTCTTTGTCTTGGAGTGAGATTGCTTGGTTTTGTCCTGACCTTGGTCGGAGTCCTTGGCTGAGAGGGAAACAGTCGAATGTATAGATTGTTTTGGGAGATGATATTTTTTTCCTTGTAAATCATCTCTCTGTGATGTACTGTTACTCTTTTCATTTTTAACATATGATTTGTAAACATTTGAGTGTGTTCCTCTTAGTGGGGATCTGTGCTTGTGTCTGGATGAGACTTTTAGGTGATCTCAAACTAAGTACTTGGATAGTGTGCTCTTGGAATGTACATCTGTTTCCTATTTGGACCATTTCCCCTTTGTCTTCTCTTTTCTTGGGTGCTTCAATTGTAATTCTATAGCTTCTTACTATCCCATTTCTTCCTTTTTACTGGCGCTGGTATGGCCTAAATGTGTTGCATCGCCGTAAAACCCTTAAAAACAAACAAACAACTAAGAACAACGATCGTGTGCTCTTCGAATCCAAAAATCCGTTCCCTATTTGAATAATTCCCCTTGTCTTACTTTTCCTCATGTCCCTTTGATTGTAATTCTAGAATCGTTTCTTGGGTAGGGTCTTTGATCTCCCATGGTGGGCAGGAGATCACGCTGTACCTATCCCATGTATATGTTTTCCGAGTTGCTTTTTGTCTTTGTCTTCGAATGGGATTACTTAGCTTTGTCCTAGCCCTGGCGGAGTCCTTGACTCGGAGGGAAACAGTCAAATGTGTGATTATAGTTTTGGGAGATGACATTTTTTATTCCTTGTAAATCATCTCTCTGTTATGTATTGTTTCATTTTTTTTTGTGGGGGGGGGGGGGGGGGGGGGGGGGGAATTTGTTAAATTAAAGGTTTGAAAACATTTTAGTGTACTCCTCTTAGTTGGGACCTGTGCACGGGTCTGGATGAGACTTTTACTTTTAGTTGATCTCAAACTAAGTACACTGATAGTGCGATTTTGAAATCTACATCTATTTCCTATTTAAACCATTCTCCCCTTTGTCTTACTTTTTCTTGTATACTTTTAATTGTAGATCTTTAACTTTTTTCACGACCCCATTTTCTTCTTTTTTACTGGCGCTGAAATGGCCTAAACGTGTTGCAAGCGCAGTAAAACTCTTAATAACAAACAAACAACCATTCACAACACAAACAAATGAACTACAAAGGCAATGTTTTGATTACTCTTTTACGTTCTCATCGATATTTATTATCTTTATATCATCGTTAATAATTCCCAATCTTGTTGCTCTTCCTCTTAAAAGCCTGTAACTTTCTCTTGTGTTTCCGCTTGTCCTTCTCATCTCGTGCCACATCCTGCCTCACTGCTACAGCCGTCACTATATTCAAAATCTGGGAAGAAAGAACAAGAACATTATCAGGTTTCCATTTTATTCTAACCTGTCATATTTTCTTATAGTTTTCATTAAGTTTACGATATACATTAAACCACTGTATCGTTGAAATTAACATAGATCGAGACGAATCTTTTGAACCACCAACGATGAAAATGGGTCCGGTAATGAAGTGTGTAGCTGCGCGTAAATGAATCTGATAACACAGGGCCGCTAGATGGTCATTCCCAACGTCAATGTCCTATCATTATGGGTACCATCATTATGCCCTAGCAGATTTTAGAAATAACCATTTGAGTCATAGGCTGATAGAATTACCCTTAACTTTTTTTTATGTCACCTAGACATGCGCTCGCACACATAACAAAGTGCTGTCAGGCGGTTCATAACGCTGCTCTCCAAATGCTATCATCATCATCATCATTGCCTTTTTCACCCTGGGTCAGGGTATAGGCCACAGACAAACAGTTTCCATCCTTCTCTATCCCGAGCCAACTTTTTTATCTCATTCCAGGTCTTACCACTTCTCTGTATATCAGCTTCTTTAATTCTTCTCCATGTTCCTCGTGGCCTTCCCCTTGATCTTCTGCCCTGAGGGTTCCAGTCCAATACTTTCTTTGTTATAGTTGAGTCATTCTTTCTAAGCGTGTGTCCAATCCACCTCCATACTCCGTGTTGTAAAGGACGCCATGATGATCCTTTCTCCGCATTGTTCCCATCCTCTCAGTGACTTCTGGGCAAACTTGCTTAGAATTATTCCTACTCCCTGTGCATGAATCCCGTCCCCTCTCCCTGAATATAAAATCTTCTCCCCAGATATGCAGAATACGAAATGTTATTGATGACGAAACAAACAAAACACTCATCCATGCCCTTGTTACCAGCCGCTTGGATTATTGTAACTCTCTTGTACGGCCTACCAAAAAAATCACTGAACAGACTACAGTTGATGCAAAACAAAGCTGCTCGTATAGTTACAAGGAAATGGCCCTTATATAAACTTATCTATATGTGCTTTACGGAACAATTTTGACCCCAACCCCATTATATTTTAAAGAATAAATTTAATTTAATTTATCATCTTGCCTCGATGACTAAGTGGTAAGGTGACTCGTCTGGTCAGTCAAGCAATGCTAAGCTTTGTCAATGGCCAGATAGTTGACAGTGATCGTATCGTTGTTTCCTTGGGTATTCAACGCACATTACCCCACTCGATTCAGGTTTGAACGAGTTTCTGGCTTTAGGCATTGACGGATATTGCAAGAGTATTAGTACAAAAAGGCGCTTAACAGGCGACTGGTCATCTATGAAATGAAAAAATATGCTTCAATATAGTTTGCTGGGGAAATAAATGAAACATAGTGAAGCGCATTGAGCACGATTAATCTGTGGAAATGCACTATATACATAAATGTCATATTTATTTTATTTATCTTGGTGCTTTAGATAGACTCTGTAAACTGAAATTTTATAGCCGTGCATATGAAACTAGAGTGGATTTAATTTGTTTCTTTGGGAGGAAAAAGACCCGATAATGTTTTGTATTAAACTATGTCAGACAAAGTAAGAAAGAAAAACACAAGAAAAAAAAATAACATCTTAAAAAATCAGTCTGACTCCCAGTTGATGCAGGCTGATTCTGTGGGATTATTTTCTTTTCTTTCTTGCTTTGGCACAGTTGCATAGACACATTACTCGGAGGCAGATTTTTTGGGACGGTATTTTTTTAATGACTGCATCCCATCACCCTGTCACCAATTGGAATATTAAATGATATAAATGACTACATTCCATCACCCTGTCACCAATGAGAATATTAAATGATATAAATGACTACATTCCATTACCCTGTCACTAATGAGAATATTAAATGATATTAAATGACTACATTCCATCACCCTGTCACCAATGAGAATATTAAATGATATTAAATGACTACATTCCATCACCTTATCATCAATGAGAATATTAAATGACATAAATGACTACATCCCATCACCTGTCACCAATGAGAATAATATATTACATCCATCACCTTATCACCAATGAGAATATAAAACAATATAATGACTGCATCCACCACCCATTCACTGATGAGAACACGAATTATTTGAATTACGTACGATCATCGAATTCAACATAAACGATTACCCACCACACTGTCAACAATGAGAATTCAAAAGGATATAAATTCTTTAATCCCCCGTAATTAAGACGAATAAGCCACCTTTTCTTAAAAATTGGAATATTTTGACAGAAAATTTAAATATTGTGACAAACATGTCACCTATACTCATAAGTCAAAATGTCTTTACTAAAATTTTCAAGGTTGAATATAACATACTAGCTGTTTTTTATTTTTTTAAACTTGTGGTTCTTAACACTACTGTTAATCCAACCCTTGTTCTACATACTAACAAAATGATGGAAACAGTAAACTGTTTCTATCCGACGCCTTTCCATTTTCACCCTTTTGTTGGTATTATTACAATCTCAGGCTTTAGGCAACCCCCCCCCCCCCCCCCCCCCCCGGGCCCTCTACTTTTCCCTTGTATTACATGAAATTTACGTTCGATTTTTCCAATTAATGTATTTAAAATATGGATTGTCAGAGGTTAGTGCATTAGGGCTACAGAATTTTAAGCACTCCATCCACCAACTTATTATTAATAGACTACAAAATAATGTTAATGACTGCATTCATCGCCCAATAACTAAAGATATATTTGTTTTCAGAATATACAATATGTGACCCATCGTGTCGAAACGGTATTACGTCGGAATGAACCAGATTCTAGAAAGTCAAATTAAAGTTACACTGGTCAAAAATATAAATCATCGCTATTTAAGACTCTAAAATACGATTGTCATTGTTCTCAATAACACATACAATCTCAACCCAAGTCTGAGATTTCTGGCTATAAATTCAATATTCAGTATCTTAGTCATCCCGACATAATACCGTTTTGAGGCGAGGGGTCACAAATGACTATATCCATCACCAATGATGACCATACCCTATCCACCGCCCACTTTAGATGGGGGCTTCTTCACCACATATGCCGATATGAGACTTAGAACCTGTAAGGGATTTTATGCATCATGTCATATACTTGATAAATATATATAAATAGCATGATTCTCAAGTAACAAGAAAATAGGAAACAGGAAAAATACAAGCTTTAAAATGATGTAAACCTCGAATTGTGTGAGACATGTGAGCCCGAAGACGAGTTCTTGTTGTATCCGAGGTCTCGATAAATGCAATATATCTTTACTATTATTGTCAAGTAGAAAAAGAGAAAAACGAAGATTTTCATTTCTTTCGTTTAATCCGAACTTTCATTATATTCGTGCTCTTTTAATACGAATTCCATTATATAGGAGAAAAAAATTAATGTAAAAATCGGGGGATTTACCAAGTGGTCTGAGTTTCGAGCTCCACTTTTGGAAATCTGATTTATTATGGTATGCTTTTTCTTGCAGTTTTTTTCTGCTTTGCATGG
Source organism: Berghia stephanieae (assembly GCF_034508935.2). NCBI lineage: Eukaryota > Metazoa > Mollusca > Gastropoda > Nudibranchia > Aeolidiidae > Berghia > Berghia stephanieae. The sequence continues at coordinate 23,440,037 of NC_088367.1, forward strand.
CATACTGTGGTGAAAATAATGGCGATACTGACAACCTTTCAACAATTAATTAGCAAAAATGTACACCAATCTATACATGACCGTTCGTCAATAATGTTGGCCTACCCTACTGTAAATCCATTTTTCTTTCTAAAATCAAGTGAACAGAACGCTGCTAATAATTACATTCATATGAAGCAAACAAAAATAATATTTGATATATATGTTTTACAAACCTAAAATCGAACAGTGCAATACATATACCAATGCGCTCTTTGTGAGTCAATTGGAGCCGTGCGTTTAGCTAAAATACAGCATCCTCCCATCGGATAAAACAATTAACAGACAAAACTACATGTCGTGTAACCTTGAACGTTTATGGTCTGATTAATAGAATTTAGTGAGAACTAATCATAAAAATGACTGGCTAAAAACATTAAAAAATAGCTGAGTGGTGTCAATTTCGTTCCTTCTGTATCGTTAAATATAAAATCGATCCGATGAATCAGGTAGGTCTTCGCCCGAATCTTTCTAGAGGAGAGCTCTGAGCTCTTGTTTTCATTGCTAGCATGTCCATTTTTTTTTTTTTAAAGAGCAAACAAACAAACAAACAATTAAGCCTAGCTAAACAAGACAAACGAGTGCTTGAATCACACAAAAAGCGGATGCGTTTTTGTTTTTTTTAAAGGATTTACCTCGCACAGGAATATGAGACCACCAGCCACATAGAGAACCACTCTGTAGTCTAAGATGTAGTCTTCAAATGCGTCGTAACATCCCTGAAATACAAGAACGTAGATCAATGTAGTGGGGCAGGTTTTGTATATGTTTTTCTGTTGTTGCTTTGTTGTTGTTGTTGTCGTTTGGTTTGGTTTGGTTTTGTTGGGGGGGGGGGGGGGGGGGGGGGGGGGGGGGGGGGCTTGAAGTTTTTTGTTTCAATTTTGACATTCTGGTGGTTTTTTTTTTTCGTTTTTTGTTTCCCTTCGTTTTTCTCTTTTTTTTTTTCGGTTATTAATTCTTTGATGTTGGTTTCTTTTGGGGGTTGGATGTTGTTTTTTTTTTTTGTTTTTTTGCTTGTTTTTGAATTTGTTTTGATTTGCTTTGTTTTCGTTTTGTTTTATTTAATATATTCCTTTCATTCCTCCACGGAGCCGTTGATTTGGGCACGGAGACAGTAACAGGGGACAGCGTGGCTCAGCGGTACGGTCTTTACGCGTACACAAAATGTACCTAGTTCGACTACCCGGCTCGTTGTGCGCCTTGAGCAAGTCACCTCGCCCTAGTTCACTTTGCGGCGCTGCACTGCGGCTGACGCCTGGTTTATTCCAGTCTTCCCTTGGAATAGACCCTAAAGACAAATTTCCCCTTGGGGTTGAATAAAGGGAATTTTATTTTTATTTATTTATTTATTTATTTATTTATTTATTTATTTATTTATAACAAGAAGCAGAGTGACCCCAACTTCATTCATTCTACATATTAATTAGCTTAGCTGCTTACATTCATGTAGTTGGAGCTGGTCGAATTCGGAGATACGGCACAATCAGCAGAGCTGGGCAAGGTGGCACTGGGGTACGTTCCGTCGATATCACAACAAAATATGGGCGCTGTCAGGGTAACAGCTGATCCTCCAAAGGTTGTTTGTGCGTTCCAGTCTGTGTTATTATTGGCTATATCCGTGTAATCGTCAATACCGCAACAGTCAAGCTAAAAGAAGAATTAGGACAAAATTAAATAATGACAAGATGTTCAAATAGAGCTAGCACTTTGCGGTATATCTAACAGAACAGACCCTGTAACCCAATCACAGCTTTGAGGTCAGGGGAAAAGGCGCGGGGGGGGGGGGGGGGGGGGGGGGGGGGGTGGGGGTTAGAAAAGATTCGTCATCATCATTATCATTATCATCATCATCATCATCATCACCATTATCAATATCATCATCATCAGCATCCTCCTCCTCCTCCCCCTCCTCCTCCTCCTCCTCCTCCTCCTCCTCTTCCTGTTGGGCCCAACAGAAAACAATGATTATACACCACATATACCATAACCCACCTTAGAGAAAACAAAGTTCCACCCAATAGTAACAGGTTCAGTACTGTTCCATCCTTCATACGTATCCAATGTGGTCTGAAGGGCCCCTTTAATTTTACTATCGATCTGAAATATATAAAGGTAACGATATAACAAAGAGATTGAATTTCTTACACAAGACAAACACTTCTTCTGTTATTTATTCTATTTTATCAGGGTGTCCACAAAGTCTGGGTACATGTCGTACTTCCCCATCTATTTATATTTATTCATGTATGCTACAGATTGTGGAGATTTGGCTAAATGATGCTTTTCTTCACTGAAGAAGAGGTCATGTATTTTAAAATACTATTCAGTTACATCCCAATCGAATTTTTAAAGAAGAATTTGTACTATTACCTTGTACCCAGACTTTATGGACACCCTGTATTATATTGATAAGATTCAATTTATTTTTATTTTAGCCTGTACCAAAAGACGGTTTTGTGACGTTCGCCACAAAAATATACTAAAACTTAGTTATCTATATGAGAAACCTAAGGAAAAAATTCGCTTTTTGAGTTAAATAATGAAAAAGAAACAAACATTCTGATGAGCTAACACCAAAATTATAGTAGTAATAGCTGTTTGTTGTGTCGAAAAAGAGTGACCAAAGTTGATACACTGTCCATACTTTTTGGATCCTTTGAGGCACTATTTTGCTATTGTATTGGAGCTAGGTCGCAATTTTTTTTTGGTTTATTTTACATTTTTCGATTGATAGAAATTGATGAAAACGAATGATGTTTCTTTTTCCAAATAGCTTGTAATTGGAGTATTTTTTGTGGTTTAAAAAAACGAGCATTTATATAGCAACACTTAAAATGTAGGACGGGGCATAGCGCCTGTTAGGCGATATTACAATTTTTTTCGGACAGAGACAACGCTGTAACGGCTGGGTACTCATTTACACCTGAGCACGGCGAGAGAAAGTGAGTAAAGAGCCTTTTCCAATGACTCAACTATGCGCCGAGCGAAGCTCGAACCCAGGACCGTCCGGTCCGAAAGCGAGTGTCATACCGCAAGACCACGTAGCCGCACAACGTCACAATAATGACCTTTGGCAAGGTCTCATTTGAATAAATTATAAAAGTCTTACCTTGTCCCTGAAAACCAACAGTAAAATGACGGCAACTACTTCAATAATGATGATCTTCAACATCACCAATGCATACTGCAGGAGAAGAAATAAATAAATTAAGAAAGCTGATGAAAATAATGACGATGCTGACAATAACGGTGATTAATTTAACGGAATTGATGGTTCGAGTGTAACTAAGCATTAACCAATCAGAACAATCCTTTCCATTTAGACCGTTTCATCCGATTGGCTATTAAATTTCCAGTCAACTAGCAAACAGGCCTTAAATCAATAGCCACCTTAAGTACATGCCAAATAGACAAATAGGTCAGTCCCATAGTTAGTGGGTATTTAATTTATTACAATATTTTGACACACGGTTAAAGAAAAATTGCATTGCAACACCTCGAGACACTTTGTATTTTTTTCCATCGCCTGTGTTAAATTTGTGAGTGATTATTGTTTCAGGTAAAAGGCAAGCACATAAGTTGGCTACGGATCGTCGGCGGTGACTTAAAAAAAAAACACAAAAAAACTTTAGAGTAAAAACAGACTCGTTGAAATGTCCATTTAACCAATTTTAATAACAAGATAACTGACGCAATTTTCAAAGTTGGGCACTGTATGTTGATTGAATAGGTTGAGTATCATACTACCAATAAAATATTTTTTAAAGCATTCATGTTAAAGGCTTACTAGGCATTTCAACAAGAAGTCACGGATGAACCATCAGTTCAAAAAAAAAAGAAAATAATAAATAAAGAAATGTGAAACACCGCATCACTCTGCACTATGTCGGGGTGCGACAGATCGTATCTAGCCTTCGAGATAAAAATGGCCTGCTATGATTTTCAACCCAGATGGTGACGTCATATTCTGAGGCGACATCTCGTGGTTTGGAAACGAGTTCAATTTGATTTCTTGTGTTTCACAAGCAATCTTGTTTTAGGTCGTTTTCATTTACTTTTCCCTGCTGTTTTCATTCCCTTACTATTACGCCATTTTGGATCATAAATTAATACTCCAGAAGAATCCTGAGAATCTCTTGTAACGAACACAGAACTGATAAAAACAGCAGTCAGTAAGGAGAGTGAGCCTTCTTTTCCTGGCCCACAACCCCCCCCCCCCCCCCCCAATCAACTAACATTCATTGTATAGAGATTAAATGATCAAATATTTTTTTTATGCCATGGTTACAGCAATCAGCTGTATTTCAAATTTGTAATGTTTTCTTTTCTTTCTTTTTTTAAATTTTTTATATTTATTTTTTTTGTCGCATGTTTTTTTTTTAAATTATTGTTTTTCATTTATAAAAACAATCAACGATATTGTTATCAGCTAAATAAGTCAGCCGCATCCTAAAACTGGTATTATGTTACGATGATGTTAAAAACTTATTCTATTAAAAAAATAATTTTAAAAACTATGAGCACTTTTATATCGCAATATCCACTAAACGTGTTCAAAGCGTTTTACAAGTGGTCCCAGCCAACAGCAACATTTATTAGTGGCTAGATACTCATTTTACACCTGAGTACGGTGAGAGAATGTGGGCAAAGAGCTTTGTCCACGACTCAACTATGCGCAACGCAGAGCGGGCCTTGAACCCAGGACCTTCCGATCCGAAGTCGAATAGTTGTTTCTTTCTGAACAAAATGGAAATATCGCCTAATAGACGTTGTGTCTCATCCTAAACGGTTAAGTTTTGCTGTTAGGGACGCCCGTAAACTGTTGAACACTTTTATTTGAAATTGCGCTATATAAATACTCTAGAAAGTAAGAAAGATCCATGCTTCACACATCCAAGATACTCACAACTGTCAGCAACATCTTGACTTGACAACAACCTCCGATGATACCCATAGCCCCGAATACCATTACGATGAATCCCAACAGCATGATCACGATGGACACCGACTGGAATACGGACTTGAGATCAACGCCGTCCACTTTGGCTGACGTCATGATGTCCAAGATGTACGTCTCAAAAAGGGCAGACTCGAAACGTAACAAGTATCCCACCGTCATTAGTCCGGCTCCCAGAAGCTGGTGACAGAAAACCAAAGGGCTTATCCAGATTCAAATTATATTTAATTTGTTTTCCTTTTTTTTTTTTGGTTGATTTTTTTTTTTGTTTGTGAATGTGTGTGTTTGTTTGTGAGTGTGTATGTGAATGTGTGTGTGTGTGTGTGTGTGTTTTAAATGTTATCTTGGGTTTTTATTTTGTGTTTTTGTTGATTTTTTTTGTTTTTGTTTATTTGATTGCTTTCTGGGGGGGGGTTACATTTGCATTGTTTTATGACATGTTATTTTGTTGAGGTTATTGTTTTCTTTTTATAAATGTATTTTCAACATTTTTTTTCGAAACCGATGGGGTATTTTTTTCAGGTCGTATGACCCTAATTATTATGGGCTTGATTTTGAAATCGAAATACTCTTAAAACCAACGTAGCTTATTGTCCATTATAAAGTGCAATATCCACTAAACGTGCTCAAAGCACTTGACAAGGGGTCCCTAGACAACAGCAACATTTAACATGTAGGACGGGACATAACGCTTTTAGGCAATATTACATTATTTTCGGACAGAGACACACCTGAGTACGGTGAGAATGTGAGTAAAGAGCCTTCTCCAAGGACTCAACTATGCGCCGAGCGAGGCTCGAACCCAAGACCTTCCGATCGAGTGTCATTCCACAAGACCACATAGCCTCACATTATAGCAAGTTAAAACAAGCCCATAATTGGATTCAGTAGTCTGATGTCACGCCTCCCGGCAACGGCGGCCATCTTGGTTCTAAACAAAGAAAATCATTACTTTTTATTCTTCATGCTGGCTAGAACTTTTCATATGCCTTGTGGTCAGAATGTGTAAAAGTCAAAACACGATCAAATTTATGTTTTTTTTTTTCCCTCTGGATACGCTTTTATGCTCGCCGGAGAAATATTTCATACGGGCGTCCGCCATTGTTCCGATAGTTTAGAGCCAGTGTTACTTAGTTACCATGCGTCATTAGGAAGAAAGTGACGTTACGACTGTTGAAGCGTATTGCAATATGGCTATAGGACCTGTTAATATGTTATTATTATAAGCACATACTACATAGCGTAGCGATCTATAAATTATGTATATCATTTCGCCATGTATCTTTTCTTTTTATTTAACCTTCTCCTTACCAACCACTTTCAGGATTTTACCCAAAATTTCAAACCTAACTAACACAAAATAGATTTTTTATCACTCAAACACAATAGCAGTACAATTCTTGCGATAAATCATTTCTTTAGCAAAACATGCTCTACAACACACTGTTCATTTTCTTGAAATTTTATGATGTACAAGAGAAATTTGAATAAGAAAAATGTTGGTTATATATGACGAATGTGACCATTTTATTACAGTTGGTAGGGAGAGGGTTAATCTAGACTAGTTCTCATGTTTAATTCTATAATATGTATAGCCATTACTATCATAATTTGATTTGACCAGTTAACTGCCATACTCTGGGAAAACATAATGTATTTAAAAATTTGACCAGAAAGCTCGCCCTTCAAATCTTGATCGATTTAAATTACCCCCATCTTGGCTAAAGCTTTCAAACCTGAGACTGGGATCCCCCCCCCCCCCCCCCCCCCCCACCCGGAGTCTTACTTTAGTTTGAGAGTTTTTGCGAAGATAAGGGTCATTTAAATCGATCGATATTTGAAGGACGAGTTATAATACATTTTATTTCAGAGTGCGGCTATGTGAACTGGTATGACACTCACTTTCGGATCGGACGGTCCTGGGTTCGGCGCGTAGTCAAGTCCCTAGAGAAGGCTCTTTACTCACATTCTCTCACCGTAGTCAGGTGTAAAATGAGTATCTGACCGTTAACAGCGTTATCTCTGTCCGAAAAAAATTGTAATATCGCCTAACAGGCATCATGTTCCTTCCTAGATGTTAGGTGTTGCTGTTGGCCAGGGACCCTTGTAAAGCGCTTTGAGCACGTTTAGTGGATATTGCGCTATATAAAAGCTCATTTAAAAAAATACCGATTATAATTCGTTTAAACAAGTATAAAACTCACGACAAAGAAAATGTTGAATACAATCAACCACAGTCGGGAAGTACATCTGCAACATCCACCCCCAGTTTTGGGAGGGGGTGGGGGGTCTGGGGTTCCATTAATCCAAGCCATTCCCGGACTGTTAGAAAGAAAGATTGGGGGGAAGGGGGGGGGGGGGTTGGAAAACATCACGTTAGATAAAGAAATGGAGAGACAAAATGTGAGTGAATGTGACTCATCAAAAAGGGTACAATACAAAGAATCAACGTTTCGGTCTTTGGCCTTCCTCAGGTCACACACAAAACACACGGGGTAATTTTTTTTTTTCACAAGTTTTGCAAAAAGAAATTTGGGGAGAAGAGAGAGAGAGAGAGAGAGAGAGAGAGAGAGAGAGAGAGAGAGAGAGAGAGAGAGAGAGAGAGAGAGAGAGAGAGAGAGAGAGAGCGCATTTCAGGGGCATTGCAGGTGTTTGATTGGAGGAAAAAAGATATACAAATGATAAGAGGGCTGACTAAGCTTAAAAAAAAAAAAACGATATAGAGTCATAGGGAATTATTCTAATAAATTCACTCGCTTTATTTTTCTCTCTATTTTATTGGCTTATGTAAGCACCTCTAGCTTTAGGAACAGAAATTGGCTTATGTCCGAAAGTCTTTGTAAAGAATGTAAATTGTGTACCAGAGAAAGAAGAAACAGAGACACACAAGAGAAAAGTCACCGATAAAAGTAGCCTTCCGGAATAAGGATTGAGCCTCAGAGGTTATGATTAATTGAAGGATGCACTAACATTCCACCTCAAATGCAATGATGATGATGATGATGATGATAATGATGATGATGATGATGATGATGATGATAATGATGATGATGATGATGATGATGATGATGATGATGATGATGATGATGATTACGATGATGATAATGGTGATGATGAAAGTAATGACGATAATAAGAAATATAGAATTAATAATATTAATAATAATGATAATAATAATAATAATAATAATAATAAATAATAATAATAATAATAATAATAATAATAATAATAACAATAATAATAATAATAATAATAATAATAATAATAATAATAATAATAATAATAATAAGAATCATAATAATAACAATAATAATAATAATAACAATAATAATAATAATAATAATAATAATAATAATAATAATAATAATAATAATAATAATAATAATAATAATAATAATAATAATAATAATAATAATAATAATAACAATAATAATAATAATAACAATAATAATAATAAAATAATAATAATAATAATAATAATAATGATGATGATGATGATGATGACAATAGTAGTGGTAGTAGATATAAGTAGTTGTAATAATAATAAAAATAATAATAATAATAATAGTAGTAGTAGTAGTAGTAGTAGTAGTAGTAGTAGTAGTAGTAGTATAAATGATCAATGATAATGATAATAATAATAATAATAATAATAATAATAATAATAATAATAATAATAATAATATAATGATAATAATAATAATAATAATAATAATAATAATAATAATAATAATAATAATAATTATTATTATTATTATTATTATTATTATTATTATTATTATTATTATTATTATTATTATTATTATAATCAATCACCTCAACTACGCCATTTTTCACATCTCCTATCCGTCTTTAGTGTTTCATTCATTGTGTTTTGTTGAAAAATGGGAAACCCGAAACGTCAACATTGTCTATCTTCGTTCAATATATTGAAGCTTACATTTCAATATCGTTAGCATGTAGAACAAGAAATCAAACTGTCTTTTAAAAAGAAAAAAATACAAACAAACAAACAAACAAACCTATGACTGACGTCAATGAAAGTCGGAGCTTGTGTCATGGGTGTCAGTTTTCAATTTTCAAAGTGTTGAGTCAAAACAATAATTGCGGATCAATTTTATCAAATTACACACCAATCTGAAGTATAGACCAATCTTCACCGTGTACGTTAACCCTCTCCTTACCACCTATTGGAAAATCGTCACATTTCTTACGATGCAACCGTCACTTTTCTCGTCCAGATTGCATTTCTTTTTGCTATAGCTTTAAAAACTTGACATTCTGTAATAGAGCTCAAATTGTCAAACAATATTATGTATAGAATGTGCTGGTTCTTTTCTGTTTGAGTAAGAAATGTCTGTTTTTGTGTTGGGTGGGTGTGAAGTTTTGGGGAAAATTCTGAAGACGGCTGGTAAGGAGAGGGTTAAATAGACGAATGTAAACTATTGTCTCCAATATCATCTATCCATGCAGATTTTAGATTTTATAAAGTTCCAAATCCGTATTTTGATTAAATACTCCATTTCCAATTTTATTAAAATTGGCGGAGCAGAAATAATATAATATAATATATAAAAGACACGGATTTTATAGAGTTGCCATTCATTAGTAGTTAAGTTACTTACTTTTTATTTGGGAGTAATCAAATGAAGGACCTCCAAAAGAAATAAAACGGTAATTTTACTATTCCATGAATTCAGGAAAATGCCATCAATCAAAAGAGATATCAAAGCATTGAGCACATCTAAATAACAATATAATATAGTACCTCCTCGGCACCAGCGGATGCCTGTCTAAAGCTTCCTATTTTATATTCTAAAGTGTCTGTGTTATTCCTTGCGGGGTTATAATTATAACATTTATAATTGCTATGACGTATGAGTATCAATGTACCGATAATAATAATGTAGAATATGTTTAATCGGATTATAGATTAGTGTCCGCTACACTTGACCACTGTTACATTATACTTGCAGAGGCGTAGCGGCAAATGTATAGTTACGGGAAAAAATGTAGAATGTCTTTAGACTAATTCCCATTTTTTACATTTTGTTAATTTCAAAGGAGGCATTGATAGATATAATACAAATGACTGATTGTATCGATTAAATATTTTGTTTGGTTGTACGTGAGCTAAAATTGTATTCTTGATTTTGTTATGAAATTGAGCTTCACTGACAATCGGAAAAACAGATTTTTGTTTCATTAATCTACATCGTTTATCCCAACAGCATCTTTCTACGTTCACAGTTATAAGGGGAGGATGAGATACGGAGGGGGGGGGAGGGAGAGAGGGCGCTGAAGAAGAATTTTTAGCCCCAAAAGCGATGCTTTGTGGATCTTGTTCTTTTTAAGCAGTTATAAAAATAATTGTTTGGGACTTTTATTTAATTCGAGTTTTGAAGTTTTATCGCCGAGAGATAATCTGACGCAATCAAATTTTTTTTAAACAAAACAAAAAACAACTATAAACGTTGTAACTGTTGATAGAACAACATTTCCCGACCTACCAACACTCCACTTGCATAATGCTATTTTAAAAAGAAAAACGGATTAGGATAACATTGCATGTTTAAAAAAAAAAAAGTAAATGAACTCCACTAGCAACAAAAAATTAATCTCCACACACAGACATTCACTCTTTGTCACTTCCTTTTAAAAGTCTTTATAATGTGCGTAATTTGTAATAGTCAGCCACTTTATTTTGTTACCCCAATAAGCCCAGGCGCTAACAGCATATAGAGAAGTGTAACGATACGCCTCTGACAGTCCCGAGTAGATTCCAAAAGTGACCATGTGCTAATCCGATAACACTATTCATTGACGTGGAACGGATGTACCTATTTTATAACGGCCAGGGCCGTTGTGTTTGGAAAACGGATATGTTCTTTGAACCACAAGAAAAGACACTTTATCCTATCATGTTTGTTGACAGACACTTAGGTATTATTACAGAGATAATTCATAATTTAAAAGATTTAATTTTAGTTAATTTCCTTTTCAACGCGAAAAACTAATGTAGGTATCTTTGTTTAAAAGTCCGTCTGGTGGATAGCATTTATAACTCCCGAGTTCATCAGATTTAACCCTGCGATATTTTCATAGAACGCAAGTAATCAATCATTGTGGCCTCTCACCAACAGAAACGTGTAACATGTAAAACGAGACATGACGCCTGTTAGGCGATATTGCAATTTGTTTCCGACAGAGACAACGCTGTTAACGCCAGGTACTCATTTAACACCCCGAGTAAGATGAGAGAATGTGAGTAGAATCTTTTCCAAGGACTTAACTATGAGCTGAGCGAGGCTCGAACTCAGACCTTCCGATCCGGAAGCGAGTGTCATACCACAAGACCACATAGCTGCATCTTTTATCAATTCGATTGAAAAATTGCTATTGTTGGTAGCAAGTCTTCAATTATTTCTTTATACAATATTTCTTTCATAACTTTACTGCCCACAAAGGAACTAAAAATGCTGGATATGGGTTTGTAGTAGAATACCCAGATAAAACCTGTGATAAAATCCACAATTCTTGCAAAGCTCCTGCTCAAACTACGAGGCAGAGGCAGTTGCATTAGAAGCCTCACTGCGATACCTCTCTTCTGTTTTTCAGCTAAACCCTTCAAAACTTTCACACACTGTCATCTTCAAATCAATTCTCCAAGCTCTGGGTTTAAATAAACTCTCCTCAACCTTAAATAGTTTAAGATCTCAACTAGATGAATTCCTTACAACACACAGAGTAGACTTATCTCTCCAGTGGATATCGGGACATTCAAATATACCAGGAAATGACAATGCAGACAGACTAGTCAGACTCGGATCAACGCTTTTAGAACCATCGATTCCAGTATCCTTAGACACAGCAAAACAAATAAGAGAGATGAATGGATGAACAGTTGGGCAATGAGCACCACGGGTAGATGTATGTCTTCCCATATGACCACTCCTGTAAAGACTGGTAGCCTAAATAAGCGGAAGATACCAGCAAAGCATCATCTTTCAACTAAGAACACAACACATACCGCTCAACAGCCATTTAAGCAGAATTACTAAAGACACATCCCCTTCCTATCCCCTATATCAACACTCCAATGAAACAGTAACACACCACTTGCTTGAATGTCAACCTCTTGAAGACATGAGATGCACATTCCTCCCACCAAATCCAAGCATCAGTAACACACTTTATAGTCACCTGGAACAACTACAAAAGACGTCTACGTCATGGCACAAGACTGAAGGGCAAGAGCTCAGGTGGTCGCTGGTTCGGATAAGTAAGTAAGTTTCATAGCTTCAAGAAGCTTTAAGTCAGTATCCTTATTGTAGTCACTCTGTGAGTATTGATACTGCGCGTTTAGTTAAAATACTCACAATACCCGCCAACCGAATATGACGTACCAACACCCAAAACTGGGTGTAATCTTGAATGTTTATAGTCTGATTGATTTAATTTAGTGAGGCGTAATTACTAAAATGGCGGTCTAAAAAACAATAACAAGGAGCTGCGTGACGTGATACATTTCTTTTCTTCTGATCACTATAGTAAGAGTGTCAATCTGATTGTCAATCAATATCGTCCTATTTAAAGATCAGGAAATGTGTGTATGAAACAGTACCAGACTAAGCAAGAAAGAAATATACAAGGGTACTCTGAAACGTCCTTACGCGGCTCAAATTTCAACACTATAATAATAGAAATGAAATTGACAAAGGTATCAAAACAAAGCATAGTTTATGTCCTTTCGGTTTATCACTTCAAATGTCTGCATCGTCACCGTTCCCATCCACACAGAGCCGCCAACGATGCCCCAGTTATTGTATCTTGGCGGTAATATTCGACACCGTCGAGTCACTTCCGCCTGCACTTCGTCATCTCTGCCAAAATTTGCCCCCTTGATGCGTCTGTTAAGTCTTAAGAAAAGGAAAAAGTCACTTGGAGCTCAATCAGAACTGTAAGGGGGAGTGTTCTACAACTTCAAGAAAACTTGCCCTTTCAATGTGATCATGCGTTTGTGTGAGCATTCTTGGTATCCAACGGGCACATATCTTTCTGTATCCCAGAATTTCTCGAACGATATATCCAACCCTCCCTATGAAATTCCAAGCCTTTATGAGATGTCGGATTGTTTTATCGGCGATTAGCTCGATTAAGTTCGAAATTTGTTTCCCTGATTTGCTGCACTTGGTGGACGTGAACTGCGACCCTGCTCATTAAATGTTGGTGGAGGCAGCATCAGTTCCAGTTAAGAACTTAACCAACCTTTGAATTGCATGCCAATTTGATTGTTGCTACCAAGTCTCCAATTATATATTTCTTTCATAGATTTTAAGATATTCCATTGCAAAGCACGGGTATTTTACTAGTAATAAATAAATTAATTACTCGGGAGATATGGTTTACGTTAAAAAGGGAAAATATATATCTAAAAAAGGCTTCCCTCTTGACTAGGGATCCCCAAGGACCAAGAAAAAATCGAACTCTCAATCTAGAGCAGAGAGAGCGCAAAGCGGAAAGGGGGAACATATTTCGAGGGATGAAATACACAGCAAATGTGACCTTCCACCCACAATGGAAGGTCAAGGACTTCACCCCATTTCGATAGCTCTCATCAAGATTGTATGTATTTGTTCTTAAGGGTTTTATGGCGCTCTAGACACATTCAGGTCATATTAGTGCCAGCAAAAAAAAAAAAGAAAAAAAAAAAAAAGAAAGAAAAATTAAAGCACCCAAGAAAAAGTAAGGATAAAGGAAAATTGGCTCAAATAGGGAACGGATGTAGATTCCAAGTGTACTTAGTTTGAGATCACCTAAACGTCTTATTGTTGTTTGTTTTAAAGGATTTTACGGCGCTTGCAACACACAAAAGATTAGGTCATATCAGCGTCAATAAAAAGTATGAAAATTTTGAAAGTAAAAACATTCTAGATGTACAATTAAAAGGACTTGAGGAATGTTGTTTTGTTGTTGTTCTTAAGGGTTTTACGGCGTTTGCAACACATTGAGGTTATATCAGCGCCAGTAAAAAGGAAGAAAATGGGATAGTAAAAAGTTCTAGAATTACTAATTAAGCATCCAAGAAAAGGTAAGACAAAGGGGAAGAGGAAAAAGTAAGACAAAGGTGAATGGTACAAATAGGGAACAGATGTAGATTCCAAGAGCACACAATCAGTGTACTTAGTTTGAGATTACCAAAATGTTTCACCCAGACACCATCACAAGATCCCACTAAAAGACATACACTCTAATGTTTACAAATCATATGTTTAAAAAAAAAAATATAACAGTACAGAACAGAGAGATGATTTACAATGAAAAAAATATCATCTCCCAAAAATATAACTATACATTCAACTGTTTCCCTCACAGCCAGGGTCAGGACAAGACTTAGTAATCTCATTCCAAGACAAAGACAGAAAGCAATTGGAAAACAGATACAGGGAGATAGAAGATACAGCAAGAACCTCCCTGCCCACTATGAGAGGTCGGGAACACCACCCAGCTAAACCTCTTATCCAGACAGCAGCATAATAATCAAATGTTTACTAAATATGTTCAAACAAACAAAAAATATAAATAACGGTCAGTACATAAAAGAGGGATAATTTACAAGGAAAAAAGTATCACCTTCTCAAAACTTACACTATACATTTGACTGTTTCCCTCTCAGCCAAGAACTCAAGCAAGGGCCGAGACAAAACTAATTAAACCCATTCCAAGAGAAAGCCAAAAAGCAACTCAGAAAACAGATATAGGGGGATAGAAGACACAGCAAGTGATCTCCTGCCCATCTTTTGTTTGTTTGTTTGTTGCTTTAGGTCTCTTCCAACACAATTGAGGTTATATGAGAGACCGCTGAAACAAAAAAAACAAGCAATCTAACAAAAATAGTACAAATGTAAATCAAAATCATAACCTAAAGATATCATAAGCTAAATTATAAATAACCAAGAACAAACAGGCAGAAGATTTACAGAAAAAAATATCCCCTGTCAAAAATACAATCACAAACCAAAGAAGCAGGATAGGCTATTAAAGAGAAGAAGAAACGACATCACTATCGGATCGTACACCCATGCGAACATCATAGGTATATGATTCAAGGGTGATGCTCCCATCCAACCACCCGCCCTGCCCATCTTGGGAGCTCAATAAGATTCTACTGTTTGTATCTCTTTAGTACTTCGATCATAGTGCATACTTCGTTCAACACGCCATCCTAAAAAAAAAAACACACAAAAAAAAGATCTAAAATAAATAATAAAATAAAACGTGGAAACAAAAATCTTTTTCAAAATTTTGTTCCTTCTCTTTTCAAGTTCAGTTGCCTTCCTTTAAAACATTATCATTCACATAAAATTACAGTATACGTTCTAAATTTTTTTTTTGTTTGTTGCTTTAGGTCTCTTCCAACACAATTGAGGTTATATGAGAGACCGCTGAAACAAAAAAAAACAAGCAATCTAACAAAAATAGTACAAATGTAAATCAAAATCATAACCTAAAGATATCATAAGCTAAATCATAAATAACCAAGAACAAACAGGCAGAAGATTTACAGAAAAAAAATATCCCTGTCAAAAATACAATCACAAACCAAAGAAGCAGGATAGGCTATTAAAGAGAAGAAGAAACGACATCACTATCGGATCGTACACCCATGCGAACATCATAGGTATATGATTCAAGGGTGATGCTCCCATCCAACCACCCGCCCTGCCCATCTTGGGAGCTCAATAAGATTCTACTGTTTGTATCTCTTTAGTACTTCGATCATAGTGCATACTTCGTTCAACACGCCATCCTAAAAAAAAAAACACACAAAAAAAAGATCTAAAATAAATAATAAAATAAAACGTGGAAACAAAAATCTTTTTCAAAATTTTGTTCCTTCTCTTTTCAAGTTCAGTTGCCTTCCTTTAACAACATTATCATCTCACATAAATTACAGTATACGTTCTAAATTTTTTTTTTTGTTTGTTGCTTTAGGTCTCTTCCAACACAATTGAGGTTATATGAGAGACCGCTGAAACAAAAAAACAAGCAATCTAACAAAAATAGTACAAATGTAAATCAAAATCATAACCTAAAGATATCATAAGCTAAATTATAAATAACCAAGAACAAACAGGCAGAAGATTTACAGAAAAAAAAATATCCCCTGTCAAAAATACAATCACAAACCAAAGAAGCAGGATAGGCTAGTAAAGAGAAGAAGAAACGACATCACTATCGGATCGTACACCCATGCGAACATCATAGGTATATGATTCAAGGGTGATGCTCCCATCCAACCACCCGCCCTGCCCATCTTGGGAGCTCAATAAGATTCTACTGTTTGTATCTCTTTAGTACTTCGATCATAGTGCATACTTCGTTCAACACGCCATCCTAAAAAAAAAAAACACAAAAAAAAGATCTAAAATAAATAATAAAATAAAACGTGGAAACAAAAATCTTTTTCAAAATTTTGTTCCTTCTCTTTTCAAGTTCAGTTGCCTTCCTTTAACAACATTATCATCTCACATAAATTACA
Organism: Berghia stephanieae; assembly: GCF_034508935.2. Lineage (NCBI taxonomy): Eukaryota > Metazoa > Mollusca > Gastropoda > Nudibranchia > Aeolidiidae > Berghia > Berghia stephanieae. The sequence goes on from NC_088367.1 coordinate 23,456,575, forward strand.
GTATACGTTCTAAATTTTTTTTTTTGTTTGTTGCTTTAGGTCTCTTCCAACACAATTGAGGTTATATGAGAGACCGCTGAAACAAAAAAAAAAACAAGCAATCTAACAAAAATAGTACAAATGTAAATCAAAATCATAACCTAAAGATATCATAAGCTAAATTATAAATAACCAAGAACAAACAGGCAGAAGATTTACAGAAAAAAAATATCCCCTGTCAAAAATACAATCACAAACCAAAGAAGCAGGATAGGCTATTAAAGAGAAGAAGAAACGACATCACTATCGGATCGTACACCCATGCGAACATCATAGGTATATGATTCAAGGGTGATGCTCCCATCCAACCACCCGCCCTGCCCATCTTGGGAGCTCAATAAGATTCTACTGTTTGTATCTCTTTAGTACTTCGATCATAGTGCATACTTCGTTCAACACGCCATCCTAAAAAAAAAAACACACAAAAAAAAGATCTAAAATAAATAATAAAATAAAACGTGGAAACAAAAATCTTTTTCAAAATTTTGTTCCTTCTCTTTTCAAGTTCAGTTGCCTTCCTTTAACAACATTATCATCTCACATAAATTACAGTATACGTTCTAAATTGACAAAGGATGAATACAATAACAGAAAGAAAAAAAACTAAGCTAAAAATGGCATTGTGTTGTCACATGCGATAAAATATAATCAACAATTCCCGAATATGAAAAGGAATCTTTGAAATAAATAAATATCAACATTTTAAAGGAAAGACATAAGACATTAAATTATTGCAACAACAAAATCATCTCTTCCTTCTCATTTAATTTTCCAGCTTATAAATCTTTCATTGACAGGTCTCTTAAATCTCATCAGAATATTCCAGATTTACTTAGTGACTTTAAAACCTAGCCTTGGTTGAGTCACTTCAAGAAACAACAAAGAAATCCCAGTAGCAAAATAACCATGTGTCTAGTTATACAATAACAATGAGCTTTGATCACAAAACGCTGGGCCAAACACTGAAACATGTGAAAAGCATAGCACACCATGGAGTTGGAGTCTAACTAAATAATACCCTGCAGTGGACCATCGTATTCGCCATATTGTGTCAAGCGCATATAAAATATTAAATTTCATCAAAGAGAAATGTTCACCAATGCCCTGAAAAGACAAAGGCACAGGTCTATATACTCAACTAGTCAGACCAATGTAGGAGTATGCTTGTACTGCAAACTCTAAGAGGTTCACAAAAAATCTCATTAAGTTTATTAAAACCTTACATTTTACATTTATCACTCTCACTCACTCATTCAATCCCATGACCAGTTGATTGTCAGGGGGACATGCGGGATGCAGACTTCACAACCTTACGCCATTCGTCACGGTCTCTGGCCTTTCCCAGTAGGCAAAATCACAGACAAAAACTTGAGAAATAACATTCCAGTACGCATTCATTCTCCATCCAATACATACCATAAAACCAACATGAAAATATCAAATTTCATCCTATCATGCAATACAGACTACATCACTTGGCTTATCATGTGGAGCCAAAGTCTAATCTCTTAGCAAAACAAAAAACATCTACGCAATAAGTATGTTCCTATTATAATATCATAAAGTTAGATAGCATCATAATTCGATAGAACCTTTTTTAATGTTAATTTCTGAATACATAATCAGAATATGATTTCTTTGTTACTAATGATTAAGTTGGGGCAAATAATTTTCTATAAAGACCACCCCCCCCCCCCCCCCCCCTTCCAACCCCCCCCCCAAAAAAAAACAACAAAAGCTACATCATTTATTGCAGTTTAAAAAAACCCAATCTGTTCTGATGCAAAATCAGATTGAATGAATAATCAAGTAGCTTATGTTTTTTCACAAGTCAAAAGTATCAATCTACATAGATTACAACATTTCAAAAATTGGCAAAAACATTAAAATACAAATGCTTCCGCCTCAGTGTCTAAATAAGTGCCGGCCAACATTGAGTGCGGGTCCTCCAGCACGTTTCTAAACTCTTCCAAGAACCGCGTGGCCTCTGATTCGTCTATGGCTCGACTGTCATAGGAGAGGGTGACGGTCATCTTCTGCTTGTTACCTTCCATTGTGGCAATATCTCGGCCAGTTCCGACGGCCATGATGGCCAATTGCGGTGGGTTGATGACGGCTGTGAACTCGCTGATGCCAAACATGCCCAAGTTTGAAATGCTGTGAAAGAGAAAAAGTAAAAGTAGTCATTCAGCTTTTAAATTCAATTTTTGACATTTAATTCACCCTTAGATACACAGTTTTATTTTTGTTTTTAAGGGTTCTAATACCACAGCACCTGCAACATATTTAGATCATTTCAGCGCCAGTAAAAAGGAAGATATTGGGATAGTCAAAAAAATAATTTTAGATTTACAAGAGAAAATAGTACAAAGGGAATGGTTCAAAGAGGGAATAAAAGCATATTCCAAGAACATGCTATCAATGTTCTTAGTTCGAGATCACCAAAAAGTCTTATCCAGACACAAGCACTGGACAACATAAAAATGTTTTCAAAATACATTTAAAACAAAAAAAAAAAGTATATCAGTACACAACAGAGACTTGATTGACAAGGAAAAAAATATATCACCTCCCCAAACAAACTCTTTACATTTCACTGTTTCTCCGATCAGCATAGGACTCCAGCCAGGCCAAGGACAAAAAAAAAAATCTTATTCCAATACAAAGATAGAAGGCAATATGAACACGGAAAAATAGGAGAGATATAAGTGACCTTTCCAGACACCATTATAAAAACACTATGTTTTTTTATTATGTCCGGAGAATCTTTACATCAAAAATCAATTGCTCAAGATGACTCCGACTTTGTTAATCAAGAGACAAATCAATCTATCAAATGCCGGTGTAGACAATGAATCACATTTGGATTGAGTAAAATTTCTCTAATAAAAAAAACAAAAACATCGATTGATTGGAGTCACAATTTACCTGAAGCTACCTCCTTGGTATTCCTGTGGTTTCAATTTTCCCTCCCTCGCCCGTCCTGCCATTTCCTGAAATGAAAAGGAAAATACAAGTAATGAATTTAAATCTTTTATTTGTTCTTAGGGGTTTTACAGCCCTTGTGACACCATTAGGTCATCTCAGCACACTTAAAAAGGAAGATGAGAGGAAAGCTGTTGATATGACGTGTAAAACACAGAAGAAAAAAGGAAGACAAAGGGGGTTGGTTCAAATAGGGAACAGAAGATTCCATGAGCGATCCATCTATGTGAAAATTTTGACATTACCTTGAAGTCCCATTCAGGCACAAGGAAAAGATCTAGCTGTGACGGATACACTCAATATTTTACAATATAGAATATTCAAGACTACTTATTACATTAGAACATAACAGTAACAGAGAGATGATTTACATGGGGAAAAAAAAAATAATCTCTCAAAAAAGGTACTTTACATGCGACTGTCTTCCTCTTAGCAAAGGATCCCAGTACAGGTCCAAGAAAAAAACCGGGCTATCTCAGTCAAGTACAGGACCAAGAAAAAAACCGGGCAATCTCAGTCAAGGACAAAGACAGAGAGTAATATGGAAATGGAAAACAGATCTGGGGGATAGAAAACAACAAGTGACCTCCTGCCCATATTGGGAAGTCAAAAGGAATTTACATCTTTAAATTTTAATGACTTCCAAATATCAATGGTAGTATCTGTAGCTATCAGTGGTTTTTGTTTAAGCTATCAGTCCTCTCAAAAGAAAAATTAATGTCCCTTACATGCAGCATTGTTAGATGCAATTACCTATGCATTCCATGTAGGAATAGAGATAATCCATCGAACAAAACGTCTGATGTCAAAAGAAATCTCGCCCTTTATATCCAAATTGAGCAAAATTTGGGGACTGATAATCGGCCCAGGGAAAAAAAAATAAGTGCATGAAGAGGGGCTCAAAACTGGAACTTTTTGGATGACATTGTAATGCTATAACTACTCAGCCATCTCATCCTGCTCTAGAGGTAGGTAAAATGTGACCCCCACTGCCTCAAAACGGTATTACATCAGGTTCATTAATATGCTGAATATTGAATCGATAGCTAAATATATTAGTAAAAACCTTAATTTCAACATTTTCAGATCGTACTTGCTGGTTGTTCTGGATTTTAAGTCATGTATTAATTGATTTTCCTGTTTTTGTTACTGCCTGAAGATGGATTTCGAGCCCGAATTGAACCATGTTTGTTATTTTGCTCATTAAAAAAAAATCTGTTATATTTATTTTTGTTCACTACAGTTTACAACCCATAAAAATCCAACCTTTAGAAAGGTTTAAATTGTTATGTAAAATTTCCTGGACATTTAAAATCAAAAACTGATCTTCACCCAAAGTAAAGAATATCTGGAATAGCTTTTAAAGAGTCATAAAAAGTGAGAACAAACTTGATTCCCCTGTCCTCATTCTTTCATTACTTTGAAAAGCTATTCCTTCTGTTCTTTAGGTACCAGTTTCTTACCTTTTTTATCATTTGTCAAAAAAAACTGCTGAAAGCTTAACAAATCTATAATTCTCTGGATTACTTAAAATTGTCGTCCTAAAACGTTATAAAATGCCCTATTGGCACATGTATATATAGGAGAGTAATTCTGTTCACATCACAATTCAAACTGATACTATAAATAAAACCACATTAACAATATATCAAATTGCTTCTCCAACACTTTACTTTGGAAAATGGCATTGCACTACATACCCTGACTGTATCACCAATCTGTTGAAGACTGAGATTGCTGGCCCCTTTCACAATGGGAGTGATGAGGCCATTTGGTGTGGCCACTGCTACTGAAATATCTACCGAAGTCATTGAACGAGGTGCATCATTGCTCCAGATTCCATTGACTTGAGGAACTCTCTGCATTTGAGGGAAAAATAAAGGTATGAAATAAAGAAAAATAAAGCCAGTCAACTTAATATGATCTTTTTGTAAAACATACTCTAGGATATTGGGAAATCAGACCTGCAAATACTGGAAAACAGAACAATCTGAGCTTTTTTAAAAACTCAAAATTTTCTTTTTACACCTCTCTCAACAGCGGTTGGGGTCACCAGAGTAATCGAGAAAATCTTCTGGTACTCATTTCACACCTGAGAACGGTGAGAGAATGTGAGTAAAGAGCCTTCTCCAAGGACTCAACTATGTGCTGAGTGAGGGTCGGACCCAGGACCTTCCAATCTGAAAGCTGAGTGTCATACCACTAGACCACATAGCCGCACAATGGATGGGGGGATGAGGTTGCCCCACCATAGAAAGCACAGTCAGAGGGAAGCTTTTGGCTCTTTTTTTTTTTTTTAAATTTCAAGGGACTGAAGAAGGTAAGTAGATTGATTGTTGACCAATACTGGTGAGTCAGTAATTCCGATTATAGTCAGAGGAGTCAAAAGTCTGGGAAATTGAAAATCATTTTCAGAGAGGGGGGGGGGGGAACTGGTACTTATGAATATCTAATGGATATGAAACATAAATTATGAGAAAAATCAAAACAAAAACAAAGCAACAAAAATGTTTTTCATGATAATCCATGTTTCATTACCATCTGATTTAATTTGAGGAAAGATATATAGTGTAAGTTTAAGTTGTTGTCAAGTTATAAACAGTTTCCCATTACTTTGTGACTCAACATTGCTCGTCTGATTTTAGTAATTTAGTGCTGTTTTTTTTTTGTTTAACTACTTTTTTTCTTGTTTTTGATATATAAACTATTTTTTTCATTTTGTATCAATCAAGCTTAGAAATGTTTACAAAGATTTCTAGTACAAACCCTTAGTGCCAAAGAAGCTGCTTTGATGACGAAATCATTCATGGATACTTTGATGCCACCAGCAGCCAAACTCTTCCTCAAATCTATGACCGAGTCGATACGTGAGGCTATAGATGCATAGGCATGGGGAATTGTGGTCTGTGGAAAATTAAAATTTTGATTAATTCATTTTGTGCAAAGGGAGAGTTGTTATTAAAAAAATAAATGAATTGGATACTCCATCTTTGCCAATAAAAAAAAATGAAAGAAAAGAAAAAAAAAAATTCCAAGGGAGCTAACCCTTATTCTGTACCAGCTGACACAAAACCTTCATTGTCTCTCCTGGTTTATGAGCATGAAAAAATACTGCCGTAGAGATCATTTGAAATAATTTGGGTTGATAACAAATGGATGTCTTTTAATAAATAAACTTTTCCTCCAATTAATGAAATAAGACAAAAACTTAAAATAAATTGAATGTCTGTTTTCACAGAATATACATTCTTCCAAAATAATAACTATGGCTCTACAAAGACTACAAACAAGTCTGTGACAGAAGCTGGATCTCAAATACTTGTCACTTATTTGACATAGATAGCTGAAATAATTTCTCCTTCGCCTTTAAATCTGATTTAGCTTTTAACCCTGTGCTTACCAACTGCAGGAAAATCATCCCATTCGTTATGATATAAACATTTTTCTTTTTCAGATTCATTTTAAAAAATCACAATATTTGAAGAAAAAGCTTTGTTAAATTTACAAGATCTTAATGCTGTTGTGTACAGCTTGTTTTGCTCAACAAAATGATGTATAGTATGTACTTTCTGCTTTTGAATTTGAGTTTTAAAATTCATTTTGAGTGTTGTATTGGTATGACATTTCAGTAAAATCTTGAAAATGATAGATAAGGAGAAATAAAAATTAATTAAGTTCCCATCACTTAGCCTCTCAATAATATCAAATAATATTTAATTTTGAAGTGACATGTCATCAAATTGTTACATGTGCAAATGATTTCATTTAAATTCTCAACAACAACAAAATCAAACAAACAAAACAGATATTATTATTTAAATCTTTTTTAGTTTATAAAACATTTTAGGATCTCAAAAGCAAAATATATTTGGTTAGAAAAAGAGGTAAGGTGACAATAAACCTGGTCCTTAAATAGGCACACTTAGGTCAAAAAAATAAATGATTTAGTATTGATCAATTTCCATCACTTTTCTTTCATGCATACCTTCGATTCTGTGAGACGTTTTGCAATGGTACGTCTCATGTTGGACAAAGGAATGTCCACAAAATTGGAACCAGCTGCTGGGACTGTCTGTTGCTGCGTTGTTGTGGTGCTAGAGGGGGTAGGAGGAGGGGTAATACTGGAGGGAGAAGGTTGTTGGGGTGTGGCTGTGGCAGGTGGTGGTTGTGGTGCCGCTGGCTTCTGGTCTACTTTAGTTAAGTTTTGTGTCTTGACATAACTCAACACATCCCTGATTGAGAAAATTAAGAAGAAATGAATCGTTTCAAAGAATGCAATTAATGTAGTCCATCTTCCACAGATGTATATAAAACAGGAATCTGATAGTTACCACAAAGGCACGAATTTCCTATTTCAGCTTTAATCTCGAATTGTAACATTTTGACATATAAAAATTAACTTCAACAGGTTTTAACCTAAACCTTGAAATTAAAAAAAAAAGATTATAGACAAGATATTTATCTAGAAAATTACAAAATATTTTTATTCATAATTTAAAAAATTTATTTGATTTTAATTTTTTGGTTCTGAAACTTGTCAAATTTTGCAAGGTAATTGTAAATCAATATGTAAAAAAAATTGTACTATAATTTTTAGATTTGCCAGTAATTCTGTGCTTGCTGACAAAAATTTAATATTGGCTGTAGCAAACAATTTTGCACCATCAACCCAATTTGTTTTTTTTTAAAGAATAGATTGTATTAGTATTTAAACGGGAATGGGGACAATCAATACCCTTTGAGTAGAGCTCCACTGGGTCCAGATGCTGGGATTGAGGACGCATTGATGGCGTATTCTTGGAGGAGTTTTTTGACGGATGGTCCAATAAGATGGCTGTTGTAGAGAAACAAAAACAAATCATCAACATATCATTTAGCATCTTCATCTTCCAGTTAACTATTTATTTTGTGTGTTCAATTCAAATGTTCAATTAAAATACTAATTATTATGCTGAAGATTCATATTTTACCAATGTATGGTTATTACTTATCAAAAAATATATTTGGCAGAGAAATCTTAGGGCTTTTCAGATAAAGGTAATATGCCTTGAATATCAGGGTTATATTTATTTGATTTGAATACAACAATATTTACACATCAGTTTGTGTGCCTCTATGCACTCCAAAGTTAATAAACAGATTCAAAGAGCGATAAAGATTCAACAAATAAAATGTGTAAATTTATATATTATGTGCTGGACAAAGTAGATAGAAAAAGAATTCTTTAAAAAATGATAAAATTATACATTTTTCAATTTCATAAATGTAAAAACTGATGGTGATGCAACTACCAGAGAATTTTTCTTAAAGAGTTCAACAAAAGCAGTTACTGGATTAAAGATTAATAAATAGACAAGAATGAGGAATAATAATTAATGGTGGCTTTAAAATCTGACAAATCTGATCTCGAATAGCGGGCAATACCTGTTTGATGAAAGAGATATCGTCTCAAATTATTTGAAAAAAAGAAAAACCCATAAACTTTAACCAGAAAACCTTTATAATTATCAACTGTCCTTGTCTGTACCACTTTTACATTTACTACAACAGCTATCCACTGCTTTTTTTATTTTTCCTTTTGTACTGCTCGACTGTATGTATCCTTTTCCATTGTCACCTTTGTTTGAACTTTCCTCGACTATTGTTATTGTATCTCTCTTACTCATCAAATCGCCTGATTTATCACCGTCAAGACCACTGGTGCAAGGCCTTTTGTCACTCAAATTAAAGATGGCATTCATTGTTGTTAAACAAAGGAACAAACAAAAGGCATCAGGCATCACAATATCATTTTAATGAATAAATACACAGAAAATGCACACTTTAGTATCGTACAATCCTTTACGAATGAATAAGATTGATTAAGTGAACTACAATCCAGAAATAGAAATAAATAATAATTAATTAACATAGTTTCCAAACAATGAATTGATCACTTGAAAGACGCACGCTAAAAGTGATCATGTGACCACATCGCATTCTCCAAATGGCTCCATTCGGCATTAAAGTAGATGGAATAATTATAACTCAATGAATGAGCCTCCAATTTCACCAAAATGAGTAACATTAGGCCGGATTTATTTTCAAGTTACTAAAATAAAATTGATAAATGACTGACACCAATGAGCTTGGCAAAACAGAAGGAATGACGTTCAAATCAATCAGCTCTTTGTTAATGTATTTGAACTACCTGTTGAGTTATTAGTTCTCATTAATATATATGAATCAGGCTATAAACGCGTAAGGTTGCACATAGATTTGAGTTGGTACATGTTTTGTTTGTTTTAAAGGGTTTTACAGCGCTTGCAACACATTAAGGCTAAGGTCATTTCAGCGCCAGTAAAAAGGAAGAAAATGGGATAATGAAAAATTCTAAAATTACAATTAAAGCACACAAGAAAAGGTAAGATAAAGGGGAGCTGGTTCATATAGGAAACCGATGTAGATTCCAATTCACACTATCAAAGTACTTAGATTGAAATCACCTAAAAGTCTCACCCAGCACAAGACCCCACTAAGAGGAATACACTCAAATGTTTACAAATCATGTTCAAAATAGAAAGTAACAATACAGAACAGAGAGATGATTAACAAGGAAAAGAATATCATCCCCCAAAACAAACTATACATTTTACTGTTTCCCTCTCAGCAAGAGTATCCAGTCAGGGCCAGGTCAAAACCAAGTAATCTCATTCCAAGACGAAGACAAAGTAAGTTGGAAAAAGGATATAGGGGGATAGAAGACACAGTAGGTACCTCCCTGCCCACTATGGGAGGTCAGGAACCCCACCCAGGAGTAGGTACATGTGGTGGGCAGATGTTATGAGTAATTTACTTATGAATAGCATCAATCACCAGCATCCATCTCTAATCATGCAAGTCACACTTACACTCTCATAAATTTTTAACTCAAAACGACTTTGGGGAGAGGAATTACATGGTTGGAGGCAAGACACCAGTGTGGAATTGTGAACCCACCACGTTGTCGCACTTGTGTTAAAGCTGAAAACAATTTGAAATTGCACCCGGTGCTTCGACAGATACATTTGGACTCTCCAAATACACAAATAAAAATCAGAATTACCAGTATAGGTAGGCGTGGCCCTTGGTGTTCCGTTTTTGATTTGTTCTCTTTAACTTGTCTTGAAATCATAGAATTTAAGTTAAAACATAATAAATTTATAATCTTACCCTCCTTCACTGTATTCTGATCCAACGGCTGACGACTTTGCAGCAGCAGCTGACTCTACTGGGGGTTCTGCACTACCACCTCCTGAGGAAGCAGAGGCAGCTTCAGCCGGAACCTCAACACTCTTCCAATCATCTCCTTCATCAACAAACAGAGCAATCAGTCGACCCACCTCTATGTCCTGAGTGTTTTCTGGTGCCTGAGGGGTTATAATTAATATAATCATTTTCAGAGTTCATTTGCGGGCCCCTAACAAACCTAAATAGATACTCATAAATATTCCAAATATTATCTTTTAAAATGATGGTGGCTACTTCTTTTGGAATAGCTCTTTAATAATATTTTCCATGGGAACTGCGTTAGGTACTACATGCAAAAGGAGATGAACAATTATATCACAATATATGGAGAAATTAATTATAAAATCTACAAATACAAAGATTTCTTAGTAAAATCTGCTTGGTAGGGAAATTCAACAGTTCTTTAGGTTGATCTGATGACATGGCTGTCTGTAAGTCACTTGTCTTGGGATTTAAATGTTCCGATTCAAATCCCCAAGGAGACCAGACATTTGTTTGTGGCTGGGTTTAAATGGCTTTGCCCAATGTCCAGAACTTGGGCAGGAAGGAGGGTGCCATCTTTTCAGCCCCATATCTTTAAATGAGGCCCATTGCCTTAATATCCGGTATTATGTTATCATGTCAAGCTGAACTAGATATTATGATAAATGAATTTTAAGCTAATAAGGGCGACTATATTTTTTTCAATTTACATGCATGTAGGACTCTATACTACAACCTTTTATACAATAAATATGTAAAACAATTTTTTTTCAGTTTTGAACACATCCTTAACCTAAAGATAAAAAATTGAAAACACTTCAAAGCGATCTTAAAATAGTTCTCTAGATTGTTCAGATCAATGGAACAACTAGTTTCTGTCGCATTTAATTGATTGCTACTCTTTGGATAGTATGCCTGTCTATCATATGTCAAAGTACTTTCCAACAATTGTAATAAAACTTGTAACCCAATCACTGTTTGGGTGGACAGATGGGTGAAATTTAAAAAAATAAATTTAATCTAAACTTGACTAAGTACTAAAACCAGTCATTTTGCTTAGTGGTGTATGTTCTAAAGTGAAATATCAACACCAACAATCTTAATAAACACTTACGACAATTTTAGCTAAAATTCCTTCTTCCTCTGTATCCATAGCAATAACTGCTTTGTCAGTTTCAATCTCGCACAGCACATCTCCGGGTGCAATTGTATCTCCTGTTAATGAAAAGAAAAATATGTTTATCTATTTTTTTTAATGAAGTGCATCCATGAAATCACCAAAAGGCAATTGATTATAGTTTTGTCATATGATCACCATATGCTGTTTCAGCTGAATAGGGTTCGGTGTCTAAAACATCCCTTTGTTTGTTTTTATTTGCAACCCGTTTTACAAGAATAGACCTGGGCATATTATTCCTGCTTGAGAAGAAATCTGTTTTCCAAGTCTATTCCAGAGGAAGACTAGGATACAACCAGGGCGTCAGCCGCAGTGCAATGCAGCAAAGTGAGCTAGGACGTGAGGACTTTTAAAAAAATAAGATTATCTCCAAAATCGAAATGAAATACATGTAGATTACAATACTGCTTTCAAAAATATGCACAGTGTCTATATAGGGATTACAACAGGGGAAAAAAATATGACAAACCTTCCTTTTTGTGCCATTTGATAATATTTCCCTTTGTCATGGTGGGTGATAAAGCCGGCATTTCAAGTCTGTTTGTGGCTGAAAACAATAAATCAAGGATAATAATTCGATATATCATACAATATTATCATATGTTTTTAATATAAAGTTTCTCCTACCGCCTAGACTTGTACTTAGACAATCAGAATAACTGGCAGTCTTTTAATTTTTCAACCTTACAATACAACTTATACTCTTCTACTCAACACTTTTACTTTCACTATGACTTTGACGCAGTTGCAGTTCAGTCTGGTCTGGTTGCAAATTATTTGATAAGGCTGAGGGTGATACAATTTGTTCATGCAGATAAGTTCAACTCTAACAATATTAATATTAATATAAATAGACTGTCATCTATCCTATCCAATCTATAAAATAAGTGGAAGTGAATAACCAAGTTCAAGGGCATTGGGGTTTTCTCCGAAAGAAACATAGAAAACATTTAATTTATAGCACAGAATGGTTTACCTTGCAAATAGGTACTTTTACGAAAGCCCCTTTTCGCGAACGCATTTCTAATTATCTTATCTTCACGGGAGATATCTTGGCACAACCATCGAAAAGATGGACCCAGACGTCCGTAAACTTTACCAAGTCCTGCCATTTTCGGTTTCAGGCATAGGAAGGCCAGTTCGATTTTGAAAAAAGCACTAAAGATGTAGACGAAAGATGCCAAATGCAATGCCAAAGTAAATGTCGATGGCAATCATTATGACAATAATTCTACTCGTCTTGTTGGTGTATGGATAAAACCTATGATAATTATTGTGCTTGATTTGTAGTGGATTTAAAAAAATATAAAACAAACGTATTTATTGAAAATGGTAAAAATAAACAACAACAAAAAAAAAACCCCCAAAAAAAAAAAAAAAAAAAAGAACAAAAAAAAAAAAAAAAAAAAAAAACAACTGATTTTAAAAAGTTCTTTTCGCTTTAAAAATGACAAATTGGGAATCAAAAATCATTTTTGATAGTAGGTATGCCAGATTGAGAATGGATTGGCCAAAAATTGATATTTATTTTTTCAATAATTGTCAAATTAATTCCAAAAATTGAGGATTGATACTATGTTTAGGTAAAATAATCACAACATCCTCCAGTCGGATATAACGTACCAACACACAAAACTATATATAAACTTTGAACGTTTATAATTTAATAAGTAGGGGAGACCGGGGCACGTTCGCCCACGGGGCACGTTCGTCTTTTTGTTTTTATGTTGCATCTGTGCTATTTTTAGACATTCCGACCACACTGTGCAAAACCGATCCCATTTCCGCATGTCATCACCGGTTACAGAGGTTGAGAACACATCTATCTATCTTGTTATCTTCAAAATTGTTGTTTATCCACTGGTAAGTGAATTTTTCATCTCTTTCATTAACACATATTATTCCAATAAGGAAACTTGATTTTTATTTCGTTCTCATATTGTAATAGTAAGTACACTTTCCCCTTTCTATTTATTGTGTCAGTTAAATCATGTGAGCATGGAAGTGCGAGCTATGGGTGAAGTAATATAAAGATTCCGGTTGGGGTAAGTTCGCCACCTCATCACGGGGCACATTCGCCACATGGGCGGACGTGCCCCGTGGACGAGTATTCACTGTTGATTATCGTATACAAGTTTAAGTACCATTGATATGCTATTCAACCACTTCTAATACATTTTTCGTTACTCTGTCGCCTCGCTCGGCGCATAGTTAAGTCCTTGGAAAAGGCTCTTTACACACATTCTCTCATCGTACTCAGGTGTAAAATGAGTACATGGCCGTTAGCAACGTTGCTGTCCGAAAAAAAAAGTAATATTGCCTAACAGGCGTCATGTCTCGTTCTACTTGTTACGTTTTGCTGTTGGTCAGGAACCCTTTGTAAAGCGCTTTGAGCACGTTTAGTGGATATTGCACTATATAAAAGCTCAAGTTTTTTTGTTTTTTGTTTTTTTGGTGTGTTTCTTTTTATTTTTTTAAAAAGTTGTTGTATTAGACTGTGTATTTACAAGGTTGTTTTCTTACTCTCTATCACTATTTAGAGTAAAAAATGAGAAACCGACCACGCAAAACACAGAGAGGCCTTACACCACCAGAGACGATAAAAAGAGCTATCGATCACATACAGACAACAAGTGAAAGTGTGCGAAAAACGGCTGAAATGTTTGGCATACCTCGATCAACATTGAAAGATTATATTGCCCGGGAAAAGAAAGGACAGCTTACATCATATGGCTACTCAAAACATCGTCAGGTATTTACCGATGATCAAGAGTTAATTCTTGTAGACTACCTAAAAAAAGCCGCATCAATCTACTTTGGACTAACAACAACGGAATGTCGCATACTGGCTTTCAAATTGGCCAGCGTGCATTCGATTAAGTGCCCACCATCATGGAAAGACGCCGGACAAGCAGGTGAAGACTGGTTCTATGGGTTCATTAAACGACATCCAACAATTTCGTTGAGGACACCAGAAGCTACTAGCATTGGAAGAGCCAGCGCTTTCAATCGAGAAAATGTAAATCTTTTCTTCGACAAACTTCGGGAAGTACTCGATCGATTTAAGTTTGAACCTGTTTCAATCTGGAACTGCGACGAGACAGGCGTCACTACAGTCACCAAGCCGCCTAAAGTCATTGCCACACAAGGATCTAAACAAGTGGGCTCACTTGTATCTGCCGAGCGTGGAGAATTAGTTACCGTATGTGCTGCAGTGTCGTCATATGGTCAGACCATTCCGCCATTTTTCGTTTTCCCTAGATACATTTTAAAGAACATTTTCTGAGAGGTTCCCCTATCGGTAGCAAAGGCGCGGCTCACAAGTCAGGATGGATGACGGGTGAAAATTTTCTGGAATTCTTGAAACATTTCACAAAATTTGTGAACCATCAAAGGAGAAACCCATTCTACTGTTGTTAGACAATCACGATTCTCATGTTGCATTTGAGGTACTACAGTTCGCTAAAGACAATGGGATAGTCTTATTGTCTTTTCCACCTCACTGTTCTCACAAACTACAGCCACTGGATCTTTCCGTCTTTTCTCCTTTTAAAAAACGACTAGGGCAAGCTCAACAGAACTGGTTGCGTTCACACCCAGGATCACCTGTCAATATATGACATTCCGGAGGTGGTTAACACTGCATGGAGCCCAAGTGTTTCTGTAGAGAATATTGTGGCAGGCTTTGCAAAAGCCGGAATACATCCTTTTCGACCTGATGTTTTCCAGGACATTGACTTTTGTCCCTCTTCTGTTACTGACAGACCAAACCCCGAGTTAGATGAACAGCAAACTGGACCTTCATACCAGCAATCTATTCCTCCATCTCTGCCCCAGTCTGGACCTTCATGCCAGCAATCTATTCCTCTATCTCTACCCCAGCCTGGACCTTCATGCAGCAATCTATTCCCCCATCTCTGCCCCAAACTGGACCTTCATGCCAGAAATCTATTCCTCCATCTCTGCCCCAGCCTGGACCTTCATTCCAGCAATCTATTCCTCCATCTCTGTCCCAGTCTGGACCTTCATTCCAGCAATCTATTCCTCCATCTCTGTCCCAGCCTGGACCTTCATGCCAGCAATCTATTCCTCCATCTCTGTCCCAGCCTGGACCTTCATGCCAGCAATCTATTCCTCCATCTCTGCCCCAGTCTGGACCTTCATGCCAGCAATCTATTCCTCCATTTCTGCCCCAGCCTGGACCTTCATGCCAGCAATCTATTCCTTCATCTCTGCCCCAGCCTGGACCTTCATGCCAGCAATCTATTCCTCCATCTCTGCCCCAGCCTGGACCTTCATGCCAGCAATCTATTCCTCTCTCGCTGGTTCAACCTGGAACTTCAAACTCTTTTTCGCCTGAATTAATTAGGCCACATCCAAAATCACCGCCTAGAAAAAGAGCACCAGGGGGGAGGAAAAAGCGGAAGAGCTGTATCCTTACAGATACACCAGAAAAGAATAGAATAGAAGAAGAGCATTTGGCAAAGATAAAGAAAAAACTGCACTGAAAGGGAAGGCTATTGGGGGGGGGGGGGGGGGGGGGGGGGAAAGGCAACTATAAAAGGAAAAGTTAAGCGGCGTCTGCTTGATAATTCATCGGATTCAGAAAGTGATGAATGGTATTGTTGGATTTGCTTATCACCATGGTCAGACAGCAATAGGGAGACATGGGTTCAGTGCTTAGAATGTAAACAATGGTCACATGAACAATGTGTTGGAGACAAAAAGAAATGTTTCTATTATGTATGCCATAACTGTAATGATTCAGATAATTCAGACTATTTGTATTGATTGGTAAAGAATAGTAATGCCACATATATCGGATCAGTGTATTTTTTATTTTATTGATATGTGTTTGTAATTATTTCTTTCACTTAATTCCACTACATTATAGTAAAAATCAAATTGATTCATGTATGTATCTTCTGAATTTTAAACCATGGGCGAACTTGCCCCAGGTGGTTGAATGTGCCCCAACCCCTGGGCGAACTTACCCCAGTGAAGGGGCACATTCGCCCACCTGAAGTAATGATCTTATTTCGTTAATAAATGCATCAATTTTGTGTATATTTAAAAACCAAAGGCATGTTTTAAATCAGAATGAAATTAAGTGATACGTCACCAAATCCCATTGTATTCCATCAGTAATTGACTTATCAGTGATACAAAATGACTAAAAGTGGACGAACTTGCCCCGGTCTCCCCTAATCATCAAAATGGCTGTCTCACACAACAGCTGAGTGACATCAATTTCGTTCCTTCTATACTGTAGTCTATTCTATGGACAAATTGATAACAGTTTATGTTACGCGCGTGTGGATATGAGTGTGCGTGTGTGTGTGTGTGTTTGTGTGTGTGTGTGTGTGTGTGTGTGTGTAAGTAGATGACGGGACCCTAAAGTTGGTTTCTAGCCACGTGTAAACAAAGGATTATGATTAAATTCAAAACAACCCCCATTTGACTTCAATTAGGTGTCGGCATACTATCCAGCTTCTTTTCTCCTTATTTTTCTTGTTAGTTTATCGAAAAAAAAAAAAAAATAGCAGTCCTTCAGAGCCATGATGCCTAATGTTTTATTCCGGTTTCTGTAGCGTGGCATGAACAATACAGTTATTGCTTGCTACCCTAGGGTAAGGACGCTAGTCTATCGCAAAGTACTTTCAACCAGATTCAACAGACCCAGCTACTCAATCTCTGCCTGGCTGAAAAAAAAAACCCCAACATTTTTGACTTCACTCAGGATCGATCTCGATATGTTTCTTTATGAGGTGAATGCTCTATCAACTGAACTTTCGTGATGTCCTGTCTGTTGCCAAGATTTAGTTTATTATTATTTTTTTTTACCCTGAAAGCTCTGTTTCTAAGGTTATCAAATTTGATGATTTATACCACAGGGGAAAGAGGGGGGGGGGGGGGGGCTATATATTGTCATGGTCTTATGAGCACACAAGAGCTAACTCGACTACATTCATAAAATAAAGACGTGACAAATGAGTACCCCAGAATTTACTAGACCAACTAGTTACTTTTAACATAAAGAACAAATGACGAGTTGGTTTAAGATGATATGAATATAGAAAGATGAAATTTAATGAAATGAATGTTCTTATAAATAAATAATGATCACAGTTACAGATAATAATAACATGACAATAATATTACGTAACTTCTGTGATCTTGAGGGTAATGTTGTATGGACTTGTGAAGTCCTACTTCTAGACAGTTGGTTCTTTCTTCAAGATCCGGGCACGACTATCTCGACAGCTGTTGGCTGGGGAGAGGTGATCAATGAAGCTCCGGCATTCTTGATAGTAGAATCAAATAATTGAGTTTTTCACCATCCATGTCCCGATAGCAAGATATAAATCTTTAAAATATAATATAAGTGACATGATGAGTGGAGTGGTCTGGCTGTCAGGGCAAAGGTTGTTGAGAGAAGTGAGCGAGGAAGATAAAATCAATCAGCTTTTAAAGTACGTGGTTAAGTGGCAGAAGGTAGAAAGAAAAGTATTCACTAATTTGAATTGCATTAAAAGAGAAGGAAATAAAAGGAATGATAAATTAATATTAGACGGCAAAGTTATTCTAACCCTATCGAAATATAACTGGAGTGATATGAGTTCCGTTCTTACGAAAATAAAATTTTGATAAAATAAATGTGAATCATAGTTATGTAATATATATATATATATATATATATATATATATATATATATATATATATATATATATATATATATATATATATATATATATATATATATATATATATATATATATATATATATGTTCAAAATATGAACCATCGACTTACCTTCTTTCATAACGTAGTACATGAGCAAATATCAGGCTATGAGACGAATTCGTAGCAATGCTTATATGCTTATTATGATTAATATTATTATTATTATTATTATTATTATTATTATTATTATTATTATTATTATTATTATTATTATTATTAAAATTATTATTATTATTATTATTATTATATTCTTCTTCTTCTTCTTCTTCTTCTTCTTCTTCTTCTTCTTCTTCTTCTTCTTCTTCTTCTCCTCCTCCTCTTCCTCCTCCTCCTCCTCCTCCTCCTCCTCCTCCTCCTCCTCCTCCTCCTCCTTCTTCTTCTTCTTCTTCTTCTTCTTCTTCTTCTTCTTCTTCTTCTTCTTCTTCTTCTTCTTCTTCTTCTTCTTCTTCTTCTTCTTCTTCTTCTTCTTCTTCTTCTTCTTCTTCTTTTTCTTCCTCCTCTGTTTTTTCTTCTTCGCTATGTAGAACCTCAAGTTTGACGCCCGAACTTCATTTAATTTTATAATATATTAGAGAAGAAAAATAAATAGAAATTGATAAAGGTTTACTGAACGTGTCGCATTACGCTTCAGGATGTTACTGAATACACAGATATACCAAACTACGATTTAAAAAAAAAAACCAAAAATATCAAGGCTGTTAGATTACACGGACCCATGCTTCCTATTTTGGACTATATTATATTATAATATATATGTGGAGTACTTACAGTTTTATGCGTTATTTATTCGTTTTTTCTTTCTTTTTTTTTTTTTTTTTTTTTTTTTTTGTTACTTTATGTCTTTGTTTATGTTGTTTTTTTTTTTCTCTTGCTGTTGGTGTTTATTATTTTGTAAAAATTATTAATTTCAAAATTCGACATATTATCTAAGGATGTTCACTTATGCCACTGGTTTAGCATAATAGAAAAGAAGAAAAAAAGGGGAGGGGCAATCAGAATTATCAATGGCAATGTCCTAACAAGACTGGGTTCTCTTGTACGACTCCCAATGTATAAAATCAATCTCCACGAGTTCGTGACTACACCTCATCACTCATATTGCATTACTGCTAGAAGACTCAAATCTTCTGTAAAGGATTCGCATACTTAACCCCACACCCTTTTACAAACTAAATTTATTGCCATTTCATTGGAAAACATAAATTCATCACGAATTTAACAGCAATACTGGCGTAATCTTTAAAAAAAACACGTATTTAACATTTTGGCCAGAAAACTCGTCCTTCAAATATCGATCGATTAAAATGACCCTCGTCTTGTCAACAACTATCAAACCTGGGACTTCGCGAAGTCCCAGGTTTGAGAGTTGTTGACAAGACCAGACTCATTTTAATCGATCGATAATTGAAGGACGAGTTTTCTGGCCAAAATGTTAAATACGTGTTTTTTTCAGAGTACGGCAGAATACTTATTACAGATCGTGAGAGAGAGTACAGACGACTTTGGCTTAGCTTGGAATTTAGTACTTGGAATGTCTGAAAAGGTAACGATCTTAATTAATTACATTACGAGATGATCACGATACGAGTCAGAAAACGCGATTCTTGTAGGAAGAAGAATGAGTACGGACTGACTAGACTAGAGAGAATGGCGTATAATTGTGACATGTGTTTGCGTGCTCCTTCGCATAATTTGTTATTTTGCACCCATACTTTTTTAGAAATAAAGCTGCTAATTAGTGGGTTGGCATCTAATTGAGAGAGAGAGAGAAAGAAAGAGAAAGAGAAAGAGAGAGCGAGAGAGAGAGAGAGAGAGAGAGAGAGAGAGAGAGAGAGAGAGAGAGAGAGAGAGAGAGAGAGAGAGAGAGAGAGAGAGAGAGGGCAAAACAACATGGCAGAGGATTGTGGAAAAGGAGATGACCGATATTGGATTGTGGTACTCATGGCAGTGGGCTAAGACTGGAGTCAAGGACTGGATGAAATTAAATGTCCAGACCACTTTGTATTTATGCACGTATGTACGAAGGCCGGACGACGGAATGGATAAGATATTGCTTGCATTCCCACCATGCGGACACAAGTTCGAGCCCCGATGTCGGCATCTTTTCTATCTAATCTTATTGCTATCTTTGCAGCTCTGCACTGCGACTGACACCTTCGTTATCTCAGTCGTTTCTCGATGAAAGGGGGGGGGGGGGGGCTGTGGTGTCCCGATAGATCAGTTGGTAGAGCACTCGCTTCACACGCAAAGAGTCCAAGATCGATCCCAGGTGTAGTCAATATTGTTTTCTGATCTCCCTGTTCACCCATCGGTGATTTGGTAGCTAGGTCTTTTTGATCTGACAAGAAGTACTTTGCGATATATTAGCGTCTTTCCAAAAGGTAGCAAGCAATTTATATTGTCCGTTTCACGCTATAGAATCTGGGATAAACTCCGGCTCCATGCCTGTAATGGCTCTGAAGGACTATTATTTTTCTCACGAACTAGACCTTTTCAAACAAAACAAAAATCTCCTAAGGATAAATGTGACTCACAGTCTTAAAACGCTATAGCTAGAACAAAATTGACGTCACTCAACTCTTTGTTATTGTTTTCAGCCAGCAATTTTTACTAATCGTCACTACATTGCATTAATCAAGGTATAGATAGAACGAAGTTGACGTCACTCAGGTATTGGGAAGAGTCGACATCTACTTATTTACAGGTCTGCTAACCCAAATTAATTGTGATGGTCTCATTATTGTAATGGACATACTCTCAAATCAGCAGCAACACATTCTCCATGACAACAGTATTAAAACGAGCCCATAATTGCGTCCGGTGATCAGATCTGCAAATATTTCAGTTCGGGAAGAGAAGATAGTAGATGAATGTGGTTTATCAAAGATTCTGTCCCTTTGTCGTGTCCAACACAGTAAACACTAATAAGAGGACAACACGCGTGCAAACAGGCTGTTTTAAGGTTCGATGGTTTCTACCCCCTCACTCACTCCTCTCTGGGCCTGTTGGAACTTGAGGTGATACAAGAGATCTCCACCTGGTCCTGTCAGTAGCTATTCTTGGGGTAATCTCGAGGGACACTCCTCTCTGATTTAGGTCCCTCTCTACGATACGTCTCCACGTCTCCTTGGGGTGGCCTCGCTTCCTCTTTCCTTGGGGTGTCCATCGCAGAGCCTTCCTTATCAGTGTTTCATCAGGTCTGCGACAGACATGCCCCAACCATTGCCGTCTTCTCCCTTTAATGAGACTCTCCAGAGACTCCATTTCAGCTCTCGCTCTCAGGTCGTCATTTGAGATGGTTTGGACGAGTGAACAAAATTCACAAAATCACACAATTCAACAACAAGCCACAACAATGAGATACAACCAGTCCCGATCGGAAATGTCTTTGTAATTGGATTCAATAGTCTGATGTCACGTCGCCCAGCAACGGCGGCCATAGTGGTTCTAAACAAAGAAAATTGGTACTTTTTATTCTTCATGCTGGCTAGAACTTTTCATGTCTTGTGATCAGAATGTGTAAAAGTCAAAAACATGATCAGATTTATAATGTTTTTTTTTTCCTCTGGATACGCTTTTATGCTCGTCAGAGAAATATTTCATAAGGGCACCCGCCATTGTTCCGATAGTTTAGAGCCAATTACTAAGTTACCATGCGTCGTTAGGAGGGAAGTGACGTTACGACTGTTGAAGCGTATCATTCCTTTGTCCACCAATCAAGGGACTGGGTTTGGTAGAAAATGCATTCACGGATGACCACAACGAATACGTTAAGAACCAAATAACCAGGGATCGAGTAGCAAAGATTAAGAGAGAATGAAAAATTAACTTACCCATTTCCTAACTTCAATTAGTTAAAAATTTACTATTAAACTTGTGTTGACGTGTTATTGTGCGAGGCTATTCTATTGATTTATTTTGAAGTATTTCTTATTAAACGGGGATTTATACTTATCTTATGAACCTGATCTATCCGTATATAACGTGCCACATCTACTACTACTACTACTACTACTACTACTACTACTACTACTACTACTACTACTACTACTACTACTACTACTACTACTACTACTACTACTACATATTTCTTTAAGTTGAAAACAGTAATACTATCTGTCGAGTTGCCAGGAACATAACCCATCTATAACAGAGTGAAAGGCGACTTCTGTATCTGGGGAAAACTACTTTATCTCTCTTTTTCTTTACCTATTATTATTATTATTACTATTATTATTATTATTATTATTATTATTATTATTATTATTATTATTATTATTATTATTATTATTATTATTTCTATTATTATTATTATTATTATTATTATTATTATTATTATTATTATTATTATTATTATCATCATCATCATCATCATCATTATTATCAAATAATGGCGGACTTCCGTGATTGGAGTCCATTGCACATACTATAAATCTAAAGGTGGATTTGTGTGCGTTTATTCGACTTGTTAGTGATGTAATTTATGTTAGATCATAATATTATGATGGCATGTTCTTTGGAACAAATGGTGTTTTTTCGACGAAGGAATGAAAAGAATAGATAGTATTCCCGTAGAGACGCTCAATGCTGATGAGTGACCAATTATCGATATATCTATTTCACCAGTGTTTACATTAAAACCGGAACTGAACACACAAGTCTATTTTGCTGTATGGAAAACCATAAATAATAATGTGAAGTTGAATATAAGCTTCAATTTAATTACAAAAACAGATCGAATGAACGTTTCGGGTTTCCCCTTTATCAACAAAACAGGATGAATGAAACACCACAGATGAATGAGATGATGTGGTAGTGGCGTAGTTAAGATGAAAAATGATGAATGGAAAACCGAAAATCATCGCAAATAAAGATTGCGTCATTCATTGTGCGTGGATTATCGTCTAATATTAAGACTACAAATCTTATCAAGGATTTAGAGAAATACAATCTCAATATCGTATGCCTTCAAGAAACGAAACGATCCGAAACAGACCGGATCATTGAAATTGAAGGGAATCGACTAATAACCTTTCCACACGAAAACAGACAGAAAAAAACATAAGAAAACCTCATAAACAAACATAGAAAAGATGTCACACTGGTGGGGGATTTTAATTAAAAAATAGGCCAGGAATCAGGTGAATGCTGTTTAGGCAACTATTCCAAAGGCAAAAGAAATGATAATGGTCAGCGCCTAATTGATTTTTGCACAGAAAACCGAATGTTTATTGCCAATTCTGTATTCAAGCATCCATCTAGACATATAACCACATGGGAAGGATCAATGAAAGTGGATGACAATATCGTAAAGATTTATAGCCAAATTGACTATGATATTGTCCCAGAACGTTACAAAAAAAACATATGAACGTAAACACTGATCACAGACTGTTAGTAATTACTTTCAAGCAGTCAGTTAGTAAAATAAGATTTTTTAAACCTAAACCAAAACCAGCAACAGATTTTACTAGCCGAACAGATGAAGATATACTTAATGCATTCGAAAACAAATTGACAAACAAACTTGAGCTTATACATATCAATGCGGAAACAGACCCTGCCCTACAACACCAGAAATTGATCGACACTAACATTTCAGTCAGAGACGAAACTCTTCCAAAGACAACGAATTTCAAAAGGAGTTCCTATCCAATCCTCCAACAACTTTCAGAAGAACAAAAGCAACTTAGACCCAACATTAACAGATGCCATGACGAAGAACTAAAACGAGAACGGAAAACACAGAGAAATCAAGTGATTCATAAAATCAAAGCACAATCTATTGTCAATTATAAAAGCAAAATCGACAATATGGCAATGGAAATAGAAACAGCCACAGACAACAGAAAATATTCAAATCTGTTAAAAACATTAAACAGAAAGAAAAAAGTCGTCTTATAATATATCATGATGAGGGTAAAGTAATCTGTGATGACAAATAGTTGAAAGAGTTCAAAACTTCTGCGAGAATAAGTACAAAGGGGACCAACAGATAGAACCATTCGAATACCGTGAATCAAGACTGGAAGAACCAATAACCAATCTTGATTTTAGAGCAGCTATTTACCAACTTAACAATCATAAGGCCCCGGGAATTGACACCATCAAAGCAGAGGAGCTAAAATGACTAACTGAACCACACTTGGTCGCCATTGCTAATATGTTTAATGGAATGTTCGAACATAAAGCACATATTGATCTCGGCTCCGGTAAACTAATTTTGTTGAATACGCCAAACAAGAAAAAAGGACCACTAGAAAATCTGAGACCAATTGTTCTTCTTTCAACACTTAGAAATCTGCTCAGCGTATTAACACTCAACAGAATAAGATCAAAGATGGAGGAATATCTGTCACCGACACAGAGCGGATTCAGAAAATATAGGAGTACCAGTGGCATTGTATGGGCTCATATGTGGTTAAAAGCTAGAACTAAAAAATACAAAGAAGAGTTCATTATATTGGGAATTGACATGAGCTCTGCATTTGATACAATCTGCAGAACAAAACTTTTGAAGGTAATAAATTCATTTTTCGAAAAAGATCATATACGACTAATAAGATCACTGCTGGCAAACACAATACTTACGTTTACATCTGGTGTGGAAACTGTTTCACTATTAACATCTCGGGGAACTCCCCAAAGAGACAGTCTGGGCCCAATCCTTTTTACCGTATAGTTGGAAGCAGCACTAAACGAATAAAAAAAAACAACTCCCGATTCCTCAAATCCTTACCCACGAACTGATTTACGCAGACGATGTTGATATCATATTTGATACAGCAGACCTGGCGAAGCGGCACATACCAATAATATCAAATACTCTGCGATAGTGGAACCTAAAGGTCAACGAATCCAAAACAGAAATTACAGTGGTTAACAAAAAACAAGCGGAATGGAAAAGTGTAAGAAAACTGGGAAACTTCATTAATGAGAATGAAGACATCAGACGGAGAAAAATGCTTGCTCAAACTGCATTCAGAGAACTACACAACGTTTGGAACAGGACGAACATCATTAATGAAAATAAAAGAATACGCCTTTACGAAGCGCTAGTGCTGCCAATCTTTATGTACAACTGTGGTACGTGGGGTCTTACAAAAAAGAATTAGGACACCCTTCATCGCAAACAATTAAGACGAGTTATTGGGGAACATTGGCCAGACAAAATCAGTTATGAGGATGTATGTATGACAGATGCAAAGTACAACCAGTCAGTAAGCGTATTAAAAACAAAAAACAAAGATGGAAACTGTTCGGACACATGCTCCGACGAGATGTAAATATTCCAGCATAAACCGCAATGGATGATTACTTCAAACAAGGAGCCAAATACAGAGGGCGTACACCAACTTCACTTTCAACAACATTGAATCAAGATCTCAAAAAATATCAAATGCATTTAGAAACAACAACCGAAGAACTGATTTCAACAACACAAGGAAACATCCAACTGCTTCAGCAATATAACACACATGATGGCATTCTAAAGCTAAGAACACTTGCACTAGACAGAGATTTATGGAGACAAATTACTAACTGAATAATAAACAGACTGACAAACTCGAAGTGACGCACACATAGAGACTGCGCAACCTCATTCATTCATTCATTCATTCATTCATTCATTCGTTATTATTATTATTATTATTATTATTATTATTATTATTATTATTATTATTATTATTATTATTATTATTATTATTATTATTATTATTATTATTATCATTATTATTATTATTATTATTATTATTATTATTATTATTATTATTATTATTATTATTATTATTATTATTATTATGATTATGATTATTATTATTATTATGATTATTATTATTATTATTATTATTATTATTATTATTATTATTATTATTATTATTATTATTATTATTATTATTATTATTATTATTATTGTTGTTGTTATTATTATTTATTTATTTTTTTATTTTTTAAAAAATTATTTATTTATTTATTTATTTATTAAAATTATTATTATTATTAATATCATTAAAATTATTACAACTGTGACTGTAAATTGTAAACGTGATGCAAAGGATAGTATTTGTGTGGGTTTTTCCCCTTCGATTATTATAATAATATATGTAAAAGCATACCGTTACAGTATTTGCGCCCATTTTTTTCTTTTCTTTTTTAAAAACTATGTATAACATCAAATAAATTCCGAGTGTTTTGTTCCATCTCAGACAAAAATATAAAAATATTTCCAACTCAAACACCTTTTCGATATTTCAATTTCAGAATATTAATCAGAAAAAAAACCCAAGCAAAACAAACCAAAAACCAAAAACCAAACAAAAACAAAATAATACACCCCCCACACACACACACACGTATACACACACACACTTACACATACACAAAAATAATAAGTAAACAACAACAACAACAACAAAAACATCCTTCAGATGTCACTCACATTCTGTGGCATGATTTAATCTTTTGGGAACAATATGGATGGCATATCATGGTTAAGATCCAATCTGCTGTCACTGATCAATCACGTGATCAGATATCATCTATCATACTCGAATGAATATCGCATCTTATGAACGGAGAGAGAAATATCGTTCTAAAAGGTTAAAACAATCAATAAACGGTAAATAATCATTCTTTAAATGACAAGAATTTGAGTGTGAGACAAAATTAATTGGGCTTTTTCTCTCCATTTCTCTTTTTATCTCATTGTTATTGTTATTGCAACTGCTATTGTAAATTGTAAACGTCTAGCAAACTATAGTTGCTCTTTTTTAATGTATTTTATTTATTTATGTATTTTTTTGTTTAGTTTTGTTTGTTTGCTTGTTTTTTTTGTTGTTGTTTTTTTTTTGTGTGTTTTTTTCCCTCTCATACTGTAAAAAAAAAAAAGAACAACCACCCCCCACCAAAAAAAAAAAAAGAAAAAAAAAAAAAGAAAAAAAACACAAAAAAAAAAACGAGGGCATTTATGTAGAGCACTCACCACTATACGTGCTCAAAGCGTTCTACTAGGGGTCTCTAGCAGCTCTTAATATGTAGGACGTGGAATGACTGAAGCCTTTTATGCAATATTACATTTTTTTCGGACTGAGACAGCGTTGTAAACAGCCACACACTCATTTTACACGTGAGTAGGGCGAGAAAATGTGTTCAGTAAAGAGCCCTTTTTGAAGGACTCAACATGGTGCCGCTGAAAGCGGGACATCGCAAGGATGGCTGTTTCAATCAAATAATTTTCCACACATAGGGGACAGCGTGGCTTAGCGGTACGGTCTTTGCTTCGTACTCAAAAGATACCGAGTTCGATCACCTGCCGCTGCCTCTGTTTGGCCTCGAGTCACCTCGCCCTAGCTCAATTTTGGCACTGCACTGCGGCTGACACCTGGTTTATTCCAGTCTTCCCCTGGAATAGACCTTAGGGACAAATGTCCCCTATAGGATGAATAAAGGGATTTTATTTTTAATAGCATCAATTGTAACACCTCTTACTGCAACCATGAGAAAAGAAGAGTCCGCCATAGTCCCACAAATCGTAATCCAAAAGTCGTCATTCAGAGCAATCAGGCCCTTGGATCCGGAGTTTATCCCGGTTTCTGTAACGTGAAACGGACAATAGCAATTGCTTACTTCCATTTGAATTGGATGCTAGTCTGTCGCAAAGTACTTTCCGACAGATATAAAAGGTGGCAAAATAAAAACTCGAACTTAATATGTGATCTTTCGCCTAAATCTAAAGCTTTGTCAATGTCGGCAGGATGAAAAAATCAAAAACAGAAAGAAGTAAAAATCTACCAATAATGATGCCATTCCTACTCCCCTCCTCCTCTCTCTCTCCCCCCCCCCCCCCCCCCCCCCCCCCCCCCTCATCTCCCCTTCCCACCCAACCTCTCATTTTCCCGTGATTGAGTATGCAGATTTACCGGACCTAATAATAGTGACAAATTCAAAGAGTTCTATCCGGTTGTTTGAACCCCATGGAATCAATCTTAGTTATGTCAATATGTCGGTTTTATTTCACTGTTGAAGGAGTTGAAAAGCATTTTTGGCGTGATCTCAGCGGACTCCCTTCTAGGTACCACAATAAATACAGACACGTTAAGATAATTTGTCATCTCTGTGACATACGATGGCGGTCCCGATAGCTCAATTGGTAGAGCACTCGCTGTACAAGCAATTGGACCTAGATCGATCCCAGATGCAGTCGAAAGTTTTTTCTGACCCCCCGTCCACCCAGTAGTGATTGGGTAGCGGAATCTGTTATATCTGGCGGAAATTACTTTGCGATCGACTAGCGTCCAACCCTGATGGTAGCAAGCAATTGCTATTGTCCGTTTCACGACGCAGAAACCGGGATAAACTCCTGCTAGATGGGTCTCTTTTCTCCTATCTCAAATAAATCAAATAGGTAGGATTCATGGTTGGAGAGAGAGAGAGAGAGAGAGAGAGAGAGAGAGAGAGAGAGAGAGAGAGAGAGAGAGAGATAGGTATGATTCATGGTTGAGAGAGAGAGAGAGAGAGAGAGATAGAAAGAGAGAGAGAGAGAGAGAGAGAGAGAGAGAGAGAGAGAGAGAGAGAGAGAATGAGAGAAAGAGGTGGGTTCCAATTGCATTGTAAAAAGTTAAAATACA